>NC_133310.1:18524191-18684504 GCF_012295235.1 Primulina huaijiensis | reverse complement strand
TGCCAAACAGTTTAAGTGAGTTGAGTTGAAATTTTATTGATTCATTTAAAGGTGAGCCTAAATAAGCTCGCACGAGTTTATATTAAATATCTATATATCTAATATTATCGATTTTCAATCATGAATTCTTGATATAAAATGGAAAATCTCAGTTTGATTTCAAAATTGTGATGTTACTATCTTGTCCAAAAATTGTGGGTTGTTGAGACATTTTGGCAGTAATTTAAAATTGAGTGTCAAAGTTGACATTTGAGTTGAAACGTCTGCTATTATTTTTCTTAAAACGTGCTAGAAATTTTTTTTTTCCAAACCTCACATAGCATTCGGTCGAACCATAAAAATTTCATAAAATATTTTGGATATCATTTTAAAATAAAACAACCAGCTATATATTTTGAGAAATACAGCTCATACTATAATCTCTCAAAAACCTCTCAAAACATAAATAAAAAGTCGTAAAATCTTTTAACATAAATGCGGAACAGTAGAAGCGCTGGTCCTCATGTTATGTGCACCTTCAGTCCAGTCAGATCAACCATCAAGACCTCCATTAACATTATTATCATAATCACATGCATCAATCACACCTAGTGAGTCTAAAGACTCAACACATCATATTCTTGATAACAAATAATACGTATAAAATCGCATGCAACAGTGAAAAATACATTTATGTAAAATAAAATTTTCATGAAGATGCATAAACTTTAAACATGAACATTTTCGTAAACATTTTCATAAACATTTTCGTGACATGCATAATTTAAACCTCAACATTTTTCCTTTTCCTCATTTCATAACATAAATATCCTTTTATCATGAACATAAACATTTTTCATTTTTGTTGAATTCAGATCGTTAATTGTGACTTTCCTCAATCCTCAAAATCAAAAGTCGATGGATCCATCTACATGTAACCACAGTACTGGGCGGCGGGGGACACCAGCGACACTCTCACTGGTCAACTGGGCCCTAGCCTATCCTCATCGAATGGAAATACGATCGTTGGGCTCCCTCTGGGACCTTCTCCCATAAATGAGCTACCTCTGTGGCTTTTTCCCTCACGATATCCTCATTCTTATCCTCATATCCTCAATGGTGTCAATGGAAAGACGATCGTCGGGCTCCAACTGGGACCATAACCCTCACGATATCCCCAACATAACATCATTATAGTCACAATTACTTCACTTCCTTCAACGTTTTAAATTTCCATCACTTTATAAAAAAATCATGCATAACATATCATTTTTATTTTTGAAACCAAACATGCAACATGTCTTTTAAATGTCAACCTTAAATCATAAAAATCCATGGACATTTAAAAATCATAATTTAACATGTAAAAATTCATAAATATTTGAAATAATCATAATAGCATACAAAACAACTTTCAGAGCACTGCCATGACGTTTACTAATTTTTAGATGTGAAAAGATCGTTTTACCCCTGGACGTATAATTTTATGTTTTTGAATTTTTCTTAATTTCTTTGACTCTAACATGTCCCAAATAATTATTTAAGCTTAACTGAATTTTCTTGTATTTTTATTTAACTTAATTCGACTTTTAAATTAATATTTAAATATGACGTATTAATGCGTTTTAATCCCGAATTAAACCAAAACTTAATATAAAATTCCAAAATTAAAAAATTAGACTTTTAATAATTATTTGAGCATAAATATAAATTTTCATAATTTTATAAAGCTTAAAACTAGGCGTTTCAATTAACTCTTTAATTAACGTTTCGTGCGGCGATTAAATCCCGATAAATCCAAAACTCGTTATTTTGAACACAAACTCTAAATATAGCATTTTTATTATTTATTATACCCTTCCAAGTCATGAGCCACACCCGTGGACCCATGGATTCTATTTATAGCCTTTTAATTTTTGAAATAGACACCTTATCGAACCACCAGAGCCATCTCCCAATTTACTCGAGCCACGCCCAAGCCACCTCAAGCCAAACCCAAGCCAACCCACCTAGGCACCCTCTTGACCAAGCCCAGCCCCAAAACCAGCCCTGGCCCGCTCAAATACCTGCTGGACATTAGACCCGATTGCATGTGTGTGTGCGTGAGTGCTTCCTAGCATATCTAGGACACCTAGTTTCCTTAGGACACTTCCAGCCGAGCCACCACCCAGCCTACCTGACCCTAACCTTCCCTGGACCACGCCCAGACCCAGCTCAGACAAGCCAAACCCCTAGAACCCAGCAGCGAAGCCACCCTAGTTCAGAAACCTAACTTGCGCACATGCTGCCTCCCAAGTGCCTCCCTCACGTTTTCTATGTTTGGCTCGAGCCACGTCGAGCCACCCTACACCCACTCATGACCATCCCCTCTAGGGACCCCCCTGCACCCTTAGAACCCATAAGCCTCGACCCTAGCTCCTAAAACCGAAGCCACAACATACCTGCAGAAACACAGTCGCGAAGACCCACTTGGCAAGGGCTCTTGTTTTCTTGCTTAGCCACCTAACCAACGGACCAGCCCTTGAACCAGCCCCTCAAACACTCTCATAGGACCCTAAAGAGTCGACCTAGCCCAGCCCATAGCCCCCTGGCCGAGCTTTTCCTCCCTGCAAAAGCAGCAACACCCTGCGCATGATTTCCCTTGGGCTCTCGGGTGGAGTCTTTGTTGGCAAGGACTCCTCCCAGCCCCTGTTTTACGAGTCCTAGCATGGCTAGGACTCTTCCTCTGACCCCTCACGGACCCTAGCCAAGCCCTGGTCCCAACCAAAGACTAGCCAAGCCCTCAAAACCGTGCCTTACATACCCTTTGATAGATTTGTGGTTCCAGCTTCGTTTCCCTTGATTGCAACTTTTTGGTTGTGTTCTAAGAATCTATATTTCATGTAAAACCATCCTTGATCATGTCCTAATCATGGCAGCCTCTTTTAACACATGAAAACATATTTTTGGAACCAAAAAGCAAGGATTTAGAACACCTATATGCATGGTACAAAATTTAAAGGTTGTATGACTTGTTTTCATGCATATTCATAAAAAAATTACATAATATGGAGTGATGATGAGTAAAAGAAGAATATGATGTGTCTTTGCGTAATTTACGCACGAAAACGTAACGACGATGCGAAGAACGGCGACGAGGCCCTAGGCTGAATTTTACTTCAAAAAGCCGAAGCTTTTCTCCTCTTTTTCTTGCGTGTGTGCGTGTGTTGATGCTGATGGGGAGAGTTTGTTTTGAATGGGGAAGTGGGGCGTGTGATATGAAAAGGGTTTGGGTGGGTTTTAATATTAAATACTCAATTAAGCCACTAACAAGGCTTAGGTCCATTAGCAAAGTTAATTAAGCCCAAATAGCACATTCGTGTTTAATTAAAATATTAAAAATAATTTTGTTTAAATAAGTTTGTGAATTTAATAGCCGGGTTGCCAAAAAGTTCGTATTTTTGTTGCAAAACCAATACCGATAAAAATTACGTCCCGGCGTATAAAATCACCTCAAAACTCCTTATTTTGAAAAATATGACAAAGCATCGTTCATATTTTAAATAATTAAAAATAATTATTTAATAAAAATATTTTACGTTTTTCAGCCATCGGTCTCCGTTCCTCGATCGCAATTCGAATAACCTTTAAAAATACTTTTTAATGCAATCATGTAGAAAAATATATTTTAAACATGTAAATATGCACAAAAAATTAATCCATGCAATTAAAACATTTAATTAAAATACAATAGAATTTAATATCTTGCATGCATGTGGTTTACGTGGACCTTTGAATTTTCGGGACGTTACATGAGTTGTATTTTTAGATTCCTCACAATATGTTCGTCAACATATTATTTTTAAGTTAGTTTTATTAGTATCGTGAGGGGTAAATATGTTTATTACAATATATAAATATTATCATCTCTTTAAATTAATATTTACTTTCATGTTTGACATATTATGAGTATTGGTAAAATGAGGAATAATAAATTCAAACAAACGAATAAACAAAAGTCTTGGGAAAACAAGAATTATATGGTAGCGGAAATGAATATACAAATTTTTAGTGAATTTATTGATTTTAAGATGTATAACAAATCTTATATCATAATATATATAATTTCAACCTTATAAATGAAATAAATCACATATATGAAATATACAAATTTTATTACATATATAATCAAGTAATTTATTATAAATTTATTTTATTATACAAAAATTCTTGTCAAACTCAGTGACTGTGAATTTAACATCTATTAAATCAGCAAACTAAAGAGCGTGTCAATTAAACTAATTGAATAATCACATATTCTTGAATTTATTAATTAATTTTTTATCTTGATAATTTGTTTCATTTAATATTTTAAATTATAAGACACCGTTACTATAACTTAAGACGCATTTTTTTAAATGTTCATAAGGACTCAATCACTAACTCATATTGAAAAACATTTATCGAAATACTATATTGAAAACATTCTAATTAATTCAGCGCATTTGCTGAAAATTTTCTAATTATTTAAGAAAAATTCATTTACCATAATCATATTTAATCTTTTTGGGCTAACACCATTTATTTTATAAGATATTCATCGCAATTCTTTATGTGTATGTTAATCTTTAAATCTGAATTATGACGAATATTGTTTTTCTAAAAGTTCTTAAATAATGATTTAATATATTTATTCGACACTTCAATATTAACATTTTAAAATATATTAATTTTATATTGTATGCATGCAACACTTCTAATCATGATTATAAAAATTCAATAAAAATTGTAAAAGAATTAGGTAGAACATAAAAAATTACACAATTAATCAAAAGACAGAAAATAAAAACTAAATAATTGTCTATTACCTATAAACTACTAAAACCGACTTCTAAAGATTGAAGTCGGTAAGAGTGGAGTCCACTATGTACTAAAAAAATAAAAAGTGAATGTTTGAATGAGTCATACTGCAAAGTTAATGAAGTAAAAACGAAGGACAAAGTGGGTTAATAAAAATATTATAATGGGCTAAGTTAAATGAGACTCATATATATAAGTATCTCACTTGGTCTCACCTTATGTTTTGTCAATGTATAAAGCGAAAATTTATGCACTGTAGTGTTCTACATTTTCTTAATTTTTCTCTTGACTTCAAATTTAATTTCATCATCTATTTGTCTTTAAAGATATATTAGATTTTTTTCTAAACCTTTAATCTTAAATTTGATCAATTAACCAAATAATTATTATACTTTTTATACAATAATAAATAGATTAATATATTTGAAGATAGAAAAAGTAATGTATTGAGAAGAATAAAAAAAATGTTAGAATTAATATTATAATTATCTAATGTCAATATTAAATTTAACATCCTACATTCGAAAATATGTTTATTGAGGTAAAGACTATGATGATAAAATAAAAATAATAATTTATTTATCATTATAACGTAATAATAATGTGATCGTTATTCGGAATCAGAAAATGATGTACTTTGACTTTTTTATTAAATTGTATAAACAATTCTTTCAATATTTTTAGTGGATAAACATGTTAAATCTATTATATATATATTCTGATTTTTTTTTTATTTTATAATATAAATTTTCAAATAAATGAGAAATGATTTTTTTCTCTACTACTTATGTATAATTTATTATATATTCTACTCAAATGTTTTATAAATTCATATGATATAGTAAAAGGTTATTTGCATAAACTTATTTGTTGGGCAATAATTGATCATGTTGGGTAGAGTAATTGAAATGTTATGCTTGAGTTGTTGTACTATTTAAAATATTTGATTTGCACTGTTACCATAATCTATAGGTTTTGATAAAACAGTAAACGCTTGAGCCTACAATTGGTATCAGAGCCAAGATGGCGGCTTTGATTTTCATGGATTGCAATTGGTGCAATTATTAGGAGATAGATTGTTTGGTACAATAATTGTTCACGATGGGTAGGCGCTTGAGCTGTTGTATGATTTAAAGATTTGACTTGCATAATTACCATCAGTTATAGCTTTTGGTGAATCGACAAACGCTCGATCCTATATTATTCGATTGTAAAGCTAGCAGAAACATGTTGCATCAACTTTTAGTTTTGAATTGATCCTTTACATGTTACTCGATTTTTAAATTTAGAAGCATTCTACAGTTTTCAAATATTATTATATATTGAATTATAATTTATCCCTTTCGAATTGGATAAATATACAATAAAACTCATATAAATATTATTAACAAAAATATTTAAATGAAATATTGGATTTGTCGATAATCAAAATAAGAAATAAACAAATTTTGATCCTTGAGTGAGAAATAAGATATTTAAATAAAGTTATAATTGCCACAATGAAATATTGCACCTACATACATTTATCACTGTATTTTACAACTAAAATGTCAAAAAAAGTTTCCACATATTATTTTTATATCATATTTAAAATAATTATGAATCTTAATTTTTATTATTTCGAGTTGACTTTTGTTATGAAAAATCATTGTGAATAAATTGAACTTGAAAATTCTTATATATATGTATATCACATATTAATATATCAACCTAAGTCCAGGTAATAAAAAACTACAAAATGAACTTATTCATCTTCAGTGTACACAAATTATATAGTAAAGATATATGTCAATTAAGACAATAAAGTGGAATATATGTTCAAATATAACAAAATATACAGACAAGAAAAACAATAAATAAAATATTTTTTCTAAATATAAATATTTTTTTATAAATTTTTACAGTGAGTTGGAGAAGATAAAAGAGAAAAATTATTAACTCTTTTGGTTTACACAAAAAAATAGAAATGGAAGAAGTGTTTGTCATACAATGAATTCCGTTTCCAAATTAAATGTATAATATAAAGTTATATTTACCGTTCAAACTTTATAAATGCAATGAATTTTTCTCAAGATAAGGGTACACAAATGTTCCAGTTAAGATATTTAAACAATTAGAAAAATTAAATATATTATTTTTCAGAGGTAATATCAATATGACATTAATAATTTGATTGTGCTAATTATACTTATGAGCTAATATGAAATATTAAAATATGTGTCATAAGAATCAGTAAAAAGATGATTTATTGTCAAAAATATTATTATTATAAATTGCAAATAAATGACAATATTTAATCAATATTTTTTAAATCAATCCATAAGTACTTTTTATGTGATGATAGATTGTTATAATAATTAGGGGTGAGAATTCGGTCGGTTCTGTTACCGATCGAACCGCATTAGTCATAACCGGATCGAACCGAAATATTTAGTAATAACCGAACCGAACGAATTAATTTTCATAAGCGATGAAAATCGAACCGAATTAATATCAGTTAATTCAGTTGGTGACCGAATTAACCTTAAAAAAATTGTGATTTAACTTTAATTATATGTGTATTTTTTTTGAACACTACAGTCTAATGCATAAAAACATAAATTCACATACATCACAAATTTTTCTTTAGAATTAGAGCTGATTTTAAAATTAAAAATTAAAAAATATATTAAAATTGATAAATAATAAAAAAATTATTAAATAATAGCATTTATTATATCGGTTAATTCGGTTATCTGATTTCAAAATTTTGAAAACTGCAACCGAACCGAATTAACCGAATTTTTTTTAATTTGAAAACCGAATTTCCAAAATAACCGAACCGAATTTTCGAATTGACTCGTTTCGGTCAGTTAATTCGGTTTAACCGAAATTTTGTTCACCCCTAATAATAATGTGTAGTTTATATGTTATCAAGTATAAGTGTCTAATAAAATAAAGGTGACTAGGAAAGTAAAAGCATCAAGTAGAAATTGTTGTCAATTTACATGAAAGAGAATAATAATTAAACAACATTGTAAATAAAAAATTGCATATCATTGATGGTTAAAAAAAGATTGTAATAATTGAATATTATAATAAAATATATGCATTATTGAGAGAATATGACAAATAACAAAAGAAAAAAATATGATAAAAAATATATGAGAAAAATTTTAGTAGTCCAAATCTTTTTTTAAAATAAAAAAAATATGTTTTTTTTCAAATTAGTTACATATACTAATTAATACGAATTGTCAAAATTTATAATAGTATTATCGTTATCTTTTGTTGAAGTAACTAATTTTATTTGAAATTCTAATTATTCAACTTATGTTTCTGCATTATTTCTAAGTATATATATAATATCATTATAACGACTGGAATCTGAGGGTAAGAAGTAAAAAGGAAAAGACCTCAGCTGAGATGAATCTTGTACAGAATCTTCTAAGCACAGCAAGATGCTGGAATCTGGAGATCCTCGTGTGTATTAGCCAACATTGATTGATACCGTCTTCTCCATTGCTTACCTGCGCAACAGGATGGATGCAATTGCAAAAAAGATGGGTTTTCTTCTATGGAGGAATGGGAATGAAGGTAATTATCTGTCTACTTTCAATTTTTTTGTAAAATCCTTTTTGTTTTTACCGGAAAATAGAGCAGTTAATTGACAAAACGGGTACTTTATTTGATTTCAGCTGTTTGCAAAATCCATTTCTCTTCTAGTAGCAACAGCGGATTGAAGTCACCTTTTGTGTGTGTTATAACTTGTGTCAAGGAATGTAGGTATTGTGAACAAATGTGAGCTGAATATTTTTCTTTACTGAACGTAATGAAGTGTAGTTCACTGGTTACAGTTATATAGAGTTCCACTTCCTATTGATCTAGGAGGGATTGCAATCTCTTGATGCTCGAAAAGCAGAAAACAGTTTCCTGTTCCTCAACTGAAGCCGAATACTGCTCTCTTGACTCGTGCTAGTGAAGTTGTATTGATTAAAAATTTACTGCAAGAAATGCACGTCAAACCGTCTCTTTCTCCAAATACTATTGCATTAGTCATATTGACTTTGCCAGCGGATCATGGATATGAGTCAAGAGCAGGTTGTAGGAAGGACCTATGTACCAAGAAAATAATGAAGATGTCCAAGATCTTTAATGGAGAAACGAGTAGCAAGAGCATGAAGAGAATGATTGAGAAAATCATTCTTGTTACCAGTAACTATTAAGTCATCAATGTAAACAAAAAAATAAAGTATAACACTTGGTTTGTGATGAATGAATAAGGATGTGTCACTTTGCGAATTGACCAGTCCATAAGAGCTTGTTTATGACATAGATTACTTTTCTCAGCTTACATAAAAAGGTTGGCTTAGATTGATTTACAAATCCCGATGGTTGTTGCATATAAACTTCTTCTGAGAGTGTAATTGTTGCCATCCATTGTCGGCGTGGCCGACTATTTGACAAAGCAAGAGATAGAACGCAAGTTTTTGTCAGTTTTGCCACAGGATTGAAATTTTCATGAAAGTCAATACCGGGTCTTTGATAAAACCCCTTTGACACTGGACATGCTTTATACCGAGAGATTGATCCAGTACACATGTTCCATTTCGAAGAAGTGCTGTAATTTCATCAGAAATGGTTGGTCTCCATTCAACTATTTCATTGCTTTTGAAACACAGGTGGGTTCAAGAGATTCTAGAAGGGGATGAATAATGCCGGTTTGATGTATGTGTTTAGGCTTGAAGATGTTATTTTTTGATTAGGTGATCATGTGATGAGAAAGAACGTCTGGTTTATTGCCTAAGTGAGGTGCTACAAGAGATTGAGTAGGTGAAGAGAGATTTGAAGTTTGAGCTGGAGATAGATAAAGAAGAGGAAAGATTGTTGGAAAAGGTCGTTGATGAAGGACAAGGAGAGATACTATTAGAGGGATTAGAATTAATTAGAGAAGGTTAAGAGCAAGGGGAAATACCTGTACCCACAGAAGTTGACAATGTTGGCATCACGAGTGGCCGAGGTAAGATATGCAATGGAAGCAACAGCTAATACATTGGTATAGTTGCTTCTCTTGGTGGTAGTATGAGCATGGTTCGATAATAAGCCTATTCAACTCTATGTGTAAATGATCTTTCGCAGTTCAAAATTCCAATCAATTTGATTGGAGGGCAGTACACAATGATTGAAACTATTTGTGCAAATTGATAAGTCGTTTGGAAGGTCTCTTTTGAAATTAGATATTTACATGAACACTAGGTCCAAAAGAAAAATCCCTACGGCCACTCCAACAGCCCCACATTACCTATCTCAACATGGTGTGAGCCACTGGTGAGTGAAGGAAGCCGAGTTTAGCTATGAAATGGATAGGACCCCCTTCAAAAGATGATTGCAAATCAACAATCCCATCCTGTGAAGCTAATTTGATTACTGCTTCCATTTTAACTCCAGTGATATGCTTAAACCTCCAACCAATGAAGTATCTTAAGTACATTTCGATGTCGTCATTGTATGATCCACTCTAGATCTCGCTTAAGCACAACATGATTGTCTATGCTCTTAATGCTTGATGGTCCCTGGCAGCATACAAAACTCAGGATTTTGTTGCCTGGACAGCAAATAAATCCAATTTGAGAATGTTTATCTTCCGAAACTGAGTCAGTACAAGCCAGATCCATGTGTATGGTGGGGAACAAGTCTGTTTTTTGTTTATTTTGAAAGGTAAATATGCAACTAATAATATCCCAATGTAGTGCTTTGTCCATGAGCTATGAAAATTTAAAAGCTTATTGGCATTTTTAATTGCTTTAACAACTTCCTAAAGAATTTTTTGTCGGTATCCACAGTTTGTGGGTGAATTTGTAATCGAGTAAAACAATCACATGCGCCATTTATTAGAGAAATCTTTCATTTAAACAACCAAATCTACTTTGCAATTTTATTTTATTTTTTGGAAATGAATGCTTTCAAATGGTATCCACGATTATATTACTCATTGCCATTTATGAAACACAGATTTTGTCTGGTAAACATTTCAATTAGTAGTAATTGCTAGGGATAGAGGAAAGTTTCTTGTACACTTGACTCGACCAAATGTAAGGCATGCATGCCCGTGAAGACAAATGTTTGATTCAACCAAATGTAAGGCATGCACAAGAGGGCGAAGACAAAGGTTTGACTCAACCGTTCCAAATGTAAGATGTGTACATGCAAGGGGGAAGACAAATGTTCGACTCTACCAAATGTAAGGCATGCACACGAGACGAGGACACTTGTCAAGTAGGAATATATGTGTTTTGGTAGAAGTCACGAGTTTTATGCTTTTATACCTTGTCCGTGGGTTTAATCACATTCTCTCCATAACCTAGACTACGAAGTTTTTTTCTACTTTGGACAATTTCATGCGTTCTTGGCGAAGATCATTCTTTCATTGTCATGTTTGATGTGCTCGACATATAAAATAGGTGATTATTCATTTGAACTGTATCTATGCCGTAATAATTTTTTTAAATTGCCCCAACCTTTTGTTAGAGTAGGTGCCCAGCAAGCCAACTTGTGGCTCGGGATTTTATTGACTCTAACGTAAAACAATCTTTATTTTAATAATATTTTACGATTTCATTCGATTATGTCATTATATATGCAAGCTGCATAGATAAAGTTCTTGAATATACAATAGGTACCATGAGGTCTGCGTCGCAACGTAAGATCATGGAACTCATTAGGAAGTGTACCGTATATTCTAAACAGGCTCCTTGTCGAATCAGTCGCCTAAAACAAGGATAAAGGTCGCTCGAGCTTGAGACTAGCATATGTGATGTAAACGCCATGTTTCATTGGCAAAGGTATGAAGATGTCCATTCACATAGATGGTGATCATATGATGATGCACTGAACAACCCTCCCTCGGACTATCCAAGAGGTTCTCACTTATCGAGTGGAATAGTCCACAGTTATGGTTGTATACCGTTAGTCCTTTGATCCGGGACAATGTAGAGGCTATACGTACTAGCATGCACTTTGATCCGTTTACCGCCTCCATTGAGGGTCATCAGGTGGCGAGATTGGGTGTAGTTTCGAAATACGTAGGAGCAAATGCATTGTAGTCGGGGATTCACCGTTCGCCTACGGGTGAAGATATCCTATGTGATCTGATGAATTAAAAGTCCAAGAAGTCTCTGGCCAGAGCAAGAAATGTGCTTTAGGGAAAAATGTTTTCCTAGTTGGACATACCATGACACTGTTAGTACTCAAAGATAAATCGCATCGCTGTCAAATTCATATACAAGTCTCGATATACCAATAGTTGTAGATTCGATCGGGTTATATGTGC
The DNA here is from genome assembly GCF_012295235.1 of Primulina huaijiensis. Taxonomy (NCBI): domain Eukaryota; kingdom Viridiplantae; phylum Streptophyta; class Magnoliopsida; order Lamiales; family Gesneriaceae; genus Primulina; species Primulina huaijiensis. The sequence continues at coordinate 18,672,377 of NC_133310.1, read as the reverse complement.
CGAAGAGACAATACTGTAAGCTAACCATGAGTAAAGGTTCTTGCAGGCACTATCAGTGATACCTAGGGGATCATGGGACGATGCTACTATACGCTCTTACATGATCCTATGGGTGCAATCAGAAATGAGTTCTGACATTCTTGGTCAAAGAGTTGATGAAAAGAATGGGGTTAAGTAGGGTAAACTCAAATAAGAATAAATGTTATTTTGAATCACATGGAGATGTGAACCCATGGCCATCTGTATCTCTGAACCATTAAAGGTCACACATTTATCGGATTCTGTGTTCCCGTTGAGAAAGTCAAAGTTCAAGGAGTTGAAATTTGACGACTATAGTTTGACGGAGATCAAACAAGATGCTTATAAAAGAGTTTATGAGCTAATTCCATAAGATGAAAGAAATGGAAGTTTGCCTGATTGCTAATTAAGGAAGGAGAGTGGAACTGCTTGTTTTGTGAAGGAGTTCACTAAACTGGTGAAAATTTTGATCTTCGAAATTTTCATTTTTTATTATATGAAAAAGACTTGTATCCTTGATACATCGGCGTTCTCGGATCGTCGATCGGGGTTATAATGAGTTCAGAATCATTTATTTAGTGAATTGAGAATTTACTAATTAAATGATTGTGCTAGTAGTGATGACTACTAACATGCACAAATTCTCATAAATATTCTAGATGATTCTAGAATTAAATTAAACAAGGAGTTAGTTTATAAATTAAATAATGGTTATTTAATATAATATACATACACTTGTATATATTTTATATGATGATATAAAATATGTGTATATGATATTANAATCCTTCCCAATTTCACAAAAAGGCTCACAACCACCTTAAGGAAAGAGGGAAGAAAATTTTGGCCAAAAAGCAAATTAAATTTGCTTAATTATTGATTAAGAATTAATAAGCAAAAATTAACAAAATCTTCCCATCTTTTAAAAGCAAAGTCACGGCCACCTTGTTGTAAATCAAGGAAAATTTCGGCCACTTTTGTGCCTTCCACCGCCGCGCCGCTTCGTCTCCGGATTTTGGAAATTCGGAAACTACAGTCTCAACGCATAAATCATTTGGATTTTCTAGTGCAAATTAAGCGAAGAAGACAGTCTTCGATCGCGGACATAATTAGGCGATCAAAGGAGAATAATCATTCGTAGGGATATATAAGAAGTGCTATATCCGCCTAAATACCGGAATAGTTAGGAGTCCAACGTTGAGAACGCAAAGATATAATTCTAAACGCCCTATGAATGTTTTGAACACACGACGCCCAAGCAAAATTTTTTAAACTTCCGCTGCGTCTTGGTTGCGAGAATACAATGTCCCAACACCTTTTTTAACATTACTATAAGTTAATACTCCTTTTTCCTTTGTTATTTTTATCGGACTTGTCGAATCGAGACTGTTTTTGTGATCCTTGCATTTCTATTTCAATCACATTGGTACTCTTAATTGGCAGAGGAGTAGAGTTTCTGAAGTTAATTGAGAGATTTTGATACTGAACTGTTCGGTTAGTTGAGATGTATGTGAAAACTTTTTGGTACTTTTAGACTAGGTACTTGTGTCTCCTTCTAAAATCTAGATTAATTCTAATACATAGTATTCATTAATTCTGTGTATTTAAAATTTCTAGTTTTTCTGTTTTTGTGAAAAGGATGCTAAATGATAGTGTATCTTATTTAGGTAACTGCAAAAGTTTTGACTTCAAGAGAAGGGTGCGTAGCAGTGAAACGTAAGAAGTGGAGCCTTGACGACGCACAGTTTGGACTCATATCCCACCATTGGAAGCTTCTGGGGAGAAGCTTGATCTGGAGGCGTGGACTGATTCGGGTAATATCATTTTGCTGTCGATATACTAATGGTTCATCATGTATCAAGTTTTGTTATCATCTTAATCTGGCTTCTCCATGAACCTCAGTAACCAGTAAAAGAATACATTAACAGCTATTTTTTTTACTCTTTTTAATTATTTGAGATCCATGTATTCTTAGTCTTCTGGGAATGCCTCCTGAGCATGACATAATGTTATGATTTCCTACTACCGTTTTCCATACTCCCATGAATTACTCTTAGGATTAATGTTGGCAGGTAAGATAACATATAAGAATTTTCTTCATGTTTCCTTTTCTGATCTGATTTTTCCTCATTACGTTCGGCTTATTTCCCTACTTTTCTTTGAACTTATTAACTTGCTAAGCAATCATTATAAGCTATGACTTTGTATGGCAGGGCATCGGTCAACTGGTGATAGTTATGGTTCATTTGATAATATTTGTTGCGGCCATCTGTTGAAGCTACATTTGGCTTAGTTGCAGTTTTCAACTGTATGCCTTCTATAATTTATCAAATGATGAATCACTAGGGTGGTTATCTTGGTTCGATTTAGGTTGCTGGTGTACCAAAGTTCGTAAATGGCAACTGGATGCTATATGTGGTGGCAAATTGGCTGTCTTCTATGCTGATTGAATATTTTAGGATATTGACAGCTTTTGCACGATACCTGCTTTATATCCGTACGATAGTTTTGTGAGTGCTTCTTGTGAATCTGAGCCTTATAATGTTAAGTTGAATGTAAAATAGTGCTATTTTCTGCTCGACTAAGTGATGCATGAATTCGACGGTGGAAAAAAAATCCTTTTTTCTCACAATTATATTCTGATAGATTATCTAAACTTGACTGCCTTTGGTTTCATTTGAAACTTTAACATCCTTTACAAGTTCTGTAATTTAGGAATTAGATTTGGTAAATGCTTTTTTTTTTTTTTTTTTTTTTTTTTTTTTTTTTTTTTTTNGTTTTTGCAAATCATAGATCACATAATGTATTTAATGCTGAATGGAAAAGTAGTTCAGTTTTTAGGTTACATTTCTGTTCTCTGCTCAGTGCAGGAAAACTAGTCGAGCAGATTGAATCGAACAGGATTATTCATGTGGTTAATTGTAGATCTCCTGAGACTAGAAGCTAGAGCCACTTTAATCATGTCAGATACTGGAAGCGTCCCCATACGATATGATAATGCAGCTCAAATTGGACACCTTGAGGAAATCCTAATTAACATAATCTCAAGACTTCCTCTTAAAGATGTGGTGGCGTGCAAAACGTTGGTTAAGCATGATCTCTGAACCAAATTTTATCAAGTTGAAATTCAGCCATTCCCAAAAAAAACCCAAACTACATCATCTGTCCTTATCCCAAAGGATCTGATATTGTTACTCATCTCTCTTTGATGGAGGGAGATGGAAAAATATATAGAACCGTCCCGCTTCTCGGTTTTGATATGATAAGTTCACCTGACATGGTCTGTCACTTGAATGGCTTGATGTGCTGTGTGAATGAAGTTGATTTTGACGAGGTAGAGATACGCATTTGTAATCCTATTACTCAGGAGATGTTACTAGTGTTAGGTAAGAATTTAATAGGGTGAGACCCATATTAAATTAAATAATAAAAAAACTTGTTTTCTCACGTATCCCACATCGAAAAAGTTGCAAAGTGGAACGAGGGAATTAGTTATAAATAGAGCTCAATTCCTTCAGTTATTGTATCCCAAAATCAAAAGCTTTTTAGCTTTGCTAAAAAGAGAGTGCATAGAAAAAAGAGTGTATTTTTTTCTTGAGTGCGGGAATTCTCTTTGTGTGAGTTAGAGAAATTATTTTCTCGGTATACTCGGGTTGGGAGTGTGAGAAATATTGAGTATATTGGTGTATACACTTGTTGTAATATTTCTTCCAGTTATAAAATTTGCAGTGCTCCGTGGACGTAGCCTATATTGGGGGAACCACATAAATCTTTGTGTTCTTGTTGATTATTTTATTCCGAATTTTTGGGTACTATTATCATCATGTTTAGCATCGCTTCGGGGGTGTAATTCCCCAACAACTGGTATCAGAGCTTTGTTGTGAAAATTCTTAAAAATTCTAAGTATGCTCTGTGGTTGCAGCTCTGTCTGATCTTCCACACCAGAAAAGATTTTTTAGATTTTTTGTTAAGGCTAAAGAAGTGATGGTCGGAGATGATGGATTGGGACCTGGTATCAACAAGTTCGACGGTACAGATTTTACGTTCTGGCGATTACAAATTATTGATTATTTGTATAGCAAGAAGTTGCATCAACCTCTATCTGTAAAGAAGCCGGAAAAGATGGAGGATGATGACTGGAAGCTTCTTGACCGACAAGTGTTAGGTGTAATACGATTGACCCTAACGAAGAACGTGGCACATAACGTGGCGGATGCAAAAACAACGGAGCAGATGATGTCCATTTTGTCGGACATGTACGAAAAGCCATCGGCAAACAATAAAGTACATCTCACGAAGAAGTTATTTAACTTGAAGATGAGAGAAGATGCATCGGTGGCTAAACACATCAATGAATTCAACACGATTGTTTCACAGCTGACATCGGTTGAAATTAAATTTGATGTGAGATTCGCGCACTTATTCTTTTGGCGTCTTTACCAGAAAATTGGGAACCTATGCGGGCAGCGGTTAGCAACTCTGTTGGAAAAAGAAAGCTACAATTCAATGATGTCAGAGATCAAATTCTTGCTGAAGAAGTTCGCAGGATGGATTCTGGTGAAAGAACATCATCAAGTTCTGCTCTAAATCTCGAGAATAGAGGAAGGAGCAGGAGTGACGAAAAGAGTATTAACCATTTGGCATGGTAGATCCAAGTCGAGAAACAGAAAAGACAAAAGCAATTTTGAAAAAAATGTGAAGTGCTGGAGCGGTGGTGAGACTGGTCACTTGAAAAAGAATTGCAGATCAACTAAGAACGACGCTAATGTTGTCACTGATGAAGTAAATGATGCTCTGCTATTATCCATGGAAAGCCCTGTTGATTCTTGGGTTATGGACTCGGGAGCTTCGTTTCATACCACTGGTGATCACGATGTATTTGATAATTACATCGCTGGCGATTACGGAAAAGTTTTTCTGGCTGATGGAAAACCCTTGGAAATTGTTGGTGTGGGTGATGTACGGATGAAGATGTCGAATGGATCTGTCTGGAAAATTAACAAAGTCAGGCATGTACCAAAATTGACACGCAATCTAATCTCGGTGGGACAGCTCGATGATGAAGGCCACAATGTGACCTTCGGTGATGGTTCATGGAAAGTGAACAAAGGAGCCATGATTGTTGCTCGAGGAAAGAAAACTGGAACACTGTATATGACTTCCAGTTTGAGAAATAAATTAGCGGCTGTGGATGCTGGAGCTAATTCAAGTCTATGCAATAGTAGGCTTGAAGATACGAGTGAAAAGAGAATGAAGATGCTTGTTTCAAACGAAAAGCTACCGGAATTAAAGATCGTTGAACGCAAGCTGTGTGAAGCTGTATTTCTTGGAAAGCAGAAAAAGGTGAGCTTTTCAAAAGAGGTTAGGGAAACAAAATCAGCGGATTTGGAGCTGACATATACTGATATATGTGGACCATCTCCTGTGACATCCCTTGGAGATCACTCAAGATATTATGGCACTACTGTTGACGATTCGAGCAGGAAATTTTGGGTTTATTTTGTGAAAAATAAATCGGATGTTTATGAGACATTTAAACAGTAGGAGTTAGTCATGGAAGATGTGATGGATTCACTGTCATCCAATCACATGTGGGAGTTGTCAGAACTTCCTGAAGGTAAAAAGGTTTTACATAGCAAGTGGGAGTACCGATTAGAACATGACGGTAGCAAGTGGTACAAAGAAATACTTGGTGTAAAAGGTGAAAAGGAAGTCATTGGTTACACTGATATTTTCTCTCTGGTGGTAAAGTTAACTACTATCAGGAGTGTAATTGGATTGATGGTAAAAGAAGATTTACATCTGGAACAGTTTGATGTAAAGACGAGGTTTCTTCATGGAAAGCTAGATGAATCAATCACAGGGTTTTGAAGTACGAGGGAAAGAGAAAATGGTGTGCAAACTTCAGAAGAGCTTATATGGTCTCAAACAAGCTCCGAGACAGTGGTACAAGAAGTTTGATGGTGTAATGAATAATGATGGTTTTCTGAAGTATCAGGCTGATCACTGTTGTTATGTGAAGCTTGGTGGTTATTATATCATACTACTGATATATGTAGATGATATGTTCATAGCAGGAGCTTGTCTGGAGGAGATTGATACACTCGAGAAAGAGTTATCAAAAGAATTTGCTTTGAAGGATTTGGATGTTGCAAAACAAATCCTTGGAATGGAGATCCTTAGAGATCGGGTGAATGGAATCTTGAAGCTTGAGAAGATTCCTGGAAGCAAGAATCCAGTTGATATGCTCACGAAGGCTGTTATCATTGAAAAACTGACGTTGTGTTTGACTTCAGTTGGTCTCCTGGACTAACAAAAGAGGTATGAGCTGCTGCACTGATGGTGTGAAGACATGATTGGAATCAAGTCTTCAAGTGGGAGAATTGTTAGGTAAGAATTTAATAGGGTGGGACCCACATTAAATTAAATAATAAAAAAACTTGTTTTCTCACGTATCCCACATCGAAAAAGTTGCAAAGCGGAACGAGGGAATTAGTTATAAATAGAGCTCAATTCCTTCAGTTATTGTATCCCAAAAGCAAAAGCTTTTTAGCTTTGATAAAAAGAGAGTGCATAGAAAAAAAGAGTGTATTTTTTTCTTGAGTGCGGGAATTCTCTTTGTGTGAGTTAGAGAAATTATTTTCTCGGTATACTCGGGTTGGAAGTGTGAGAAATATTGAGTGTATTGGTGTATACACTTGTTGTAATATTTCTTCCAGTTATAAAATTTGCAGTGCTCCGTGGACGCAGCCTATATTGGGTGAACCACGTAAATCTTTGTGTTCTTGTTGATTATTTTATTCCGAATTTTTGGGTACTATTATCATCGTGTTTGGCATCGCTTCGGGGGTGTAATTCCCCAACAACTAGTTCCCAAAGGGAGTCCATCCTTTACATCTCCATCAGCAGGGTTGTTTTCGACCCTGCCAGCACCACCTACAAAGTATTTCGGTTCTTCTTGGGCACGATTGAGGATGGAAGTGCAAATGTGATGTATATGCTTCTGATTCTAATGAATGGAAATTGATTTCTGAGGACATAGAACGGCCAGATCCAAATCCCGTCTGTCCCATGTGTCCTTACTATGTAAGTGTAGCTGGAAAGATGTATTGGTTTGAGTGGTCTGAGCCAGATCCCAGTTGTCCCATTCGAATCCTTTCTGTTGACCTGAATGATAAGTTTTCAACAATCAACCTTCCCAAGTCGGTGAATGAATGGAGTTTCTTGATCGAATTAGAAGGTTGTTTGGCTCTGATATGGGCAGATTATCCAGATCTCTATGCTGCGGATGTGGAGGATGATCCTAAACCTTTTCTGGAGGTATGGAAATATGAGACCCTGGGGTGGAAATTGAGGGCCAGCGGTGTACTTGAACTGGATCTGTTGTCAATTCGTGCGTTCAATTCAGTCGCAGCTGGAGACAACGAGATATTCTTCATAATTAAGATTGATGAAGAATCCCCCTGCTTTTGCACCTTTGACCTGACTGATGGAACTCTGAGGACACTTGATGTGGGCCAAAGCTTCGAAGGATACGTCCCTGTTGCATATCCTTTTGCCGAAAGCCTCCTCAAATGTAAGCATCGGTTTTTATTTTTCCCACGAATGCCTGTTGCATACATATCGAGTTTGTGCAGTTTTCATTCTTTGACAGACAGTGGAGGTTAATGGAGAGACAGGTCTGCAGGTAGCAGCAAGAATGGCCTCCCTCCCCCTCCTCCTCCATCTCTCTATATCTTTCGTAAGGATCATATACTTCTCAAAGATAGTGATAATAGAAAGAAAGGAAAACATGCAAGCCGATTTAGAAGTTTAAATGGTCATAGATTCTATAATTTTTGCATAGTATTTCCTTTCGAATGTTAAATATTTTGGTACGACTTTTTATTAGGAAGACTACTGTGAGAATACTAGATTTATTGGGGTACGCTTTAAACTCCCATTAATTATGTGAAAGACTGTGGCGGATTATCGATACCCTTACTTAGGACGTAAGCTATCGGTCTTTATACTCTTGTTCTAAGCTCTGCTGATTAAAGAACTCCCTTACATTTTATCATGTTGACCTTTGCACTTTTTGGTTCGGAAGGTAGACAGTACTTAGCATCTATACATACATACATATATATATATATACACACACACACACACACACTAAGCAAAACACATTCCCAATACTTACGAATTTATCATCTCCATGCACACAAAAAATTCTGAGATGTTTTTACAGATCAATTTTATTATGCGGATCTTCGACCTTATCGGACTCATGAAAAATTATCATTTTGATGTCAAAAGTGTTATTTTTCATTATAAATATCGGTCTGATCACCCGTCTAATGTATATATATTCATAATATTGTATCACAAAAGACCTAATAATCCATATAATCTATGTATATGAAGGATTCAAAATCTTATAGAAAATATTAATCATAATGTGTCATGTTTCAGTATAAATTATGCATATAGTAAAATAATCTAAAACTAAGGGTGATTAACTGGTTGGATCAACCTTCTAATTTTTTTTAAAACCAATGTCTCGTTGCATGTGTTTTGTGATTAAACAATTAGAATAATTATCTAAACTTGATAACTTTTTTCAAAATAATGATTTTTTCATAAATTTTTTATTAGGAGTGATGTATAAAATTTGATAATATTGATTGATAGAAAAAGATAAATAAATACTTTTACAAATTTAAAAGATTTTTGCAAGTTAATAAGATTAGTTAGATAAGTTACAAATTTAATAAAATAAGTTTTTATAATATTTTTTAGTAAATAAAAATTCGGTACATTTGTAATTTGATAGAGGTATTTCCGCTATTTAGAATATGTTATACTAAGACATCAAAAACTTGTGTGAGACGGTCTCACTGATCGTATTTTGTGAGACGGATCTCTTATTTGGGTCATCCATTAAAAATTATTACTTTTTATGCTAAGAATATTACTTTTTATTGTGAATATCGGTAGAGTTAACCCGTCTCACAAGAAACCTACTCTTTATATATAGTATCGATAATTCTACGCTTTTTTTAATGAATCAAAAATCAATTCAAAAGGTCGAAAAAACAATATTTGTAGGTAAAAAAAAACATGCAAATATCAACGCTAAATAAATCAATAACACAAAAATCAAAGTCGATCATAAACCACATCATTAATTATTGGAATTTTGAAATTCTTTTTATTAACTCATTGTTTAGATATAAATCAAATTCTCTAAATTCTGTTTTGTGGTTTAATTAGCTACTGATATATTGTGATTAAATTAGATAATAATTTAGATAGTAATTTTAAACTTTGTATATCACATAGAAATCATAAATCGGATATTTGAAACTATTCGTTTACTAGTTCTAGAGCTTCTCGTGATTAATAATAATTGTTTTTCCTTTTATTCAATATATACATATATAAAATATTGGAAATTATGATTTAAGCCCGTCAAAAACTGTTCTTGATGACTCGTAAACTAGCCACTAAGACACAAACATTGCGCATACATAGTACAAATGATAAATATTATAGCATTATATTATACAACATAACAAAAGTAAACTCTACAATTGCATTTTAATCATTAAATTTGAAGTTAGAGATTTCAAATTAATAATAACAAATCTATTGGTTTGTTTTGATAATTTAATTGATAATAATTTTCAAATCAAAAATAATTATTTTTGGTAAAACAATATGCATTATCGATTTTCGATTTAGAAAAAATTAAAAGTTAATGAAATATTATATATTTTTTGGAATTAAATAAAAAATAAGTCTCTTGTGAGACGGTCAACCCTATCGATATTCACAATAAAAAATAATACTATTAACATAAAAAGTAATACTTTTCCATGAATGATCCAAATAAGATATTCGACCTACAAAATTGATATGTGAGATCGTCTCACTAGAGTTTTTGTGTCAAATAAAATATCAGACCATAACATTATTATAATTTTTATAAGATACTCACGTTTAATAAAAAAAAAAAACAGAGAGATATTTGGCTAATCAAAGGTGAAAAAACAATTTTCAGAGCTAAAAAAATATCAGATCAATGTGGAATAAATTATTAACACAAAGATAAAAGTTGATTATCTGCCACACTAAATTCAAATTAAAATGGTCAAAACAATGGAAATAACCGCGGGTGAAAACCTCGCCCGGCGCCAGCCCCGATCTGGTGCACCGGACTTCAGCTTAATTCCGTTCTCGTTCACTTTCTGCCCTCCGCTGCCGACCGGCACATCGCCCGCCACCTCCAGCTGGTGCCTCTTAGTATACCAAAACATAGTCTTGAACTTCACTCTGGTAACCAACCGGACCCCGAAGTTCACAGTCAACCCATTCGAAACCGCTTCGATCGCCGCTTCCCACGGCACCCCAGTAGCCTGCACCAACGCTACGCGGGTAGCTTTCTTCTTGTGACCCTGGTGGAACGCCTCCACCGTGTAATTAGCTATAGATGAACTCGAGTCCTTCACGCCGTACAAGAACGTCAGGCTAATGTTGTTGTAGTGCACGCCTTTGTATTTCATCCGATTGGCGAGCTGGAGTTGGAAGGAAATGGAGTGGTTGTCGGTGGAATTAGTGGTTCTGTTGAGGGCAGGGACGTAAAATTGCTCGATGGAGCAGGTGGGGTTGGAGGTGCGCAGGATGAGCCACATGAAGAGAGCGGTGAGGCCGGAGGTGAATATGAATCTGCAGCAGCACCGGCAGCATCCGCCGGCGTCACTCTCCGCCATGCCGGAGGGATGTTTGATTGGGGAGGGGGTAAGTTAAAAAAGAAGGAGCGATATAGAAAGTATTTAAAAAATAAGGACTCTGACTTTTTTCTTAAGAAACAAGGAGTTGACTTTTGATTATTATACTAACAGCAATTAAACTTAATTAATTCTCCTTTTTTTTCTTCTCGATCGACACACATCTTCTCTCAATTAAAATTTACGAGTCTTTTTTCTCAAATCGAGATATTGAATAGACTCAACAATCAATGGTCGACCATTGTTTGGTCGACCAACAATTGGTCGACCATTGCTTTGGTCTTTGACCAAAGCTTTGGTCGACCAAAGCTTTGTTGGTCGACTTGGTCGACCAAGCAATTTGGTCGATGACCAGATCAACATGTTGGTCGACCAACATGTTGGTTTTTGGCCAAATCAATGATCGACCATTGGTCGACAAAAATTTTGGTCGATTCACGCTTGTGTCGACTAAAACGTGGTCAAAATTTTCTTATGCAATTAGTCGAACGATCAACGAAGATGAACAATAAATCGAAATAAATGTTAATATTATCAGATTATTAGTCACTACCTCGATTTGTGTTGAGAATTATAATCGGAAAGGAAATGAAAATGGGGTCGACGGAGAGGATTTAGGTTGAGTCGACTGATGAGAATAAATTACGTGTTTAAAATAAATGTATATATAAAATCAAATTTAATGATGTATTTACACTTAAAACACAAGGACATTTAAGTAAATTGAGTCATGGATCTTTTTTTAAAAATATTTCAGAATGCACTCCCTTTTACCCCAATTTCCCTTGGGGAGGGGGTGGAGAATTTCGCGTGGCACTCCCTTTTTTCTAAAGAAAAGTTGCGTGATTATTTTTATTTCTACCATGGGACAATGATACATTTGCTTGTACGGACATTGATATACATATATATACATATATATATACCCTTTTTTAATCGAAAAATATATATTATAGTTATGTGTATTTACTTGTGTATAATTCTTTTTAAATCTGGTTAGACTCAAACCCAACTCATATTATCAAATTTTCATTTATTTTTTTTAGGAGAAATGAAAAGTTTATACGTTAATTAAGCGATCAAAAACAGCTACATCCATCAACTCAACACGAAAGTTATGTTGAGACAAAGCGTGATGTACATGACAATAACATACTTTGTTCACAATCTACCAAGATGATCAATACTCCTAAATCTACTAGAATCTAGTAGATCCAAAATATTCGAGACAAGCAATCCTTGATGTTTAGGCAAAAATTTGTGTGAAACGGTCTTACAGATTATATTTTGTGATACGGATCTTTTATTTGATTCATCAATAAAAAAATATATTACTTTTTATGCTAAGAGTATTATTTTTTATTGTGAATATCAGTAGGACTGACCCGTCTAACAGATAAAGATTCGTGAGATCGTCTCACAAGAGACCTACTGTGATGTTTAAGATTTTCATACCGGAAAGTCGCATCTTGAACATCAATTAAAGAATCCGAGAACACCACTAAAATTACCATGCACGACTAGCCGTATATATACCAATATAAATAATTGCTTTGTTGGGAATCGGACAATGGTGATTCACTTTACAAAGTTCACCAAAACATCTCAAATTCAGTAATATTAAATTGGCCCTTCTAGATAAAAAAATGACAAGAATTTACAGAAGAACAATTTACAAGTTATGGGTAAATTTCACAAAATTAATGTTATGAGAGCAAGATAGTTTTCTCACGATATTCCAACTATACAGATCTATCATGTACTTTTTTGCACAAAATTTATTGTATTTATTTTCTCACAAATTAAATATATGGAAGAATTTGTGGAATTTTTAAAGTTTTCTGAATATAAATTTAGTAGTCGTTAGTTGACCGACTCTTCTATCTTGTCCAAAATGCCGACGACTCTTTGTCAATAATGTATTATCAAGTTGTAGGTGGCAAGTGGATTCATAATTGGTCAAAATAAGTAGTGGGAAATATTTACCATCTTATAAATTGAGTGATATTTTGTGAAACGGGTCAATCTTATTGATATTCACAATAAAAATTAATAATCTTAGCATAAAAAGTAATATTTTTTCATGGATGAGCCAAATAAGAAATCTGTCTCACAAAATACGATCCGTGAGACCGTCTCACACAAGTTTTTGTCTTATAAATTTCAATAATAAATAATTATTTAATGACAATTATCCAATATTTAATTTATTATTTGAAATAGAATTAAGCAATCAACGTAATATTAAAAGTGATGTCATAAATGATAAGAAGCGAATAAAATAAACATTGATTGATGGTATCGCGCCAAAGACTGTTTCGTAGCATTATCCTCCACTCAAAGAAAAGAACAAACGGTGTCGTTGCCGTGTAGGTTCGGTGCACCACACCTCACAATTGACACGCGTCGCTAACTAATTGGACACTGGATTCCACTCTTGGCCTTTATATACGGCCCCCTCTTTTCCCTTATTCTCATCTCAAACGCAAAGGCTCTCTTCGATACTTTCATCGCGAGGCTTCTCGACCAATCGTCCAGCTTTCAATTTTAAGGTAGCTTCTGTTTTTGTGTTCTTGATGTTTTTTGGTTTGATGATTTGAGATCTTTCTGTTCTGCGATCTATTTTGTGTTGATTCGAAGGGTGACTTCTAGGGTTAGGCGTTGATTTATTTTTTTTAAGTAGAGGTTTTGATTGATTTTGTATGGTTGTGTTCTTGAATCGATAAAAATTTCTTATTTTGCTTTGTATTGACGTTCGATTTACGTCTATGTCACTCGATTAGGTCTTCTATTCGTCGGGTAACTGATATATGTTATCGTTTTGTTCCGTGTTTGTTGATTTTTGGATTTGTAAGTCATATCTCCTGCATATTCAGCGCCAGATTGTTTTTGGTGTCAATTGATCGTTAATTTCTCTTATCGGATTTGTTTCGAAAGTTATTTATAGTCTTATACTCGTTTACAAATGATCCATCTGTTTTAATCTTTATGTAAATTATAATAATTCGATTTAGGTTTAAATCATGACGAATTGGTCATGTTATCCTTATTTTTTAAGCCGTTTTTTATTTATTTACAGATGCAGATCTTTGTGAAGACCCTCACCGGCAAGACAATCACCCTTGAGGTGGAAAGTTCCGACACCATCGACAACGTCAAAGCGAAGATCCAGGACAAGGAAGGAATTCCCCCAGACCAGCAGAGATTGATCTTCGCTGGAAAACAGCTCGAGGACGGACGCACCCTAGCCGACTATAACATCCAGAAAGAGTCCACCCTACACTTGGTGCTCCGTCTCCGTGGTGGCATGCAAATATTTGTCAAGACCCTCACTGGCAAGACCATAACTCTTGAGGTTGAGAGCTCCGACACCATTGACAATGTCAAAGCCAAAATCCAGGACAAGGAGGGAATCCCCCCAGACCAACAAAGGCTCATCTTCGCCGGAAAGCAGCTGGAGGACGGCCGAACTTTGGCTGACTATAACATTCAGAAGGAATCTACCCTTCACTTGGTTCTAAGGCTCCGTGGTGGTATGCAGATTTTCGTCAAGACACTTACAGGGAAGACCATCACTCTTGAAGTTGAAAGCTCCGACACCATTGACAATGTGAAAGCTAAAATTCAGGACAAGGAGGGAATCCCACCAGACCAGCAGAGGCTGATCTTCGCTGGAAAGCAGCTGGAGGACGGCCGAACATTGGCTGACTACAACATTCAGAAGGAATCGACCCTTCATTTGGTTCTAAGGCTCCGTGGTGGCATGCAGATTTTTGTCAAGACGCTTACCGGGAAGACCATCACTCTTGAGGTTGAGAGCTCCGACACCATTGACAATGTGAAAGCTAAAATTCAGGACAAGGAAGGAATTCCACCAGACCAACAGAGGCTGATCTTCGCTGGTAAGCAGCTGGAAGATGGCCGCACACTGGCAGATTACAACATCCAGAAGGAATCAACTTTGCACTTGGTTCTTAGGTTGAGGGGAGGGATGCAAATCTTTGTGAAGACTTTGACCGGAAAAACTATTACTTTGGAGGTGGAGAGCTCAGACACAATCGACAATGTAAAGGCAAAGATTCAAGACAAAGAGGGTATTCCACCAGACCAGCAAAGGTTGATCTTTGCTGGAAAGCAGCTTGAGGATGGAAGGACTCTTGCAGACTACAACATTCAGAAGGAGTCCACCCTTCATCTCGTCCTCCGTCTCCGTGGCGGTTTCTAAGTGGTCCTGCTTTAATTTGTTGCTGATTCCGCAGTTTCACCTGGCTTTTCATTTTATTTCAGGAAATATGTCTCGTGTTGTGTTTGATGAACAATAATTTTTTTTTTCTAATGTTTCTGGCGTCTTGTTGAATGTTGAAACTATCACTTGGATTTCATCCGTTTATCGATAAAACGTTATGTTTTTAGTCTCCACATGATGTATGGTGTTGATTTCCTATGCTCTGATATATTAGATTCATGTGAATTTTTTAGCTTAGTCCGTAGCCAATTTGTCCACACGAATTGGATAGTCTCAAAAGATGAAATTCAATAAAAGCTACAGAAGCTACAACATGGGCTGCGCAATTTGCTACTTGAGGGGATTGTAGCAGATCAACATTACCAGCGGCCGAGAAGGGGTGCACAAGGAGAGAATCGATATCTTGCTCTGATCACGGTAATCTTATCATGTAAGCTCCTGGATTTCCTTAAAATTGTTTAAATAGAAGAAGTCTGTGTGCGGAAGGGGGGAATTGAGAGGGAAGATGAGATTGAGACTAATATAATTTGAAAACCTACACTCATTAAAAACATGCCATCTTACCTATGATGTATGTATAGGTTACGATTCCAGGCAGATTTGTTTAACGGTACTAGAAATTTACATGCTTATGTTGAGCACAAGTAAGCAAGCATGTTGCTATGTATGTCAGGAGAAGATGTAATCGAGGCCGAAGAAAAGGTATATTTTTTTGACACTTAGTTCTTGTCAATGCAAAACTTCTCATTCTTGCTCAATACTATTTATCTTATCGACCACAGGAAATACCATTTTACCCTGACATTTTTAATCAAAAATTACGAGATTCACAATTCTTTTTTCCAACTAAGAACATCGTGGAACAAAACAAGAGGGAAAAGTTTTGTTCGAAACACGGTCATTGCATGTCTACCAGCGACAGAATCATCATCAGCATCACACAACTATGAAGATAAAGGTTCTTCTTTCAAAGGTGAAAGATTGTTACATGTAAACGTAGATGTATCTGAATCCCAAGAAAGCAGCTCTGCAATGCAAGAAGAGCACTTCGAAACAGAGCTTAAAACACAGCAAGCCAGTATAATAGGTAAAAGAATATTAGAATGCAGAGAGAAAGGTGAAAGCTTAAAACATGTAAAACAAGACTGAAACACTGGTATAGATGTTAAAGTCTAGCATGTATATTAGTGCCTCTACTTTTTTTGGTGAACTCCAAAAAAGACGTGTGTTTTTTTGTGTATAATGTTTTCATTTTAGTATATTTATTAAATTTTGAAAAATAAGGAAAAATTTTCCAACCAAAACGTTAAAAAGCATGTACATAGATACATTTTCAAAATTATAAAATCAACTATAAGATATTTGTACAACTACAAATTGTTAAAACTATATTAAATGATACCATATTATGCAGTATCATATCCAAAACTTTTCAACCATATTTACATAGCATCAATATTTTATCCTCAACTTACAACTAAATATTGTTATATTATTTTTGTAAACCAAACAAAATAAGAAATGTTACAATTTTCAGTCAATTAAAATAATTTCATAAAAAAAAAGACACGTTTACAACTACAAAAAACAGTCCTTCCACAACGCTTCCCTTCAAGCAATCCAACGAGCACACCTAATTTATGCCATAACACTTGTCAATAGTTACAAATGGCTAGTCAAATTTTACTGATGTGACCAAAAACAATCACAACATGTGTCATGGTCCATCTATGACTCACCCTAACTCATATAATATATATAAGTTCATTTGCCTTCTTTTACCTTACGATAAATTATTTGAAAATTTCAATATTTTTTCTTCAATATCTACACTTACTGCTTCTAAACCAACTCTAATGAAAAACAATCCTTACTGTGAATGTATCGACTGCAGCCAATGTTACTAAAACTTTTTATTTCAAAAAGAAGTCGAAGAACTAATGAAAAGGTTTTTCTCAAACCCAGTATAGGCCATCATCTTCTGAAGATCACTTAATATGGAATCAAAGCTTTCTCTTCTGCTAGACTATGCAGCCGATATCGAAACAGAGCTGAACCTCAACATTATTCTCCAATCTCATTATATACATTAAGCAAATAGTAAAACATTTATCTTATAGTATAAAAAATGTTTAATTACAAAAAATTAATATGGGCCTGCTAAGAACTATGAATTACATTCAACAAAACCTTCATTTATTTGTTTTATTTTATTCTTTACATCATTTTACCTTTTTTGCGTTACAATACATAAATAACTTTTACTAATGTTATTGATGTGTTGTATTTTTGCTGATATATCCATTGTCGACCATTTGAGGATGTGTATATGAAACGTCTGTCCTTTTTATTGCTTAAAAAGTACTAGAAAAATTTTTTTTTTCAAAACTTCGGCCATCACATAAAATATTTTTATAAAATATTTTGCTCTTTAAAATAAAACATCCACCAAGTAGCATTTTAAAAATCACGTGAAATAGTGTTGAAAATAAAATCGTCTACTGTATTACCAAACCTAAAAAGCAATAATTTGAAAAGAATAACCCATACTAAACCTTTCAAAAATCCCTCAAAAGCATATATAAAATGTCGTAAAAATCTTTAACTTAAATGCGGAAATAGAAGCGCTGATCCTCGAGTTATGCCGACAGTCCAGCAAAGTCACCCATCAAGACCTCCAACATCATAATTATTAATATCACCTGTGCCAACACACCTAGTGAGTCTAAAGACTCAACACATCCTACCTTTAATAACAAGTAATACGTAATACAGTTAACATATAACAGTGAAAAATACTTGTACTTAAAATATCATTTTCATGAAGATGCATAAACATAAACATTTTCGTAAATATTTTCATGATGCATAAAACTTTAAATAAAAACGTTTTCATAATCTTACGCATAAACATTTTCATATAAACATAAACATATTTATATTCATATCCATATTCATATCAACATATTCATGTCCTCATATTCGTATTCATATTCGTGTATGTTGAATTCAGTTCGTGATTGTGACTCGTATTCTTGATCGTATTGGGCGATGGATCCATCTAGAGAAAACCACAGTACTGGGCGACGGGGACACCAGCGACACTCTCACCCGTCAACTGGGCCTTGGCCAACGTATTAACATATTCATATTCATATCACGTATTCGTATTCGTATTCGTATCACGTATTCGTATTCGTATCCAAGAAAACGATCATCGGGCTCCCACTGGGACCATAACCCTCACGATATTTCCAACATGTAGTAGTCACAATCCCTTCACATCCTTCAACATGTTATCATCACTTAATAAAAATCATGTATATACATATCGTTTTATTTTTGAAACCAAGCATGCAACATATCTTTTAAATGCCCATATTTAAATCATAAAAATCATAGATATTTAAAAATCGTAATTTAACATATTAAAATCATAAAAAGCCATAAATGTTTTAAAATCAACATTTTAACGTCATAAACATTTAAAATAACATTTTGACATTTAAATCATAAACATTTAAAATACCCATTTAACATATGAAAATCCTTAAACATTTAAAATAGACATATTAACATATAAAAATTCATAAACATCCGCAATCATTGAAAATAATCATGTTAGCATGTAAAACAACATTCAGGGCACTGCCATGACGTTTACTAATTTCTAGGTGTGAAAAGACCGTTTTACCCCTGGACTCGACATTTTACGTTTTTGACTTTTTCTTAATTCCATTAACTCTAACATGTTCCAAATAATTATTTAAGCTTACATGAATTTTCTCATATTTTTATTTAGCCTAAAACGAGGACTTTTAAATTAATCTTTAAATGTGAAGTATTAATGCGTTTTAATCCCGAATTAAACCAAACATTAATATAAAATTCCCAAATTAAAAACTTAGACTTATAATAATTATTTAAGCTTAACCCTAATTTTTC
Organism: Primulina huaijiensis; assembly: GCF_012295235.1. NCBI lineage: Eukaryota > Viridiplantae > Streptophyta > Magnoliopsida > Lamiales > Gesneriaceae > Primulina > Primulina huaijiensis. The sequence goes on along the minus strand of NC_133310.1, from coordinate 18,653,396 downwards.
ATAATTTTATAAGACTTAAAACTAGGCGTTTCAATTAACTCTTTAATTAGCGTTTCGTGCGGCGATTAAATCCCGAATAAATCCAAAACTCGTTATTTTGATCCCAAATTTTAAACATAACATTTTAAAGATTTATTCTACCCTTCCAAGTCATGAGCCACCCCCGTGGATCCATGGATTCAATTTTACTTCTTAAATTTCCGTTTTGACACCTTATCGAATGCACCGAGCCATCTCTTAATTTACTCGAGCCATGCCCGAGCCACCTTGAGCCAAAACTTAGCCAACCTATCTAGGGATCCTACTGTGCAAGCCCAGCCTGTAAAACAAGCCCTAGCCCGCTCAAAAGCCCCCTGGAACTTGACCCAAATTCTGCATGTTTTTGTGTGTGTGTCTCCTAGGATATTTAGGACTCCTAATTCAACTAGGACACTTCCAGCCCCTAACCACTTGACCCCTCATGACTCTAACCTTCTCTGGACCATGCTCAGCCCAAGCCCAGACCAACCCAAGTCCCTGAACTCGCGCACAAAGCACAGCACCAGATACGTACATGCTTGGCCGAGAATCCTTCCTTGACATGAGCTCCATGTTTTCTGTTGGTAGCCCTCTAGCCATCGAGCCACCCCTTGAACCAGCCCCCCAAGAACTCTCCTAGGACCCTAAGGACCAAACCTAGCTCAGCCCAAAGCCCCTGGCCGAACCTCTTTCTTCTTGCACAGCAGCAACATCGTGCGCTGTTCCCTTCAAGCTCTCGGGTAGGAGGCCCTCTTGGATAGGACTCCTCCCAGCCCACTTGTCTTGAGTCCTAGCATGGCTAGGACTCTCTCCCCGACTCATACCTGGTCCTAGCCCAGCCCCGGTCCCATCCGAACCCAAGCCAAGCCCTTAACTCCCAAAACCGAGCCCTCAACCCACATGTGATACCTGCTTGTTCCATCTACTGTTATGTTCATGATGTGCAACATTTTAGTTGTGTTCTTTGGACTCTAACTAGTTTAAAAACATGCTTAATCCATACCCTAACCATGGCAGCCCCTTAACACAAATTAAAACATGATTTTGTTAATTTAAAACACCACTTTAGAACACATGCACATGGAGTTACGAAAATTCAACATGCTGCTATGTTTTTCAGAAAAATTCATGCATAAAACAAATAATATGATGTGTTGATGGTTTGAAGGAAGAGTAGGCGTGCCTTTGAGTAATTTACGCACGAAAAACCGTTGACGATGACGAAGAACGGAGCAGGAACCTTGGCTAAGAATTTCCCTTGGAAATTCTCGAAAGTTTGCCTTAATTTCTAAGCATGTGTGTGCCGTGTAATCTAGGTATAGATTTCAGAAAAGTGCCGAGAAGAATTGTAGGGTTATAGGAGTTTTATCATATTATATATACTAATTAATTAGTAACAAGGCTTTAGGCCTATCAAGCCAACAAATCAAGCCCATTAGTCCAATTAAGATTTAAATAAAATATTAAAATAGTTTTTGGTAAAATAGTTGGCAGATTAAATAGCCGGGTTGCTAAAAAGTTCATATTTTTGTTGAAAAACCAACACCGATAAAATTTATATCCCGGTGTATAAAATCATCTCAAAACCCCTTATTTTCAAAAATAAGAAAAACCCACAATAATATTTTAAATAATTAAAAACAATTATTTACTAAAAACATTTTACGTTTTTCAGCTCCCGGTCTCCGTTCTTCTATCGCAACTTGAAATTTCCTTAAAATACAGTTTTATGTAAAAATAGAAATTAAATCATATTTAACATAAAATCATGTATGTCACATAATTAATTAAGCAATTAATATCAATTAATTAACCAATTTCAGAATTCCTAGATTTGCATGCCGTTGGTTTACGGCGTCTTAATTTTTGGACCTTACAGTATAACTTGCAATATTATTGACAACTAGCTAATGTTTGATATATCTAGCTCGTTCTCAGTTTTGATCAGTGCACACTATTTATAATCTTTAACTTGTAGATATAATCAATAAATACCAATAAATAATGTAGCTACTCTAAATTTATTAATGTTTATGAGTGAATACGTTCAACAATTTATGTTTACTCCGAGATTAGAAATTTAAACATGCTAAACAGCTTGTTCTCACAAATTGTTAGTTCTCAGTTCTTTAACATGATATGATTAGAATTTCTGAATAATTTCGTTCGCATTTAATTAAAATTTTGTAATTGGATCCCGATCAATATGCTAGAAGTTAACTCACTTTATTATCGGATTTATTTTCTTCAGATACAACTCAACAGCTAGAGACGAAGAATGAAATCAGCTTGTAATATTATGAACATAACTAAACTTTTTATGCTTTCTAAGTATGTACTACTTGCAAAAAATCCGTAGCGTGTGTATAAATTATCATATTGTTATAATATCTACACTTTATTAATATTCTTTTAGCATGTTTTATCCTACCTATAACTTCTTTTTAATTATAGTATGATTGTCAATATGCAACAAAAAAGAAACATCATATATTGCACAACAAATTTGGGTAAACACCTCAAATATTGAGGTGCCAATACCTAGTATATTATAATGTGTCGGGGGCTTGTTTTTATTGTTTCCCCGCCTCTTCTTTGTACAGTGCATCATTAAATTTTTATTTTTTTAAAAAAAATTACGTTATTTTGTTTAAATTTTAAAATCACGTTATTTTGACAAAGATTTTTTCAAAATACCATAACCTAAGGAAAGAAATTTTTCGTACACCCAAGCCTACATAAATAAAGATATAAATGTTATAATATAATATTAGTTAGAAAAAATAATAAAAACTCACCATCATCCCGACAACACGACCATCCAAGTATGTTTTCCTTCTTATTACTCCTTCCGAATTCTCAATATGTCCAGAAATTTTATCACATAGAAATCTATGAGCAGCATCTCTCCATGAGTATCCAAAAAAAATCAGCAAATCATCAATGTAAGAAAATACAAATCGGGCTGTCAAATAAGTACTTAGCGGAAATATTATGCAATTCAACGCAAACAAAATAAACATTCTAACAAAATCATTCAATTGCGATTCATCATCTGATTCAGCTAATAATAAGAGATTTTCAGAAATCGTCTTCCTCTCGGCTTTGCTAAGCTTCCCTGCAAAATAACGTGATAAAAATTTTGACTTTGTTCTGAGATCTTGGTTTACAGGTTGGCCCAATGAGGTAGACCAAGGACGATAGAAAACTAGAATGATGTGAAAGGGATAACAATGCCCTTCCCAAAGACAAAAGATGATGAGTCACTGTTGAATATCTTTAATATCACATCAACTCTGGTATTATAGACGGAGAGTTTAGGCATCTTCAACCATTTACCAAAAGGAGTACTAATGATATTTGCTCGTTGCCTCTCATTGAGTTTTGGTTCAAGCTTGTTCATTACTTTTCTAAAATAAGTAGAAGAACATCGTGACATTACATCTTTTCCGCTCTGCATATGAGCCTCATTATCATCGACCATTTTTTAACCATTTCTGCACAAAAAAAACAAATTTTAAATATATTAATATAAAAAATTTCAACGTAAACTTCTGAAATTATTCCAAACAACACGTACCATCAAAATTAATAATATAAAAAAATTAAGACAAACAAAAACAATGCAAATCATATTAAAATTGATGACAAACACTTGCTTGATATCACAAAGAAGAAAAAACATGCAAATTCTCGTACATAACTAACCGAATGGATGAGTGTGCGACCTACCATTTCATCATAAACAATAAGTTCATAAAACAACTACAATTAATTTCAAACTTTAAAAAGAAATTGAACTTTAAAAATTCATAAACTCCAATGACTTTAACAATTTCTCGTACAACAATACTACAAAATATCAGCAAATGTTACCTCCACACAAATCATAATTTATTTAACAATTGCGGTCAATCTCAAGCATTTTCANATAAGCAGAAAAAATAAATTATAATCAAATAGAAACATTATACAAATTTAACATGCAACTTGCAAATAAGTCCATCCTGCTAACCCTTCTATCATTATGTCACAACCGACCTCAGCAGAAACAACAAAATTAATTACTTTTCCCACTCATGCTTCTCTCCAATTAGCTAATACATTCTAAAAAAAATTGACAATATCAACATTTACATATTATTAATTAATGAAACAAAAATGTATGATAGTTTGAATCTCCTTCAACAAGGATACTCACCTTTAAACTTATTCATCATAATAGTCCAAATAAATAAATAAAACGCCTACGCATATGCTAAATCTCGCTCCAATCCATTTCACACAACAACACTGTCGTAAAATTACAGAAAAAATGGGAAACACATCAAAATACACAAATTTCTTAAAATTTCAACTTTACAGAGCATAGCAACATGCGCACTTATCAATTCATGATTATATCTTGACTAAAAATGACAAGTACTAGCAAAGTTATGAAAGCTAAAAAATGCACAACCAAAATTAGTACATAAACATCTATCGAAGAAATCATAAAACTAATGTATTTTTACAAATAAGGTATTTCTTCAAACAAAAATGGACAATTTTTTTTGTCAAAATTACTATGAAAATTTCGAAAAACGAATTCCTACAGTTCCGACCCTTTTCTTTTAGTCACATGCGTACAGAGAAGATTTGTGTATTTTTTAGCAAAAAAAAAAATTTTGACTTCCAGTTACCTTCACCATCTGTGGGTGTCGAAGCAGTGGGTTTTGGTGGCTATGGATTTACTCTCGGAATCGTCACATTAACATAAATCAATAACAAATGTGGTAACAAATATCAAATTAATGGAAAAATCGAGCGAAGAAAAATGAAGAAGAAACTCACTTGTTTTGCTTTCGTGATTCTCCAAAAAATCGGCTGCCGATGTCACTTGTTTTTCTTCTTTCTTTATACTTTATGTAACCCATTTGAAATCTTCTTCGTTTAAACCATGGGTTTTGCGTGGCATGTAGTTTTTAAGGAGGTGGTGGAAGGCTAAGGATTCTTTGGGCCGACGGGAAAGGAAATAGAGAAGTGAGAATGAGTTGTATGAGAGAGAATGAGATTTGAGATAAAAAAAATATAATATAATAGGAGAAAATGAATAAAAAATTGGATAGGGAGTTTAAAAAATATTTACCCTTCTCTCAGTTTTGCAGACAAATTTTTACTGAATTGAGAACTGAGCTCCAAAATGGTTTTTTTTCCCAAATTTCTCATTATATAAAGATTCTCAATTATTGAAATTGTGGACGGAATACATTTTATTTTATATTTTAAAACTCTGACTCAAATCTGACAAGAAAGTTCGTTTGAGGACATTTGAAAAATCGCGTTACGCTTTCTAATTATTTTGGTTTTGATTCTCTTTTTGTTTTCTTTCTGTTTCTAATTAATTACCGCGAAAGCGCTGACATTTTGTTCCATTCAGACTTATCCGAATTCGAGGGTTCCGCTGTCGATCATAAATCGAACCCTAGTTCTCGGATCGGGTACGCTTCTTCGTTTCAATTTTTTTTCCAATCCAAGCTATCGCATCAGATCTCTTCAATTCATCTTAGTTCTTCGGTGATCCGTTTGATTTTTTATTTTTTTTTCTCCACGTTTGTTTTTGTCGAATTGATCAAGCTGTTTGGCTTGTTAGAGCTGTTGCTTTGTTTAATACTCGTTCATACGGATTTGAATTTCGTTGTCTGTGAGTCCTGTTGACATCCGTTGGCTCTGGAATTTTTTTCCCTTCTGCGGTTGTTACTTTCTTTTGTTTCTATGCAATTTTCTTTCATTGTATTGTAATTTATGACCCTTTTGCTTGTTTTCCTGTGGATTTCCTGCTATTGAAATGTAGGATTTCTGATTCTTGATCATTGTTGTTGGCTTGTGAGGACCTGGGATCGCTCTGTCTCTCTATTAATCTCCCGGGCCTCGTCTATTTCTCCTTTTCGCTTTGTTCTTTTTTTATGAATTTCATGATATTGCCTGCTTTTGGTTTTTACCTTTATAATTTAGTTCATGCACTAATTATATGCTGAAAGGGAACCCCTGATTGTTATCTTTTACTCTACATTTCTATGTTTTTCACTCTACCAAGATTGTTCGAATGAACAAAGTTGTGCACCATCATACTTTCTAACCCCATATAAATTGGACATGTTCTCATGGATACCAACTTTTTTTGTTGTTTACGAGAAACTAATTATTTGCTCAAAAGTTTGATTTTTTCCACTTTCATTCCTAGTCCTAGACATGATAAATTCTTTTTGTATCGTAACTTGGTTATATCTTCACGTGGCTCATTTTATATTTGCTATGCTATTTAATCAGGTCTGATTGTCTGAACACATAATTTTATTCCAGGATTGTTGCCTTCATCGCATCAACCAAGTTTCATGTCTGATCTTGACATCCAGATACCAACAACCTTCGGTATGTTTTATGGTGCACGTGTTTTGTGAAAACTATTATCTGTATTTTGTTACTTAATCTTGCTTTGAACATGGAGATCTAAATAAGAAGTTTGAATGTTGGGAATTGACTAAGGTGGCCGCTTTACTTGAATTCATCGACCTTATTTTGTAGATGCTTTTGCCGATGCAAATGCGGAGAATTCCGGTGCTGGATCAAAGGACTACGTTCATATTCGTATACAACAACGTAATGGTCGTAAAAGCCTGACAACTGTTCAAGGATTGAAGAAAGAGTTCAGCTATAACAAAATCCTCAAGGATCTTAAGAAGGAGTTTTGCTGCAATGGAACTGTTGTTCAGGACCCTGAGCTAGGCCAGGTATACATTTTGACAAAGTTGGATGAAATCTACAAATTTTCCCTTCCTTCGATTCTGAATTATGATCGTGACTTTTTTTGTGAAGGTTATTCAGCTTCAAGGTGATCAACGGAAAAACGTTTCTTCCTTTCTTGTTCAGGTGATTGATGGTTCACCTCTTTCCCCACCCTCGTTACATCTCATGGATGGAACCAAAATAACTTAACATAAACAAAGCTTAATTTAAAGGATGTCTATGAATATCTGCCTCATTTTAGTCCATTTATGGTAAACAGGCTGGAATTGTGAAGAAGGAGCACATCAAGATTCATGGTTTCTGAGCTGCTTTATCCATCTTTATATCTTGCTGTTTGCTATCGTGTGTCCGTGCTGTAATACTATTGTCAGTCGCATATATTTCTCTTATACGTGTTGTGTCATGTTAGCAAGATGCTTTTGGTTGCAGTGTATGTGAAAAATAGTGATGCTTGTTATTCAAAGGTCTTTCTGCATTATGTTTTACTACCTTTTTTCCCATGTCTTATTGTGTTCTTCGAACTTAATTTGATGAAAACGGGTGGTGCGAGGTTCTTTATTTTCATGCTTATTTAATGCCCTTCGCTTGGAATTGTCTTAAATGATTAATGTCCATAGCAACTTGATCTGGTGCTGAGGTCAATGGCTGTTATTGATATTTGTGTTGTGAGATTAATAGTTCTTGTCACAACTTATTTTACGTACATGCACATCATGTGACTCGAGTCTGTGATCTAAGATGTAAAAATCCTGCTACTTCTACTAGAGAAGTGGTTAGGCGCAGGCTTGATTCTGTGATCTAAGATGTATATAATTTGAAGAACCAAGTTTATTTAAATATAAATTGATTTAATTCTAAAAAAAATGAAAGGAGATGTGTATGTATGTCGATTTAATTACTTTTTATTTTTTAAAATTAATGAATTTGATCTCCAAATTTCATTTTCGTAAATGGACTAATTTGAAAGATGGTTACTATTAGATATTTGTACAACAAAGAAACTTTACCCTATCACAAATTACCTTGGATTTTGTGAAAACCACTTGAACTAATTTTGAATTATCTAAAGCAATTGATACCTTACAATATGTGAGACAATAATGGTCCAATTTTAAGAGAGTTTGATGAAAATAAGTTTGCACGAGATAACATGGAAGAAGAGTTTGATAAAGAAGATGTGATTGACTTTGTCACTCGATCCATAGATGGATAATGAACGTGATAATTTAGACATTTCTCGATTTTTATTACTTAAAAATTTAACTTTAAATTTTATTACATTTTTTGTATTTTTGAAAGAGTGTGTCTCATATGCAACGTTTAAAAAACAAAATTTGTATGTGTTTGGATGAGCTTTGTAGTCCTTGGGGATGTAAACGAGCACAACCAAACACTATCAGTTTCGATCTCGACGCGATAAGCTTAACAAACGATCTCGAACGAGTTTTTTTTATCGAACCATACTCCACTCTGAACAGCTTTGTTCGTTCACACATCTAGTACTGCATTAAAAAATAATTACTTAAGCTGAAATTATTGTTTTTTCAAAAGTCCAAATCGTAAGCTTTTAAAGAGCTTTAATGAATTTAAAAAATGTTTCTTATCTATTTATCAAAAAAAAAAAACAAATTAACACAATTTTTACTTTAAAATAATTTTTAAAAGCCGAATTTAAAAATCAATTTTTTTTTTCAAATATTTTTTGAAAACCAAATGCACTCAAAACCTCGAATTTTTTTTTATCCAATTATAACAAACTAATGCACCAACTTAAAAAAAAAAAAAAAAAAAAAAAAAAAAAAAAAAAAAAAAAAAAAAAAAACCAAAACTTTTTTCCCACGGCAATTCAGTTTGCGCGCATTCGTTCCCTCCATCTCCATGTAAAGCCCTGCTCTTCTGATTTCTGGGTACTCACAAAGTCCTATATTATTGCGTTGTTGTAAAATTTTGTCCTATTCCATAACTAAATTGCTGACATACATTTTTGTTAAGGTTCTTTTCCAAGGCAGAAACAAGTAGCTTGTTGCATGTTTTCTGGGCTTTTAGCGCTTTTCAAGAAATCTTCAAGTTTTCGCCTAAATATTAACGAATTTAGTTTCTTTGAAATCAACGAGTTTTTCCCGGGTCAAACTCCCACCGTGATTTTCGCCGGGAAGTTTTTTTGATATTCTTCTGCATATATCACTATGATCTCTTCTTTCAAGCAGCCAACTTTATCGATTCATGGGTTAAATTTAGTCCAACATAGGACAAAAATTCTCTCCAGCAGGTCGCCGGCTTTTGCTTCTCCGCTGGCGGAAACTACTCGCCGGAGCTTAAATGTTTCTCTTTCTAAACCTCTCTACGCTGATCCCTTTTCTGTTCGTGACGAGAAGGAGCGATCTCTCATCAGGTGTGAGGCATATGAAGCCGATCGGTCGGAGTCCATAGGCAAATCTCCGGAGCAGGCGGCTAAGAAAGTGAAGATCGGAGTGTACTTCGCGACATGGTGGAGTTTGAATGTGATCTTCAATATATATATAACAAGAAAGTGTTGAATGCGTATCCATTTCCATGGTTAACTTCGACGCTGTCCTTGGCAGTTGGTTCACTCATCATGCTCATCACTTGGGCTCTGAGGATTGCTGAAGCCCCAAAGACAGATCTTGAATTTTGGAAGACCCTTTTCCCCGTGAGAATTTTGACAACTTTTGCTTCATCTTTTGGTTCGGGTTTACTTCGTTTCTTGGATTTTTGTCAAATTTTCTGATTTGTGTTTGATATTATGTGTGCTTTGGTTTCTGGGGTTGTTCTTGTTTTCTAGTATTGTTTTCATATTGGATTTTTGTGCTTAGGTTGCTCTTGCACATACAATTGGACATGTGGCTGCGACTGTAAGTATGTCAAAGGTTGCAGTTTCATTCACTCACATAATAAAAAGTGGTGAGCCTGCTTTCAGCGTTTTGATCTCAAGGTTCCTCTTGGGAGAAACATTCCCACCAACCGTCTACTTCTCCCTTCTTCCCATCATCGGTGGTTGCGGCCTCTCCGCCCTCACCGAGCTCAACTTCAACATGACTGGTAATTCCTACAACATGAGCGAGCCTAACAGATCGAACTTTTTTGCCCAAGTCTTCTAAAAATGTTAAAGGTGAAGGTAGAAGTGTGTCACTGTCATTTTAATAAATATAATCTAACTTTGAACGGTTAATGAGTATTTCTTTACACCAATACTTGCCAAGTCACGTGCTTGATGCTTCTATAACCTCTGTATCAAAAGGTCCTTATATTTCTGAAATTTACACTGAATCACGAGTTTCTTGGATGTGGGTTGACAGAATTTGCTTGTTTGCTTTCGAAATCAGGTTTTATGGGCGCGATGATATCGAATTTGGCGTTTGTCTTCCGAAATATATTTTCCAAAAGAGGAATGAAAGGCAAGTCCGTAAACGGGATGAACTATTACGCATGCTTATCGATGCTGTCGCTCTTGATACTTACCCCATTCGCAATTGCTGTGGAGGGACCACAGTTGTGGGCTGCTGGATTTAAAGAATCCATGTCTCAAATCGGACCTCAGATCATATGGTAATCACTTGACCCTCTGCCTAAGCTCTTCTCATTTGTTTTCTTGGATAATAGAGACCGGATGCATGTGCAAGTACTTATGAATGACAACATATATTATATATACAGATCATTAATGTAATTACTCTCGTGCATCAAACACAAGTGACCTGGATTGAGTGACACCTTTTCCTTTAAATAATTCTCAAGTCGTCGTTGTTGTCGTAAACAGAGAATTATTCATTATGTATTTATTGATGATATATCTCTTGTGATGTAATCTCAAACATAGATTATAGCATCAATGCAAAAGCAATATTAATATCTAACTAACAACAAGAGGGGAGCATTTCTAAGTCCTAATCAAGAGCAAAGTTATGCAAAACGTTTTAATCGTGCGGGGTGATCATCAGTTTCTCCTATCATTGTGTTTTGTTTTCGTATTCGGGCTGATCACCAATAAGAACTAGATTATCTATGGATTGATTGTGGCTCTGATCCAGCCTTGTGGCTTCCTATCTTGTTAAGGGAGGCGATCGAGTAGGTTCCTAAGCTTAGTCTTTACTACAAGTACTACTTGATTGATCATTTCTTGGTTGTATATATGTAGGTGGATGGTGGCTCAGAGCGTATTCTACCACCTCTACAATCAAGTATCGTACATGTCACTGGATGAGATATCTCCGTTGACGTTTAGCGTCGGAAACACAATGACACGTATTTCAGTGATCGTTTCCTCTATCATCATCTTCCAGACGCCCATACGACCTGTCAATGCTCTCGGAGCTGCAATAGCCACTCTTGGAACCTTTATATATTCACAGGTACTTAATTTTCCTCATATTACAGATTCTTGTGTTGTATGCTGTTCCTTTGCGCCTTTTTTCTTTCTTCCTTTTCAGTTCCTTTGTAATCGTACAGCCACATTCATTGGCATTTTGTATAATTTTGAATTAATTTGATATCAGTAAAGGTAGATCAATTTAAAATATTAAAAGATTTTATAAGGTAAAGTTATATATATGGCTCCATTATAAATCGCACAGACAAATGGTTGTGATTATAATGAAAAATATGATACAAATTACTGATTAAGAATCAAGCAAACTGTGTTAGAAAAGATTATTTATGTTTATTGTCTGTATGAAATATTGAATTCCACTCACATAGTTAATTTTCTTGGCTTTTGTTTTTTTCTACAGGCGAAGAAATGAAGGCATTCAAATTGGGAATTCAGTATTATTAACCAAAAACAGAGAAGAGGAAAGGTGGTACAATAACGAAGGACGACTGGCTTCACTTTTTACATGGAAATAAAGATTTAATTAATTTTTTTTTTCAAAATATAACCTCCAACTTGCGAATGTATATTTTTCTTGAGGTTTACAGACCAATTTTCTCTCATAAACCTATATTCTATTTACAAAAAAATCAAAGCTAATCGAACTTATATTTTCTAGGTGCGAGAAAAAATCGACGTTCAATAGTCGATAATGGGTTCGCCGATCGTCAAATTTCTCTCAAGGGTCCAGGGCAAGTTAAAGAGCTTGGCCATGATGAACTTGAAAATCTTGTTTACGTTGATGTTATGCGTTGAGCTTGAAAAGAAAAGGGTCGCTTTTGTAGCTTTTGCATATGCTCTTGCCTGCATTTTTTTTTTTACAAATAATTCAAGTGACGTCTATTGATTTTACAGTGGATTTCACATATATTATTAAATATTCGTCGATATTTTAAAAATAATAATAATATAAAAATACTACAAATAATCTCGTTAATATTACCTGAGTAATAACGGTCCATTGAATATCGGGTGGCATTTGGACAAAATCATCAAATTTCGTTCCTACTAATATAGGAATTGCAGTCTGCATGTGCAAAAAGAAAAATATTAAATTAATTCTTTCTCAATTTCAAAAAAAAAAAAAATTTTATTACAATAATATGTAAAAAAGCGATAAAATGTCTTCGAAGCTTAAACTTTATGGAAAGTAAATATTAAAAGTTAAAGTAATTTAATTTGGTACCTTATTCCATCTTCTTGCCTCACTGTACCATCCAATAATACTGCATTCAACAGCAAATTAATACTATAAATTAATAATAAAAAATGAATAATTTATCATTTAGAATACAATGTTGTTGTTTACACTAAGTGGCGGTCTGGCGGAGTCAGGAATATAGTTCTACTCAAATTAAAATTTTAAATTCTAGAGTCTTTTAATATTTTAAATTGATCTATCCGAACTAATACCATATTAATCCAAAATTATATAGAATTTACGTATAAATGTTTTTTTAAAAAAAATTGGGCCTATTTATTCATGCGGCTCCGCCACTGTATACGCTCCATTTTTTGAACTATGGTGATCCTTTCTTAATATTAGCTAGTGATCATCCGAGAACAAGTCTTTTAGAATAAAGTATCGTTTTTGGTTCGTAGTGTGAGATAAATATTATGGAGATATGTAATATTTTTTAATAATAAAATATATATAAAAATGATAGTTAATATAATAATGTTTAATTTGATTGATTAATTTGATTAAATTTGAGATAATGTGATATTACTATTTTGTTTTTTTGAAAATATTAATAAAATATTTATAATATTATTTATTAATGGTAATATTGTGATTTCAATTCAATGATTTGATTGATGTGAGATAAATGATTGGTAAATAGATAAATAATATGGTACATCAAACATGAGATTAAATTGGATTAAAATATGGATAAAAATATAAATAAATAATATAGCGAATCAAATGGTACCTTAAGGTACCGTTTGGTTCATGGTATGAGATATATAGTATGAGGATAAGTAATATTTTGTAATAATAAAATAAATAGAAAATGATAGTTAACATAGTGTTTGATTTAATTGATTTGATTGATGTGAAATAAATAATTAATAATTTGATTGATCGAGATAAATAATACTTATACAAAACAAGTGATATGATAGGACTATTTATATTAGTACTTAGAAGTACTTGAACCAAAATAAGATAAGATTTACCTGTTCAGTGTACATCGACTAGTAAGATCAAACATAAACAAAATGGCCACAGCATCTTTACAGGCAATTGGGACTTGATCCAACGATTTCTTATCACCTGGGCAAATATATTTTCAACAATTTTAACTTAAATTTACTAAAATTAATATATTAGGACAAGATATATATATATATATATATACATACCTCCGACATCCCATAGTTTGCAGGCGATCCTGGCTCCTCCTCCGATGTCGAATGTCTTGTCCATCAAATTTAAACCTTTCATTTGCAGACTTCTCTGTTCTTGTAAATCTCCTACATACCTTATCTAACAAAATCAAAATAAAAAAATTTAATATTAATCATTAAATAACACATGCAAATCAAGAAATTTATTAATTACGGTTAAGAATAATACTTTTATTAAAATTATTATATTTGAACTGATAAAAAAAGAAGGAATAAATAATAATTACATTTAAATTAAGAATCTTTACCGCAAAGCTTGTTTTTCCAATCTGACAATCACCCAGCAGACTAATCTTCAAGCAGACTAAATCAGAATCACCGCCGCTACACGACGTTGTGCCGGGAAACTCCAACGCCGCCGCCATTGTTGACGGGGAGGAGTTTCTTCTGGAAGAAAACCTCTTGTAACGAGGAGAAGCAGGTGGCCATGCTGAGCAGGCGAGGATTCTGTGCCATAATAACTTGAAGAAACGCCGGACAACCTTGACCTTATCCGATAGTCTCCACCGGAAGTTGACCTTCACTATTTTCCGGCAGAGCTGCGTCATCTTCCCGGTGTCCAGTTCTGATTTAAGGGGTTTCTAGCCTGTGGGTTGGGTGGATCGATGACTGAAAGTTGCCGGCTTCTTGAAATTTACCAAACTGGCTGGGAAGCTGTGAAGGCAGAGCTGAGCCTGGATGAAAAGCAGAGAATAAAATCATACATTTTGGATACATACAAATATATAAAATAATAATAAAGTATGGACACTCATCTATCATCGTATGCTCAATTTGCCGGCTCCATTCACTCGTCTTCTAATGGTTACAAGTTGGAAATGTTTTTGTTGGTATCTCATGTCTATATGATAGTAAATAACGACCTCACGTATCTGTATTCATAAAACGATTTGATCAGATTTATTATTATAAATAATAGTGATATTTTGGACATAAAAATTAGTATTTTTTCACGAATCGTGTCGAATTGAAGATTCGTCTCTCAAAATTAGTATATAAAACAGTCTCATATGAGTTTTTGTGTGTATATATAACAAGACTTAGATATGGTTTTTCACACAATTTTTTTTTTTCACTCTATGTCATATATCATTCATAGATTGTTCTATGCCGACTTGTTAATAAATCTTATGTAGACTTTTAATCATATATCATACATTTTAGATTTTAAAAATCATAATTAATTAGTTATTTTAAATTCTTTATATTGTATAACATAATAATTAAATTAATTATTTGGAAAATAAAAATATTATATATATGCAACATATAATAATCATATGATGTTTTTAGGACTATAAGATTTGAATCAAGTAAGCGATGTTTTTATAATCGGATCAGCGATCGAGTCATTTCACTTTAAAATAGCGATTCAATCGGTCAAATTTTTTCAACATTATGGTCGGACCATAACACTACTATATCATATAAAATAATAATATAATATAAAAAATACTATATTTAAATTCTAAATATCTTAATTGTGGATATAAATAAAAAAATAATAATTTTCAATGTTTAAAAAATCAGATAAGCTATAATAGTTCTACAATAATATTTTAATAAAATTTAAAATTCAAATAATCATATATTTACAGAAATTAAATCAAAAGCAATTTTAAAAAAATTATGAACCAGTTCAACTCGTTTGACAAGTTCAATACCGATACAACCGGTTTGTCAAGCTCAAAAGTTAATTTTGGTTGCTATTTTTTAGAATGTCCATTATCACACCATTATCATAGATATGTTATTGCACCTCATATAATTTTGTAAAGCTCTTGAATTGCTTAATAATTGTTGCAACTTGCAAATAATATACACTTTCCACTATTCAACTTTTAAATTTATTTCTTATTATATTAAATAAAACATTGGACTAAATAACAGCAAACATGATAAAATAATATTGTATTATGAACCATTTACTAAATAAATGTTGGCAAAAACTTGTGTGAGACGGTCTCACGGGTCATATTTTGTGAGACGGATCTCTTACTTGGGTCATCCATGAAAAAATATTAGTTTTTATGCTAAGAGTATTACTTTTTATTGTGAATATCGATAGGGTTGACTCGTCTCACAGATAAATATTCCTGAGATCGTCTCACAAGAGGCCTACTCATAAATATTTTCAATATAAAAGAATTATAAATAAAATATATAATTTTTAAATTTCTAAATTTTTTAATAGAGAAATCAGATTTTATCGACCCAATTCTAATTAACGGATTTCATTTTTTATTTTTTAATAATCTCCCACCAATCTCATTTGCAGTCATTGAATGTGCATGTAGGGCAACCCATAGAACCTCTCTTTAGGTCCAAACTCTTGAAAGCATTCAACTTCCTCCACCAAACCAGAGATTCCACAAACAAAACAAAAACAATAATGATAAAGTTATTCGTACAACGATATTTACAATAATTAAATCGTAAGATTTTGTTATTATATTGTGAGATTTTTATTGAATTTATCATGAGATGTTGATAAATGAAATTTTTGTATTGAATTTTTTTTGTTTTAAGAATTGTTGTACAAATTTGGTTGTACATATAGCATTATTCAAACAAAAAACCCATCCAACTTTATCTAAAATATAATATAATATAATAATAAATGAATTTTTTTGAGAATATGGAAAAATAATTATGATGGAAAAATATGAAAAAAAAAAAAAAAGATTTTTCACGAAAAATATTGGAGCCACAAGTCTTTAACATTTTGAAGAATGGAAAAATATTTTAAAACCATTAGCACACATTGCCTCAATTTCCCTTGCATCTTCATAGGTCAACAATGACATTATAACAATTTCATAATTCTCCATAAAAACCACCAACCAAAACTTAAGAGCAAGATAGAAAAAAAAGTGAATGCATTAGATGGAACAAGACAAACAATTTAAATGGTTTCAAGTGAATGCACATGAATCCAGTGACCACATCACACCAATTGAGGCCTTGTTTTTTAACTTTCAAGACTCTACTTTTGATCAAGAATATAAGGTTAAGAATTTGCACGAAACAGAAAAGCAATAAGACCTTACAAATATGTCTCAAACTCCAAGCAAATCTAAGAAAAAGGCCTCTATTCAACCACCGGCATCTGCATTCCCATTTAACATGCAGAAGAAAGAGTTTACATCTGACGGTGTTGGCTCAAGGGTTACTGATAAAATGGCTGCAACATCAATCGCAGCAGCTGTTGGGACCAGAGGTACGTTTGCATCCCTAATCATGCAAGAAATTAAGTACTTTACCCAGCTCGAATTAGATGGTCCGAGCAGCTCCAACATGCCATCATCAGGTAAACTTGTGAACTTTGCATCCTTGTGTGAGTTTGCGGGACTCAATATAGGATCAGTTGTCAATACATCAACTAAAAAAAAGAAAGGAAACAAATGCAACATGCCAAGGATGTGTTCTACAGTAGAAGTAGCAGAAAGAAACCAGCTGAGTGGGTTTTCACGATTCACGTACCGGAATCTGAAAGCTGATCTTAAAAAGTCTGCAGCTTTAGACCATGTTATCAGATAATTTAGAGAAGTTAAGTTTCTTAAGACGATTTGTAATAGGATTCACCCATGTCCTGTCGGGATTCCCACATTTCACGTCCACTATTTCAACAACGCTCGGTCCTTTCTTGACGGGCTTTTTTCTTATAGGGGTTCCATCTATTGAAATATCACAAGATGTAAGCATTGGGATATGATGTGTACCTCCAGAATTGAGCTTTGACCTCCTAACATTTTCAGGGCATTTACGGTTTTTAGCAATGTTTGGGCCATTGCTGTTTGCTTCATCTTTTGATGTTTTGGATTTTGGTTCTCTTGGAGTCGAGTCCCCAGTTGGAACAGAGACAGAAGCGCACAACTCCGACACCTTGGTAGCATGTTTTGCAGAGTCTAATTCTCGGGACATAAGGGCACCAATCGTCCCAGTTGTTCCTATTTTAATGGATCCTCCCCCACCCCTGATAGCTTCTAATGTATGTACCATAATGCTGCAACTAGTGCACAAAATCAGTACAAAATTTTCTATGATCGAAGATGGTGTATCTTTCAGTTGGTTCTACTAGCTATTCAATCGATCAATGGAAGATCCTGCATCGAATCGCATTTTTCAGTTAGTTATAGTAGATATTGAATCAATGAATTTAAGATCCTACACCAAAGCAGCGGGTCATGCAACAAGTGCTCCTAAACAATATTACATTTCTCTAAATACTATTCGAACAGCACAGGTATCTCTAAATAAAATGCAGTTGCATAACATAAAACAACCTAGAATTTAAGTTCTCCGATTGTGATTATATGTATGATGGTCCACATACGTTTAGATATTTCCATTGTTTCATTAGAATAACTTCTATATTATTCCTAACAGTAACAAGAACATTTTGTTCAACAAGCATTATCTTAATATCTTAAACGAATCTGTACATCTATCTACTCAAGGGCAGACACAACGGAAGTCAGAGGGAGCATCCCAGTTCAAATATATATTCGTATTGAAATTTGACGATTCGTAAAAGAAGGACAATAAGAGATGAAAACAACTAAATCCCTTCATTACTGAAAAGCAACTAGGTGAATGCAGGATGATTAACATCTGCAAATCTGTGATATAATAACGTTCGATGTTTATTGCATTGGCACATAATGGTTGGATAATCAACTTTCATAGGCCACCTACTTAACAAAATAGATGCTTCACTGCTAAAAGGTCTAGGACAGGCCGGACTCATTAAGTCAGTCGCCAAATTGAAAAGCTAACTGTTCAAGCATTTGAGCTCCATTAAGACAAATAAATAAGCGGTCTTGGGTACAGAATATTATGTATAACCAAAGGCGAAAACCAACCACCTCCAAACTCTCAACCCAACATAATAAACAGTCATTAAAGCAAAATATTAGAAGAAAGATTTTTTTTTCATGGGAGAGGGGTCAGTGAGAGATCCAACACCTTGTGTTAGAGCTTCTAGTTCATTTGCAGATATGTATAGTTTAGGTCTATAAACATCAGAAAATGGGACTAGATATTTGCCACAAAATTAAGATCTTCCTTATTTTCTGGAGGCATTGGCTCCTCGAAGTTGCCAAAATTCTTCACGATTCGATTCTTAACACATTGCTGATCATACAACCGTAGCACAAAAACCGCCCAGAAATCAACAAGAATCCAGGTATCAGCAGAAACTGGGATGGGTGGATATTCAATAAAAAAACTTCAATTCCCAACTCTGGTTTTTCTAAGAATATAACTAAACAAAGAATTTAACACATGGCATCTAATAACACACATAATTATTCAAAAAAACAAATGAATCATGAACAATTTCAAAAATCAAGAAATTGATAACGATTAAGAACGGAAGTTTACCAACAAATGAGTGCTCGTACGAAATGAGTTTGATTTGTTAAATCTTGGGGAAAAAACACCGACGTGGGTCGTATTGTCTCCATGATGAAATCAATCAACTCTTACTAAAGTAGGTGAGTTTGGAGAACTTTATTGTTTCAAATTCAAGAAAGTGGAAACAAGATCCGACATAGTTTCTCGCGTTTCGGCTCCCCCAACACCTCTTGCTTTGACAACATTGGGCCCCATTTTTGGGTTTGGTTGATTGATGAAGTTTCATGTGAAATATAATTAAAAAAAAAGTACATTTTATTTTATCACTTATCTTTGTTTCCAAAAAGTACTCATCTTTTAAAAATAACTACAAAAACATATCACTAACCACCATCCACTGATCTACCATTATACCAATATTTTGATATTGAATCAAAAATAGATACAAACAATAAGATCTTTGATATTGTCTAATAAAAACACAATCAAAAAGAGATATAATATATTTACACGGTTATGTGATTGGGTGGACGTGATTTAAATTTTGTTTGTACAGGTATTTTAAAAATGTTATTAGTAAAAAAAAAATTTGAAGTATGTGTCTGACAAGATTCTTGTAAAAACTTTATGAAAATATATTTTAAAAAATTGTTCTCCAAGTATAATTTTTAAAGAATAACCGAAAGATATTTTCTGATATTTTTAAAATAAAACGAGGGTTATACGGATAATAAATTGCAAACGAAAAAAATGAGAAAAATAAAATTACAATTAAAAGATTTTAAAAAATGTTTGTCAAAACACCTTAATTATTTTTAATTATAAAAATATTTTTATAGAATATTTGTCCAAACGCATATTTATTCTTAAAACAATTTTTAAAATAATATATTAAAAAATCCATAGCCTAAAAACTAGCCCAAAAAACTAGCTGAGTTTGAGCTCGCGAACCTGAGCCGAACATCCTGAAACTCGAGCTCGGCTTAATAAGTTTAACGAACGATTTCGAAGTAGCTTTCTATTGAGTCGAGCTCTTGAAAGCTCGATAGCGGTTTGGTTCGTTAACACCAATAGCTGCAAAGAAGGACCAATTTGCCAATGCCTCAGTTAAGAGTTGAGCACATGCCTATCGGTATACTCAGGGTCTATCTAGTAAGACTATCGAATTGAGCCGATCGAATGCTTTGTAGATTCGGCAGCTTACCTTCTTTTATAACTGAGCATCTTCCACCATAAAATTCACATATGCATATTACAATGTTAATAAAAGAAAACAATAGAAATATGACAAATAATTAAATCTCTAGACAAGATACTTCTTGTTTTTATCAATAATCTGTCATGTCCTCATTCTCACACGAGTATTCCAAGTAAATTCTCACAAAAATAGCTCAAATTATACAAGTGATTGGGTAGCCGACACCGAAACAATATACGAAATTGAAGGGCTAACCACACACTCCGATTCAGCAATACAGAAATGAAAAGCACATTTGTTCAGCCTGTTACAAATAACAAAACACGATAGATCGAGATGAAGTCTATACAAAGATAATTTAAACCTAGAGTTGTGCATACTTTCATTGAATGCGAGACAAGTATTAGAATTGTAAAAGTAAAATTTTTAGAGTACTTATGTATATGCATGACCTAACTATGCCTAAAAATGTAATGAAACATAATAAAAATATGATAAAATGCATGTGATGTGTTCACTTGTGAGGTATTTTCACCAATGCTGGCAACATCTCTAACAACATTTTCAGTCGTGAATTTTTTTTTCTTACTCTAGTTTCTCCAAGTTAATTTTCACATCGGACAATATCATAGAGTACACGGAAAGATATAAGATTTGTCTTGTCGCTAAAAGCTTTAGACACAGAGAAGACATTGATAATAATGATAATTTTTTCTGTGGTTTCTTCAAAAGACTCTTTAAGGATTATAGTGGCTTTTGTGACACATTTCGATCTTAAGCTTCATCAGATGAATGTAAAAATGTGTTTCTAAATAGTGACATTGATGAAACGATTTATATGAGATCTTGTCACACTGCCTAAAGTTACGGAGCTCATTTGGTTGCAAATGGATATTTAAAACTAAAAGGGATTCAAAAGGTAATGTTGAAAGATATAAGGTTCGTCTTGTCATTAAAGGCTTTACACAGAAAAAAGACATTGATGATAAAAGGACTTTATCTCTTGTTTCTTCGAAAGACTCTTTAAGGATTATAATGGCTTTGGTGACGCATTACGATCTTGAGCTTCATCAGATGAATATGAAGACTGCGTTTTAAATGGTGACATTGATGAAACAATTTAAATGGTGCAGCAAGAAAATTTTGTGTCCAAAGACACAAATCATATGGTTTGCAAATAAAAAAAATCCATTTATGAGCTCAATAAGACATCTCAACGATGATATTTCAAATTTCATCAAGTGATCATTTCGTTTGGTTTTGAGCTAAATTTGGTTGATGATTGTGTGTACCATAAGTTCAGTGAGAGTGGGCATATTTTTGTGGTTTTATATGATGGTGACATCCTACTTGCTATCAACGATATAGATTTGTTGCGTGACAAGAGATTTCCAGTTAAGAATTTTGAGATGAAAGATCTTGGTGATGCATCTTTTGTATCGGGTATCCAGATACATCGAGATCGCTCTCGAGGTATTCTTAGATTATCTTATAAAAGCTATATCGAGAAAGTTCTCAAGTTATACGAGATACAAGACTGTAAACCAACGGATACCCATGTGCCTAAGTGAGACAAATTTAGTCTCAAACAATGCCCAAAAATGATTTTGAGTGAAAAAATGTAGAAGATTCCCTATGCACATGCAGTGGGGAGTCTGATGTATGCTGAAGTTTGTACATGTCAAGATATTGCATATGTGATATGAGTGCTGGGAAGATATCTAAGTAATTCAGGAGTAAAGTATTGGAACTAACTCTGATTTTATGAGATGCCAAAATAGTATGAAAAAAACTATGTGTCAGTAGATTTTATGGATTGTTATGTTGCATCCAATCAAGTTTCTAGTGGTTAAAGCAGTAGTTCAGAGTGGATGTTTATCTATAAATCACTCCGTTTCAAACTCCATACTTGTGGATTCAATTATTAAGGGACTATCACCCAAAAAGTTTTTGTCCACATTATTTGTATGAGTGTTTGGTCAATTAAAGATATTCAGTTTCAGTGGGAGTTCGTAATTTTAAATATTTTATAAACATGTTCAGTAATTCGGTTTATGATTATGCAAATTTATTTTCTGTAGAAATAAATTTCAAGTCAAGTCACACTCTGATTATGGTTTAAAGTTTGATCTCAATAAGGTTANGACTGTTTTAATCCTATGTTGATGTGATTGATGGATCAGATTGGTTATAGATATGTTTCGGAATGACAACATTTTATAACTCATAAGGTTATTTTTACAAACATAATTATAATGTTACACATATAGCTCTAGTGGGAGTTTGTTAGATCAATTTTATTTATATGAGCTTATATGTGAATGATTTTGCGTTGTGAGTTGTATACTAATTTAAGCTCAAAATAAAATGATCAACTAATATTTTGGGTTTGGACTTTAATGTATCTAATAGGTTGTGGGCCGATAATCTGTAGAAACACAAATTTAATTTCTCTTTTAATGATGAGCAAAAACAAAAATATCAGAAAATAATGATATACATTATTATTTATATATAGATCATTGTCCTCAGATCGCGGGTAATTACGTTCTCTATTCTCTTTCACATTAAGAAATTACTTCCGAAGAGAAAACTAAATGATTTTTTCAAGAAAAGATAGTGTAGATTTGTAAGATCAAGACACGTTCTAAAGAATTCAGAATTATGGCTTCAGGTATGCTTCCGCTTAAGTTTTCAATCAAATTCTTGATGATTTAACATGATGAATACTATGATTTATGGATTTTCCTCAACAATATACATAAACCCCCATGGTTATGTCTTCCTGGAAATGACGAATAGAAAGAAAGGTAATGGGATGAGGCATGATCAATAACATATATGTATGTATATTGTATATAAGTATATATATAATAAAAATATTACCAGATTTGAAGGATATATTAGCAAAAGAGCAAGATAATTTGTCTTCTTATGTTCTTGAGCATCCATTTTAGATGATCTTTTCTGGGTTCTCTCCTCATAATCAACATGAGAAACATCCCAACATTTTCTTTTTGATTCTTCGTTATTATCTCAACTCAAATTAACCATTCTACATGAAAACACAATCAATCCATTGATTCCAGAAATATAGAATCAAGATAGGCTATAGAATTTTTTGTTAATTATTCAAAAATCAGTCTTTTTTTCCTGGAATCTCAAGAAACCAACGTTGGATTGTTTTGAGCCGTTTCCCCTCCCTTTAAAATCAATGTGTTTTTCTACTTTTCATTATCTTTTTTCCTCTTCCAAATTTAGCATATGGGATGGTGGCCGCCATATATGGATCAAAAACTATAAAAATAAATTATATGAACCCAATGTAAGAAAAAAATGACATGTATCAATTCAAAAGGAGAATTATTAAACGTGTCGACAATGACGACGGTCATTGCCTACATCTTTTGACAAAATATGCGTATGTCGCCTCAAATTTAGAAAATTGAAACACGCATGCTCATCCTCTTTTTGACAATCAAGCTCCTGCAATCACTCATTGATGGTATGAGATGCCTATAAATATCAGCGATTGAGGTTCCAAAGCACACACCTTTTAAGAACAAAGAAACACAATTTATAGAGAGTTGGAGTACTTAGAAGGCTTCAATAGGAGGAATACCAAAAACTTACAAATTATTCGATGACCGGAGGTAATGCTCGATATGTTTTCGCGTGTTGTTTATCATGTTTATAGTTGTATAGAAACGTGATTTTGTTGAAAAAACTCTAATATTTTGTATAAGAGCCGTGATACCTCTTTCTTAAAAATATTTGTTTTCATTTTCTGAAATTCGAATATCATGAAATTTTGGAAAATATTATTTATGGAATTTTTGCGTAAGAAACTTGAAGTTTGAAGGTCAGACATAATAATATTAAGAAACTTACTTGAGAATTTCTTTTGAATATAATTGGTAGGAAAACTTATTTCTCGGTTGAAGTTCTCTATTAAACCTTGAAATTTTGAAGATGACAATATTCAGTTTTCTCTTTTTTTAAAAAATTTTTGAGAGAAGAAATTTTCTATACGAATGTTTCTAAAAATTTTATTATGAACGCTTTCGGAGATGTTGAAGACGATGTTCGATATAATGAAATAGACAAATCAACTGCCTTCATATTTGAAACATTTAATATGAATCCTACATATCACATGAAGTCAGAAGATGAATTAAATGGTCTGAAAAGTTTATATTATTTTAATATTTTTTTTAAAAAAATATTATTATTATGAATATTATAATAATATATGGTAATGAAATGAGAAAATGTGAGATAGAATACGAAAATTTCAATTATGAATGCTGGCATATTTATGAATGATAATCATAGCCCAACCATCATATTGGGTATTTGGCCAAAATGTTTTGTCGGTAAATTTGTCTGTAAGAAGTTGTGGTAATTTGATTAAAATGAAAGGTTAAATTTGAAATATTCTGAAAATAATTTTCAAACTCAAAATAATGATAATAAAAGTTTGAATTGAGAATTAGATTTTTAATTTTCAAATTAATGCAAATTCCAATACATGTTTACAAATTATTTTTGCATGTTAGATATTATGCCAAATATTATGGATATTTATTTGATATGAATATGCAAATTTAATATTATGATTGCATTTATTCTTGAAATTTTTAAATGTAATATAAAGTTGTTCATATTTTGTTCATATTAAATTATATAAAGTTGTTTATAATTTTAAATAAACATATTAAGTAAAATGTAAATATAAAGTTATTTAATGAAAAGTTTTGGCTTATAAAGATTCACATAAATGTGAATAATTAAGTTAAATAATAATTATAAGGTGACGTAAAAAACATGATCTGATAGAATTCTTCATAAATCGGTTTAAAATGCCTTGACTTGCTACTGGTCTCTCTGAGAACTTTGCTCTGTCTAGGAGTTAGGTATTTAAAGAGCCTTAGCCCTACTTATCTTCCTGGGAGCACTCTTGGAAAGTGTTGATTGTATCACTAAATAATTATTATATAAAGTATTAAGTAAAACCAAAATTTTGTTCAGTGAATCGTATAATTTTAAATAATTGAGTAATAACAACTTCCTTAATTATGAAAAATTATGCATTAAGTAATCCAATTAATTGTAGTTAATTATATAAACATAATAAATTTTACCCTACATATATTTTTGATATATTTATATAACTAATTAGGTTAAATATCAAAATTATATTTTTCTTAATTTATCCACAGAAATTAAGGGAAAATATATTTTGAAAGTTTTATCATAAAGTTTCAGAAAAATCTTATTGAATTAAAATTTTAACCCACAGGTAAATTTTATGTCACTAGATTTTTAAAACATGATTTACATTGGTAAAACATGATATTACCTATATTATATTTTTATTCAGTTATGCAACCTGCGAGTTTTTCTGATTGAAATGTGACATTCCCGAACTGAAGAGCGATAATTATAAAATATGAAAAGAAAAAATTCTTCTTCAATTGGGGTGGATGGATATTGATTATGCTATACGAAAATACAAACCATCTGCTATTGCTGAAACAGCATTCCAGATGATGTTGATCTTTATGAAAAATGGGAGCGATCTAATCGACTATGCGTAATGTTCATAAAGACCAAAATCTCTGCTAACATGCGTGGTTCCGTCGATCAGCATAATAATGTAAAAGAATTACTGAATGCTATTGATGAACAGTTTCAGTCTTCAGATAAGGCACTTACCAGCATCCTAATTATGAAATTCTCTTAATTAAGGCTCACCAGTATGAGAGGTGTGCGATAGCACATTATAAAAACACGAGACATAGCGGCTCGACTCAGGACACTTGAAGTAAAAATGTCTGAAACTTTTCTTGTGAACTACATTTTATGCACTCTTTCACAACAATATGGACCCTTCAAAATTTTCTACAACACACATACAGATAAGTGGTCAATAAATGAATTAATAACCATGTGTGTTCAAAAGGAAAGAAGGTTGCTAATGGAAACGAGTGATAATGTTTTTATGACTACACAAATAAATTATAAGAAGCAAGCCAAAGTCAAGGAAAAAGAAAATGAATAATTCCACCCCAACCTGACATCAATAAAGAATCCAAGTGTTTTTTTAGGAAAAGACGGGACACATAAAGAAATATTGCAATAAATTTAAGGATTGTTCTTGAAAAGAAAGGTATTCATATTTCATTTGTCTGTTATGAATCTAATATAATTGATATGATTTATAACACATAGTGGATTGATTCTGATTCTACAATCCATGTTACAAATACCTTGCAGTGTATGCAAAGCCTAATGAAACCTCTAGGGAATGATCAGAACATCTATTCAGGAAACAAGATGTCTTCGCATGTGAAATCTATTAGGACTTGCTGCCTTATATTGGATAGTGGTTTTATTTTAAAATTGAAAAAGACATTTTATGTTTCCAGTTTTTCTAAGAATTTAATTTCAGTTTCAAATCTTGTACCCTTTGGTTATTCATTTCAGTTTTTGGACAAATCAATAAATTTATTTTATAAATCAAATATTAGTGGAAATGGTACAATGATTGATTGTCTTTTCTCTATTTCTTTACAAAATTTTAACATTGTTATGCATGTTCAATGAGGTATTAAAATATGTGTTATAAATGAAGATTCATCTATATTATGGCACCGGAGATTGGAACACATCTCCATAGAGAGGATTAAAAGATTAGTGAATGATGAATTATTTAGTACTTTAGATTTTACTATTTTGAGACTTGTGTGGACTGCATAAAAGAAAAGCATATCAATAAGTCTAAAAAGAGTGCCAAGATGAGTATATAAATATTAGAAATCATACATTTAGATATCTGTTGTCCAGATATGGATATGCAAAGTCCGAAATATTTTATCTATTTCATTAATGATTACTTACGATACATGTATATTTACATGTTTCATAACAAAAACGAAGCACTTGAAGTCTTTAAGGTTTCAATGTAAAAACAAATTAAGATCATGAGAACCGATAGAGGTGGAGAAAATTACGGTAGATATACTGAGAATGGAAATTCACATGGTCTGTTTGCGAAGTTTCTCCAAGAGCATGAGATTGTTGCCCAATATACTATGCTTGGTTCTCCGGACCAAAATGGCGTAGCTGAGAGGAAAAACCGAACATTATTGGACATGGTGAGGAGTGTGTTTAGTAGCTCCAAACTTCCTAAATCCTTATTGACTGAAGCTCTTAAGACAGTTGTGTATGTATTAAATCTTGTTCCAACTAAGACTGTCACAAAGACGCCATTTGAATTATTTAAAGGTTGGAAACCGAGCTTACAACATATACGCGTTTGAGGTTGTCCTTCAGAAATAAGAGTTTACAACCCCCATGAAAATAAATTGGACCCAATAACTACAAGTTGATATTTCATTAGGTAAACAGAAAAATTCAAAGGGTACAGATTCTATTGTCCATCTTACAACACTAGAATTGTGAGATCAAGAAATGCAAAATTTCTTGAGAATGACTTGATTAGTGGGAGTGATCATTCAAATGACATAGGTTTTGAGAAAGATCACATTAATTCATAATCATCTTATTCAAATGATAGATTTGTCGTTATTCACATCCCTCAAGACCAAGCGGGTGTTAGTCAACCGGTTATTGAAGTTCCACAAATCGCTGATGAAAATCCAGTAGATCAAGTTGTTAATGAAAAACAATAAGAAATTTTTGATCAACCAAACAACCCAAGGAGATCTACTAGAATAAGAAGATCAGTTATATCTAGTGATTATGTTGTATATTTAAAAGAATCAGATTTTAACATTGGAGCCGAAAATGATCCTGAAACATTTTTACATGACATGAGTTGTAATGAGTCAAAAATGTGGTTTAATGCTATGAAAAAATAGATGAATTCTATGACATTTAATGGAGTCTGGGATCTTGTTCAGTTGTCTGATGGTGTAAAATGCATTGGATGTAAATGAGTCTTCAAAACAAAGAAAGACTCATTAGGCAACATTAAAATATATAAAGCAAGACTCGTAGCTAAAAGATTCACTCAGCAGAAAGGAATCAACTATAAGGAGACTTTTTCTTCTATATCTAAGAAAGATTTTATCCATATCATTCTTGCATTAGTTGCGCATTTTGACTTAGATTTACAGCAAATTGATGTGAAAATAGTTTTGCTCAACGGAGAACTAAAAGAAGATGTTTATATGAAACAACCTGAAGGATTTTCTTCTAGTAATGGTGAGCACTATGTATGTAAGCTTAAAAAATCTATATATTGATTGAAACAAGCTTCTCGTCAATGGTATTTAAAATTTCATGATGTTATCTCTTCATTCGTATTCGTAGAGAACCCCATGAATCAATGTATATATCAGAAGGTCGGCGGGAGTAAGATTTGTTTCCTTATTCTATATGTGGATGATATATTACTTGCAACCAACGACAATGGTTTGTTATATGTGGTGAAACAATTTCTCTTTAAAAACTTTGATATGAAGGATATGAGTGATGCATCTTATGTCATTGGCATTAAGATACATATAGACCGACTTAGAGGTATTCTAGATCTGTCTCAAGAAACCTATATCAACAAAGTTTTAGAGAGATATCAGATGAAAGATTGTTCACCAAATATAGCTCTTATTGTGAAAGGAGATAAGTTCAATTTAAGTCAATGCCCAAAGAATGATTTAGAGCGGAACCAATGAAAAACATTCTTTATGCTTTTGTTGTCAGAAGCTTGATGTATGCTCATGTTTGCACTAGACCTAACATTGCATTTGTTGTTGAGATGTTGGAAAGATATCATAGTAATCCAAGTTTAGACCACTGGAAAACTGCAAAGAAAGTGATGAGGTACTTTCAAGAGACCAAAGATTATATGCTTATGTTCAGATGAACTGAAAATTTGGAAGTAATTGGTTACTCTGATTCAGACTATGCTAGCTGCATTGATTCACGAAAATCCACTTCAGGATATATTTTCATGCTAGCTGGTGGAGCTGTATCTTGCAGGAGTTCAAAGCAGACATTGACTGCTACTTCCACTATGGAAGCTGAGTTCGTATCTTGTTTTGAGGCAACCTCATATCGTGTATGGTTGAAGAGTTTCAATTCGAGGCTTAGAATTATGGTTTCTATATCTAGGCCATCAAGAATATACTGTGACAATTCAGCTGTTGTTTTTATTGCTAAAAATAACAAAAGTGGTAGTCGAAGCAAGCACATCGACATTAAGTATTTTTCCATACGAGAACGTATTAAAGATAAGAAATTAATTATCGAGCATATTAGCACTGAAATGATGATTGCAGATCCTTTGACTAAAGGCATGTCATCATTGAAATTTAAGGATCATACAGAAAGAATGAGACTTGGTTCCATTATGTAATTTTGTTGTAAGAACAAATTAATGAAACTATGATGTGATATTTTCTCATATTTATTGTGTACATATTAATTGATTCGAGAAATATCAATAAAGTTGGACCTCGAGTAAACTTAAGTTTATTCATTAAGTTACATAGATTTGAGAGAAATAATGCATTGTGATACATGGAAGGTAATAGTCGTTTTAAGATGACATATCGTCGTGATTCATTTAGTTTGTTTTCTCCTATGGAAAATGAGATATAAGCCAAGTGGGAGAATGTAAAAAAATACAATGGCACATATCAATTCAAAATGAGAATTATTAAACGTGTCGACAATGACGACGACTATTGCCTACATCTTTTGACAAAATATGTATACGTCACATCAACTTTAGAAAATCGAGACACGCATTCGCATTCTCTTTTTGACAATCAAGCTCCCGCAATCACTCATTGATGGTATGAGAGGCCTATAAATACCAGCGATTGAGATATCTAAACACACATCTCATAAAAACAAAAATACACAATCTACAGAGAGTTTGAGTGCTTAGAATGTTTCAATCGGAGGAAAATCGAAAATTTACAAATTATTCAATGGCCCGAGGTAACGCTCGATCCGCTTTCGCATATTGTTTATCATGTTCATAATTGTGTAGAAACATGATTTTGTTGAAAAAACTCTTACACCCAATACTCAAGCGAGCTCGACTAAAGATATTCTTTGGAATTTGAGTTCGATCTGAATGAATTTTTTTTGCTAGTTTGAGTTTCTTGAGTATCAATTGTGATTCGTCTATTTTTTTATACTATTTGATTGATAAAACATACAATTGATTTCTAAT
Source organism: Primulina huaijiensis (assembly GCF_012295235.1). Classification (NCBI taxonomy): domain Eukaryota; kingdom Viridiplantae; phylum Streptophyta; class Magnoliopsida; order Lamiales; family Gesneriaceae; genus Primulina; species Primulina huaijiensis. The sequence goes on along the minus strand of NC_133310.1, from coordinate 18,623,024 downwards.
AATTAAAAATAAAATATTAATTAAAATCATATTTTAAATATTAAGGAATTATATAAGGTTAATTCAAACTAGAGATTTTAATATTTAAAACAAAGGATCTTATTCCACATTGTCGCAATCTCCCTCTTTTTTATAAAAAAAAAAAAAAAAAAAAATGGCCTCGTTATATTTTTTTATTGAGAAATGTCATAAATTTTAAAAAAATTGTGTGAAAGTTATATTTCAAACTATCACATATTCATTTTCCAAAAAAAAAAAAAATTTCAATTTCCTAAAAATATGCCTAAATATAACCTAGTGGCATTTTTAATAAAACAATCATATTAACCTCAAGATTGGCCAACTTTTTTAAAAAATAAATATTATAGTTCTTCGAATTTAATAGAAATTTTTTTTTTGGGCAATATTTTATTAAAAAAAACCCCAAGACTAGCCGATTATATTATAATTATAATTATAAATAAAAAAATATTGTCACTTGTTTAAAAAAATATTGCCACTTTCTCCATATTACTGTTTTTACTCAACTGAGTCGACTCGCAGTTTCAGCAAAAGAAATCAGCTTTAGCATGTTTGATTTACTTTAGCTTATCAATTCCAAAATATTAATTTCATTTAATTTGATAATAGCATATAACAATAATAAGCATTCCATGGTAGAAACTGCAATAATCATAATTCTCATGCTTGTATAAATACAATACATCTCATCAAATTATCGCGCGTCCAAAGCCAAAATTCTAACATGTCTGTATGGGTACATACAGTACGAGACTGTATGGGACTAACTTGTCGGTAGAATCAGTCAGATTTCGAAGGGATATGGTTGCCACCATTTGCAATCTTGTACAGATAAAATCCAGTCATGAGAAAACTGCAAACAAGAAACCAATGGTTAACAATTCTGCTCGTCTACTTAAATCGAAATGCTTTCTACTGTATATTAGCATCAGATAAGTTGCAAAGACAAATGCGGGAGACGAGGGTTGACCCATTCTGTAGAACGATTAAGAAAGAACGTTGCAAATGGTATCCAGAGGATGCGATACTTCGGCACATTCTAAAGGAAATGAGAGTAGGGTTGAACTCCGACAAGATTTGAGAACAGAACAGGGTCTCGTCCCAACATTTTGGATAAGAAAAGAGTTCTAAATATTTACAAATACATTTCCATCCATAGTATTCGGACAAATGAGAATCGCACTGCAAGTCGAGGGGCAGCCATATCGGAAGACTATAACTAGAAATTATCCAGCAAAGAATTGCTTAGGTCATTAGGTGTGTGAGCTTTAATTCTATTTTTAACGCACACCACTCTCTCTATGTTGGGTATCAGTTAGCCAAGAAACACAAACATCCAGAATACCATGAATAAATCAACTCAACAATGTAGGCATGCCATTGCAAATTATAAAGCAACAAGATACAGTCAACTGCCAAGGCTGGCTAGCAAGGGTGATTTCCCCAATAAATTTTTTCTTGTAATCAAGTATATTTTAAAATATAAAATGTAGCCCTCGATGTCTGCGACATAAGAAATACTTGGTTAAGTGCAAGTTTCTCACCAACTGGCTCATCAACTTAGGAATCACTTTCTTAGAAAGGGAATGGGCTGATATAACACTCAGCCTCTTCGAGCTCTTCTATAAACTAGCTCAGATAATTGTAGACGCTATTTTGTGAAACTCAATTACACCAACAATATGCACAAAGATTTTCAAATCAATACAAGTTGCAACTGCACATTTGAGTTTACTTCACCTGATCCCAGCAACCATACCAGCCGGCATTATCTTCGAAGTTTGTAGATACCTCTGGGTCATAACCCACGTTAGCAAGGCAGCAATAGCTGTTCCAAGAAACGTCAAAATGAATGAATCAATATGTAATGCAAAACCACAAGTACAATAAAAGATTTAACTCAAAAAATGACAAACATCAATATTTTTTTCCTGGTTAATTAAGCATTTTCAATATGGGATAAGAAGACTTCATATTAAACAAGGGATATTTCTCAAAGTTGGACCATGAAGAGATTCCAAATTTAAGTCCATTCATTTTAATATGAGACAATTTGTTATCAGATTGGTAGAACAATGGAAAATGACTCTGATGCATATTTTCTTAATTTGAAATTAGAATCAGATTAGTACATAAACTATTGTTAATTATCGAATTGGCAATTGTATTATTGTTAATTATGATTACGGCACATTAATAGTATAATGATCAAATGGATTCATAAATTATTGAAAACAATTAAATCCATACATATAATAGAATTATATTAAATTTGATTTCATAGGTCATATCACGTATTTGAAGTGTAATAGAAACATTGAAAATTTATCATTTATATAAAATTAAAACAAATAAAAGAGGATGAAATTCACCTATATAACATTTTTTCTTTCACTTAATTAATTATTTATCCTCGTTTCAATATTTCACTTAAAATCAATTCATATACCAATTTTATTTTTGATCTAAAATAAATAAAACAAATATCGATTAGAAAGAAGAATACCCGTCTCCAGAATCAACGCAAAGTAGGAATTTTTGCGCTTGTTGTAGGCTTGGAGGCTGAGAAATCCGGCGAGAACGAGCAGCAAACCGGTGCCGGCGCCACCAGCCAGCGACGCAGTGCTGCCTTTCTTCGCGTATCCAATTACGCCACCTACCACCAAAAGTAGCCCATACGGGATCGTGAAGCAAAAATCCAGCATTTTTCTGAACTGGGTTTCTGAGAAACTTAGGGTTTTCCAAATTTTTGGGATCAAATTTAAAAGATGGATGAAATGAAGGAAGATTTTGAAAGTTTCAATGGTGACGGCTTGCTTGTTGAGTCGGTCAATTTGTTCATGCTATCAACTCCGTTGACCATAATTTTTTTAGTGCATTTTTATTTTAATCTCGATCAACAATTTTTTTTTAAAAAAAATACTTTCATATTTAAAATATATTTGAAGAGTTCAATTTTAAAACAAATCGTTGACTAAATTTATCTTATAAATTATCCCTACTTTGTTCATATAGAAGTTGACACTATGAAATTTTCATAGGAATTTAGTTACTACTAAGCTTGTCTAATATATTATTGGGCATCAAATATGTGAATGATAACCAGTATTTTGGCTTAAAGTTTTATAAGTGATTAGAATCACACGAGTAATACTGAATTATTAGCATATTCTTCTTCATTTAATATTTATAAGCTAGATTTATCAACGACACTTCTTCGCCAGTGCATATGATTCATTGGCTTAATTTGACCCAATGAGCCAAAAAATCAATCTCAAAAATACATTCTTGTTTTTCCCCCTTCACCCAACTTACAACAATCCCAAGAGTCCAAAATAATAAAAGAAAATCCAAATAGCCCAACAAGTATAAAACATTTGATCGACTGAGGCAATTAGCGGTTTTCCAAATATATGGTCCAAATCCACTCCAACAAGTGTCGAGATTATACTTTGTGGTTTACTTGGATTGGGGCAGGTTAGGAAAATTATTTACATTCCACTCCCCTACACTTCATACATTTACTTATCCTACACTTTATGCATTTATTTACCACCCTAATCAGGTGTACAAGTAATAACTCATCAAAGGGAAGTAATTGTCGAATACATGAAATGGGAGTTGAAATTACCCTTTATATAAAAGTGACAAAAACTTGTGTAAAACCATCTCACGAGTCGTATTTTATGAGACGGATATCTTATTTGAGTCATCCATGAAAAAGTATTACTTTTTATGCTAAAAGTATTACTTTTTATTGTGAATATCGGTAGATTTGACCTGTCTAACAGATAAAAATTTGTGAGACCGGCTCACAAGAGACCTACTCTTTAAAAGTAGCACAAGATCGATAAGCCAAACAAACAATATGATATCAAACGCAAAGTGATGTGATTAGACCAATCGATCGAGGCGACTCTGCAGCATGTTTTGCAAAGGCAGGGGCAGACTTGAAAATTTAATCATAAGATATTTAAAAAAAGAAAAATTTATATTTTAAAGAAATTAAATATAAATTTTGAATTTTTGAAAATTTATGAGCCCCGACTATTCTACTGAATCTGCCTCACCTCAAGAATGCTTGATTGACAAAATAATCACAACGCAAAGACATTTAACAAGAGTGTTAATAAATGAAGCATACCAAGCAAGAGAGAATCTGAAAAACAGAATAAAATTAAGAATCGGATTTCAAGACAACAAAGTCTCAGCAAAGTGCACCTATAATGTAAATAAACATTAAATTGCTTATGACTGCAGATAAACAGAGCATACTCCTAAATCCTTTTGCTAGTGAGAAGGATTCCCACATGTTTGCCGATATATGAACCACGAGAAAAGTAAACATACTCATTTAGCTGTTCAGAATGCCGCTCCACTCGTTCAAACACATATTTGTTGCTGTACGATCAGAAAGATTTCTGATCATGGAATGATTGTTTCATTTTCTAAATCCATTTCAGCGGCATAAGTTTCGGGAAACTCAATCTCAGGTACGAAAGTTGGTTCTTCTGCAATGTGCACCTCGTTCTCTTTCATATTTTCCTGTACAGCCTAGAGCAGGTTATGCAATCAAAGAAAGACGCTAGAAATCACCACTTCTATTGTGTTAAACAAAGATATTTGCATGAGTTAAGGTTTCTTCTTACCTTTAAAAGCTCCGTCATCTTCCCGGTTTCGTAATCGAAAAAAGGTTTTGCACCAGTCACAGTTTGCAAGGACTCAGATGAAAAGGGATCAATGATATTTCCCAAGTCTTGTTTTGAAATGCCATCTAAATCCTCTGATAAGCAATTTAATGTTTCCTTACTGTTCTCCGTCTGAGTATCCGATGTTTGCCAAGAGCCTGATGTATCGGTATCTATTGATTTCATTGGTTGGTCACCTTTTTCTAGTCCGCTGTCATTGACGCTGGGGGCACCTTCTTTAACAGAACTGGTGTTAATCTGCTCACTAACTATGGAAAATTGGTGGCTGTGATGAGACGGTGTGGCCATGAACATCTGGCTAACTGGTATAGATCGATCCGGTGGTAACATGGCTAAAGGTTCAACCATATGCACATCATTGTCTCCAAATTCCAACATGTGACCAGATTGAGGTGTGTTTAAAGGTATTTGATCGGAAGGTGATATCTCATTCGAAAAATCGCCGGGTTGAAGTAAAATAGGAACCACAGTGCCTTTCACATCGACTGGAGGAACACGAGGAGCAATTTTTGGCGATGAATATTTGTGTTTTAAAGGAACTATGGCACCTGGTTGAATAGGAAGTTTCTCGCGCCGTGACCAACCTCGTTTTTCAGTGGGCATGCGGACTTCATTTCTCCTGATCATTTTCATATGCGGGGCCACATCGTTAGCTGCTGTGACCGGAATAACATGTCCAGGTTTGAAAACAACACCCCTTAAATTTGTATCTGAATTACCAATTCGAACAGTAAGCAAATAACCAGCATCAAATGTAGCCTCAACAACGCCAGTCACTGGCTGGCCAACCATTATATCAACTCCATTGGTTTGATCAGCTCTCTGAGAAAGGTATTCTTTCGTTCCTACAAAACCAGGTGGTGTGTGAGCAGCTTTAGCATGCTTTGAACTGGGATCTTTACGTGGACGACCACGTTTCCGCTTGGCAGGAAGGACTGAAGGGCCAGCAGAGCTCTCCCCTTGATTAAGTTGATTCATTTTGGGAAATAGCTGCAAAGTTTATTTATTTCCTAGTCAATTCAAATAAAGAAAATTGTCTAAGTAATAGCTAGCGGTCAGGCCCCAAACGTAAAGAAACACTTGATTGTAGGTAAGAAAATAACAAGTCGTGCATTCTTTCATGATTAACGATGATAACAAGCAACAAACATAACTTAAATAACGAAAGGATATATTAATATGGAACCGTATCTAGGCACTTTGGTACCATGAAATTTATCACTTAATTAATTTGTGTGCTACTTCTTCAAGGCAAGAAATTCATATGCTCAACTTAAAGACTGAACGTTATGTTAAACAAGGTATCATCTCAATCTTTCTTCCTTAATAGGGTGCTCCTAGAAACTTATTTTAGGTATATTCTCTCTTGGCATTAATTTCGTCTAGATTTTTTTTCCTGTATTATAGAAGGTCCTAGAAGTTCTCATATTCATTGACATACTTTCCACTTTCAGCCGTGTTGGAGAGAATAAAAATACTTACACAATTTGGATCCTTCAGCAGATTTATACGGCAGAAAAACTGATACCAAACAATAAGTACAAGGAGATTGCAGATACCAAACACATAAATCCCAATATCAGCTCGGTTGAAGTGTTGGTAATCAAGAGTTAGTCCTACCAGACACTGCAATTCCATGCACTCACGTGAACAACTTTATTTAATCTTCTTTTATATAATATCATGTTTGAATATATAAAGTAACCATACATACCATCAAAACAAAAAAATATACTCATTCTCGACTTCACTATGAATTTGGTGGTTGACATTTCAGATGCTGGTCTTGGAGAAAACATTGAGATCAATAAGTTCATTATTAAACAAATAGCTGCAAATAATAGAGTCGACAAAAGGATAAAAAAAACAATAGTTTTATGAGTTTGTGAATAAACGCTTTAAAACAAGTGTTGCTACCAGCACAGGAGAAAAATGAATCATGAAACTTTACACTTAAGTATGTTATAACATGTGGTGGCAAGAATTGCAGCCAAGTAAGGAATTGGGTCATTCAGGTAGCTTATTTTATTCAAAAGTTTGAACAGCCAAGAGCAAACTGCTATGAATTCCCAACGAGATAACCTCAACAATGTTATGTTGATCAGTAATATGAGGTTTTGGATGTATATTTATAAGTCTTGGCTTGGGTTTAGAAATTACAACCCCTCAGACATCCATTATCCAACATGCATCTATATTTGATATGGATCAATTCCGATACAGTGCTTGAGAAGGACTGTTTTTCACTCTTTCTTATGAGAAAGATTATAAATTTAAGCCTCTTCCATAATTTCATAATGGAACAAAATCCCCAGATATTTTCCTAAATTTCTCTCCATGAATTTTTCAAGAATCACCAAATGAAATGTATAAACCTGAGTGTAAGAAATGTAGATAGCTCCTGTAATCTGCAGACTGCAATAGAGAGAAATACTCGAGTTTTAAAGGGATCGTTAACGAGCTGATTCAGACGTGGTGTATGATGATAATAAATATATTAACCTGCTATTCCTTAAATTCTAACCCGAGGGATTGAACAATTTAGTGTTATGTTTTATTCATCGCGTAGTTATTTTCATTTGAACACTTAATAATATAGCTTAATAAATAAACTAACTCTACATGATTAAAGATTATTTATTTCCAAAAAAACACCATTGAACAAGCTCTGAAAAATCCAGCTATGTGCCAGCACTGAGTGCCATTCATGTCATAGCCTAACCACTGACTGGTTTTTAACAAGATTAAGAAACAGATAAAATAAGGGGTAATGGGGTATGCAATATGAAGACAATGATATGGAAGAAGACCATTAACACCAATTAAAATCCTCCTTTCCAAAGGCTGGTTGAGAGTATCACGCCATCAGGCATCAACATTATTTTTATAATCTATCATAAGGTGGAGAAAGATTATAGATATAAGCATCTCTCCAAGTATACAATTATACATACTTCAATGTTTAAACTTCAAAATTGTAAAACATTGATGTAAACGACCTCTCTAGTCCTCAAAATATGGCAGATTTTCAAAGTCATTGTTAACTGTTTCTAGTAATGGAATAGAACAGTTTACATAACTTATAATTAAACAAATCAAATAACTGAAGTCAAACCAGCACATTAAATAAATACGGAAGAGTATACCTTGACGAGCGTCTACAAATATTTCTTCGAGAGAATAGGAAGTAAAATCAAAGAAACTAATAGAAGAAATTTGGGGATCTGAAACAAGGATTATGAAAATATTGCCATGAATAGAATGACAAAATCACAGTGAGGGCACACACATTTATAGCTGGAAGAGACAGACTTTTGAATTAAATTTTTCACCAGCTCGAGCGATAAAGATGCTTTTGACACTAGAAAACAATTACTATTATGAGTAGGTCAAAAGAAAAATTAATGTGATGACGTCTCAAATAACAGATGTTGAGTGCCATATCAAATTTCTAGCCACATAGTATTTTACTGCCTTAAAAAAATAACAGATGCTCAATGTTGTGTTTTATTTATTTTATCATCAATTTATTTTGTTAGTGCATGCTAAATACGCAAAAAGTTTGTCATTGAATTATTTTTGAAGCAAGTAAATTAGCTTTGAGAAACATAAAGAAAATGATTAAGAAAAAAACAAAAATTAGTACAGAAAAATAAGACAATAAAAAATCCTCCTTAACAAGAAAACGGAAACTCAACGGACACATCCGTTAATACCAAACTTAAGCCATTATGCATATTTCCATGAAACGCTTAATCCATATTATATTTGATAAAATCTCGATTAGATTTTGGGAATCTCGCAATGGATTTGAGATAATTCATCCAGTGGACCTAGAAAGAAAAATGAGGTGGTTTATTAAAACTTGTTGTTGATTTTGCATATTTCATTTTTGAACAATATTGCACTTTCATACATTGATATTTAATAGAATATGATTGTGAGTAACAGGACAATGACCTAAGGGTAGTAGCAAACCATATAGATTAGCTTCCATAATTCTGAAACATTAGAAGGGAAGGGACTCGATGTAAACAATTTATCCAATCGGATTGAGTCATTGACACGTGCCGGGAAATTCAGCCTGTTTCCAATATTTTCGCTCGTGCGTTTCAAAATAAATATCAATTAATTAGCCAAATGGCAAAGCAAATGATATACCAAACTTAGATCCCAAGTTCGAGTTGCACCAGGACCAGGTGCACATGCAGCTGAACAATTAAACTAGAATATGCCAAGCAATTATGCTTTTTCACCTGATTTAATATCATTTTACTGTATGATGATACCATGTAAGAGACTGTAACTTATATCAAATTATGCAATCAAACTTAACCTTCGTAAATTAGAAAATGTCAATGGATATGAAGCAGCGTTTTGCGAATTCACGATTCACATTTAAACTAATATCCACATTGCATTAGCATTTGCACCTCATTGCAATAAATAAAACTGATAAAGCATTAGAAAGAAATAATCAAACGAATCAGACACTAAAAAAAGTAACATGACTCTAAAATTACACGTCAACTCTATAATAGTTACAACCATCAAAATCCAGTCCTTCCATTTTACGCTTAGCCATCTTTACACAAAAGCATACCAGAAAAAATCTCACAAAACCATGCAACAACTAAATTCAATAAGAAACAAACAAATTAAATCAACTAAACTAAACCAGCAACGTGAACCACATCTGATATAATTTTCACAGAACAGAAAAATAATTAACCGTCTAAAACAAAGAAATTTCATACAACTGATAAAAAATTGTTGTGCAAAAAAAAATTTAAAAAAAAAACCCATTATGAACAAAATAAATTATGCAAGCTGGTGAAATGGCAGTACCACTGAGAAGCATTTGGAATTATTTCTTCTGACTGATAAATCTGAAATCCAGAATGAAATTCTGCCCGTTAAACCCTAGCGAGGGATTGAATTCAAAGTTTTTGGGGGCTTAGAGAGTATTAATTATAATTTGGCAGAAGATTATTTATTTATTACGAGCGTAATGAACAAAGCTTTCTTTGGAGCTCGGCTTATTAAATGACCTGACTGTGACAGAAGTACAGCACAGACGTATTGTAATGTGAAACGTGTCTTCAATGAGCCGGGTTTAATTTTCATCTGGCCCAACTTTATAGAAAATGGGCTTTGTAACAGATTAGCCGAATGGAAACTATTTCGTAGCCCAGCCCAGTTTAAATTTAACAAATAAATGAATGGATTATAATTTTAATTTTGGAGAAGTAAAAATATATATTCCTAAATATTTAAACTAAGTTTATTTATTTTTTTCTATGAAGTTTGAGTTATTTGTTTTTAAATTTTGTTGCAATTACATTAAATTACCTATTAAAGAAGTTGTACTTTGATTAATTAATTTTATTGAATAAATTAACTACTTTTTATTGCTCAGAATTTTTTTATAGTTTTGTTGGGATGAAATAATTTATTGGCAAAAACTTGTGTGAGACGGTCTCACGGGTCGTATTTTATGAGACGGGTCTTTATTTGGGTTATCCATGAAACAGTATTACTTTTTATGTTAAGAGTATTACTTTTTATTGTAGATATTGGTAGGGTTGACCCGTCTCACATATTAGAATCCGTGAGACGGTCTCACATGTCGTATTTTGTGAGACGGGTCTCTTATTTGAGTCATCCATGAAAAAATATTACTTTTTATGCTAAGAGTATTACTTTTTATTGTGAATATCGGTATGATTGATCAGTTTCACGGATAAAGATTTGTGACACCGTCTCACAAGAGACCTACTCAAATATTATAGATACAATGTCATTACCAGTTATAGCATTTAGTTTTTGCTAAAACGGAAACACATGTTTATTTACATTGAAAATGAATTTTTTTTATTTATTTGTATATATAATAATAAAATAGAAGATGAAGCAATAATTTTTTTTTTTTTTTGAACTAAGATGAAGCAATAATTGAAACACCGGAAGATGCACTGGCGGAATATAATGGATCCAATGAATGTGTTTAATTTATTGCATGTGCTAGCCAATGCACCATATATCTTAAAATTCTTGGATGCTCTGTTTTATTTATTTAAATAATGTTTTTTTTACCACTATATAATAAATTATATATTAATTTGCAACTTAGGACTAGTTTCTACCAAATTCATTAATTAATTTTTAATTATCTCACAAATAATTTAATGAATGAATAAATTAATTAGAACTCCCAATATTATGGAAAATATTAAAGAGTATTAGTTTAGTGAAACCATAAAATAATACATATTAGTAATCATTTACATAATTTATATTAATATAATTGATTTTTGTATTTAATATTTTTTGGTGCTAAGTATTTTTTATTCAAAAAAAATTAAGATTGTAGTAAAATCGAGACCACTATAGATAAATTTTTNTACGTATGAAATAATAACCTAAATAACAAAAAAAAAATCTGATAATTCTTTTCTCAAAAAACAAATTCTGATAATTCCAAATAATTATTTAAAAAAATGAGAAAACGACATCCAAAGAAGAATATAGACATCCGGATAATAAAAAATTTATATTATTATTATTTAATTTTATAATAGATGAAAAGGATGACCATCCATAGTTTTGACACTTTATTACTTCCATACTCATTTTTAGGGGTGTTACGAATCTGAACTAAATTATAAAATCAAATCAAATTATATGATTTGGGTCGATTTTTGTTTAGACTGATTTTAAAATCATTCAAATCGTAAAAAATAGTTTGGTTCAAGTTTTGGATTAAAATAAATCTAACAAACCGAACATTAATTTTTTAAATATATATAATAATTTTTTTAATTTATTGTGAGTTTTCTTGGATATATGTATGTTTTATTTGATTTTTTGTTTGTATTATATTATTAGTGACATTTATAACAATCCGGTTACACTGAAAATTTATTTATTACAAATTTTAGTCCAAATAAACATAAACATCCTAAATGCAGAGCCGTAACTCCTGTGAGGCGAGAGAGGCCATCGTCTCAGGGCCCGGCCTTCACAGAGGCCCAAAAAAAAATCATTGGTTGAGGCTTGCACCTAAATAGTATGTGATTGGACATTTAAAAAAAATTAGACATTGATCAATTGAAAACATGATTAAATATGATGATTGTGTTCATTGGGAATTTAATCAAATTATGCAGAACCCAAACAATAAAGCTACACGGCTCATTAATTAAATTTTTAAAAATTTTGTATGCATAAAATGGTAATTTTTGTCCAAAATATTTATTATTTATCTTGTGTCAACTCATGTGTTAAAATTTTATACTTTACTTTTCAATTATTTGGCCTCTTTTCTTGAATTTATGTAGTTGGACCCATTTCAAAAAACAAAACACAAAAAATTGTGATACTTATCTATTTTACATATCTTTATTTTTTATTTTTTTGAATAAAATATTATATTTATTATTTATAACAAATCATATATTTTTACAACATTGGTTCATTATATTTATCATTTTATTATTTTGATAGTTTATATTGATAAATTTCAATTTTAGCAACATATCTTACAATTTTTACCAATTTCAATCTTTTTCCAATATAATTGTTCATATGACACTGTATTACGTTAGAGCCATGTTTATGTTGTGGCGCATGAAGAAAAAAATCACAAAGAGATAAATATATAAATCGTAAATTATATTTTCCTTATACTTATTGTTTGGTTATTTTTAATTTGCAAACTTTACGGTTATTTATCACAACAAGATTTTTTTAACATATCGCCTCAGGCCCTGTGAACCACAGATACGGCTCTGCCTAAATGTTTAAGATTTTTTATAAGTCTTAAAATTTTGTAACATACATTAATATTTTAATATTTAGTTTTTACTTATAATCATTTTAGTTCACGATCTAATAAATTATTTATTTAACTTCTATGATGCTACTTTTTTCCAAATTGCGATCTCATATGCATGAATTCACGGGGAAACTTAAAACTCGATATTAGTCATACAAACCAAACCAAAATTCATGATTTTAGGATGTATTGGCTATAAAAGTTTCAAGGTTTGGTTTGGATTGAAATTTTGAAAACCGATAAAATATGGTTTGGTTCGAATTTTTAGCTATAATCGAACTAAACCGTAGTTGAATACCCTACGAACTTTTTTTATTTAACTGTAACTTCTTATAACCACACTTTTTCAATTTTTTTCAAATTAAAATTTGAGAATATACATTGTCTTATTGTTAGAGAAAATATCATATATATTTTTAGATATTTTTAAAATTTTTTGAAATTATTTTTTCATCATCCTCTAAATCAATGTCTGATCCTAACAATACAATACGAGGAAACAATTTTTTTATTGATAAAACAATAGTTTTTTTGAGAAATTTCAGCCTTGCACTGTATTCAAATGAATTTATGAATAATTTGCTCCTTCAATACCACCGGAAAAGTTCTCCGGTCCAAGATATATAAACGCTGAATGGGAAGTCATACACAACTACAAACAACACTGCAAAGAAATATTTAAAAAAACTCGAAAAATGTGAAATTAATTATATATATAGTAAAAAGTCTTGGAAGTATCTGCTACCAATAATTACTTTAAAAAATATTCTAAAACCAAGTCTTTTTTTTTTAAAATATAAAAGACCAATCTGGTGTCCAAATATTCGGAAGTTAATTTTTCTTTAAAAAAAATTTATTGGATAAATAAATTCGATTTCAGTTTCCAAAATTCGGTTTAACCGATTAAGGTTTTCTTTATATATAAAAAAAAAACATTGTCGGGGCTTGAATTTTAAAATTTGTCTGGACTTTGTCTTTCAAATATGCACACGCGTTGTATGTGTTATTATTATTTTTAATTTGATCAAATAATACTAAACAATTAATACGAAATTATTTTCAATTTAGAAGAATTGTTCGATTTAAAAGAAAAATTTTGTTAAGATTTTTTTCAATGTAAAATATGAGGTGTCAGTTTTTAGTATGATAAGAAGGGTAATTATAGAATTAAATATTTTGATGTCCTCTAATATAGTTACTCTAAGGATCTCACAGTTAATGATATAGTATAAATTCATATGTTCTCTCATCCAAAATTTATTATATAATAAAAAGATTGAAAAACTTAATTTTAAAAACCTTGAAAAGCCTAAATATTTTTTTTATGAGTTCGATTTATGGGAAAAAAATTCAATTAACGTAATTTTTGATAATTGTGGTTTGATCTTATAATAATTGTTGTCACTTAGTAAATATATCTATATTTGATAAAATCTTATAGTTAATTAAAATAAAAAATTCTCTGTAGCAAATTTTCTCTATTATTATTACATTATTATTAATTTATTACCTTATTAATGATGCAGTACGACATCGTTCCTAAACAAACGAAATCCAAGGTTTAGATTGATTCCGATGCAGTAATGACTGGAACGTTGACCGTACAAATCTTTTCTCACGTAACGTATACTTTCCCCACCCCTCGATTCTCTTCCCCAGAGACATCTCCGGCCCCCCCCCCCCCACCTCCAGTCTTGCGCTTCACACATGATTAAATGTTAAAGTGAAACCAGACTGTAATGGCGGAGCCTAGACAGGGAAAACTATGAAGATCACCGTTGAAAGAGCAAATACCCAAGAAACCCATTTTCCGGGACAATCTGTAAGCCACCCGCCGCCGCCAGATGTTTCCCAGAAGATTACTTTCACACGCAAGCAGCCTCGCCGGAAAGCGAGGATTCCCGGCGTCGGCGTGTTGTTGAGGAGGGAGGTCGGGGTTTCGTCGGCCAAACGGAGTAGTCGCCCGGAGACTCATTTGCTTAAATGGAAGGTTGATGAAGGGAATGAGAAGAGTGAGTCGGTGGAGAACGAGAAGTCGTCGCCTAAAGCTGGCCGCATGGCTGGGGAGGTAGTGTCGGCGAGGAAGCTCGCCGCCGGGCTTTGGAGGCTGCATTTACCCGAGTTTCAGATCAATGGCGGCCGAAGCTCAGGGCTTCAGGTAGTGTTCCTCAGTAAAGATTGGATTTTTCATGTTTTTTCTTAAATTTGATTCAACTGTTTTGAGCTGAAGTTCTTTCAAATGAATGAATGGGCGGATCATGCGGAGGGCGAGCTCCGTTGCTCATACTTATCTGAGAAAAAGATTGAAATTTCATATATAATTCTTAAAAAATCAGTATTTCTGTTCCCAAATTTTATCATGTTGCCCCTTGGTCCGTGCCGTAGAGGCAACCATGCATTACAGTTCAGGAATTACTGAATGCATTTGGGATTTCTTGTTGAACTTGTTTTGGATGGGATCGAGGTTTTCATTAACAATTTTTCATTGTTAATGCGAACACAAATGTGGAAGAAGATTACGAACCATTTTCATGAGTTTGGTCACTGTAAACTTTGTTATATAATCACTTCTCATTTCTAATTTTGCTATTTATTTCTCACTCGAAGTCAGGAGATGTCGAGTTTAAGTCCGCAAAACGTGATCATCACCTTGCTAAAGATCATGCTTCTCCTCGAAAAGAGTTGGTACATAGTCTGCATTCTGTGTCTGGCCAAAAAACTGGACTACTGCACAAGGTATACCATACTGTTTTTTCTATGAGTTTCTTTGCCATTGTTACTTTCACGTGTGATTTACGGATCGAAACTTAGAAGTAATAGAATGAAAATAAAATAGCTAATTTCCATCAATTTCTCTGGAAAAAAACATTGATATATTTTAATTCAAGCCATAAAGTTTCCATTGCAAGATACATGGCTTATTACATGATTTCAAATCTTCTGATATTCTTGGTACTATATTTTTAACTATTAGCAATTAGTTATATCAAATTAGTATATATGTGGCACATGCCGAACCACCAATCAATACAATTAACTAATAAAGAAGTTTCACAATGCTTCACCACTGTGTTTGAACTGTAAACTTTTTATACTTCCACGAATTTTCTTTTTCCTTTTATTTTTGGTGTTGGCTTACCTCTATTTCAATCCTCCCTCTTTTTTTAGTTCGAGCCATCATATCAATATTCCAACTCTGAAATGGAGGGTGTTACGAAGTGGGATCATATTGGTTCGAAAACGTCCAATGCATCAATGCAGGTATTTGGCCAACCAAGGCACCACGACCAACAAGCAAGTGCCGCCTTGTCCTCCCTCAAGACCGAACTTGAGCAAGCAAGAGCCCGAATCAATGAACTTGAAACAGAGCGTCGATCTTCCAAAAAGAAACTTGAACAGTTTTTGCGCAAACTCAGTGAGGAAAGAGCTGCATGGCGAAGTAGAGAACATGAAAAAATTCGTGCTATTATAGATGATATGAAAGCTGATTTAAGCGTAGAGAAAAAAAATCGCCAGAGGCTGGAGATGGTCAATTCTAAGCTGGTCAATGGATTGTCGGATGCCAAGCTATTAGCAAAGAGATATAAGCATGCATATGAAAAAGAACAAGAGGCGAGGGAATTAATAGAGGAGGTATGCAATGAACTTGGTAAAGAAATTGGAGATGATAGGGCAGCAGTGGAAATGGCGAAAAGGGAGTCGTTGAAACTTCAAGAGGAAGTTGAAGAAGAGAGGAGGATGTTGCAGATGGCTGAAGTTTGGCGTGAAGAACGAGTGCAAATGAAGTTGGTTGATGCAAAAGTAATGCTCGAAGAGAAGTATTCTTATATGAATGCTATTGTCACAGATATTGAGTTGTTTTTGAATTTGAGAAGTACAACATTTGATAGGGAGGAGTTGACGAGGGCGGAGTTCCTTCAACAGGCGGCCAAATCTGTCGATATACAAGATACCAGGGAATTGACTTACGAGCCCGCGAATCCAGATGATTTTCTCTGTGTCTTTGAAGATGTTAATTTTAGCAAATCCGACAACAGGGAGGAGGCTGAACCATGTGTTGGATACAGTCCATCCAGCCGTGCACGAGAGCCTTCTGACATATCTATGGATCAGAACAGTGAACGTGAAGAAGACGCTAGTGAGTGGGAAACCGTAAGCCATGCTGAGGATCATGGCTCAAGCTATTCACCTGGTGGAAGTTATCCTTCTGTGACCAAAAACTTTCGGGGCAGCAACGTCTCAAGAAATAGAGGGGAGTGGGAAAAAGATGGAGGAGAGGAAACGCCAATCAGGGAAATAAACAAAGTTGGTCAGATGCCACCACAAAATTTGAAGAAGGTTTCATCTATTTCTAAGCTATGGAGATCATACCCGAGTAACGGTGATAATTACAATTTCGTGTCCATTGATGGAATTAAGGGAAGGGTTTTGAATGGGACTAATATGTCTCCCGATCATGGTTCGGGAAAAAGTGGGACTTGTCCCACAGATTTGACTGGACAATGCAGCTCGCCTGACTTGGGGGTTCCACAGGCAAATCGAGGGATGAAAGGATGTATTGAGTGGCCACGTGGCGCACAGAAGAGTAGTTTGAAGTCCCGACTTTTGGAAGCGATGATGGAATGCTCAAAGATCCAGTTGCGCCAGGTTTTGAAACAGAAGTTTTAGATTCTCCCTTTGCTGGCTGGATCATCTAGAAACTCATGACAAACCTTGTAGATACACGCTTATAACCAGGCTTGGCAAGTGCTTCATCCATAAACTACGTGGAGCCAAGTCGCGTATGGGGCGAATTTAATGTTGCAGCAACAGAGGAGGCCGGAAAAACGTTTGACATTTCGATTCCTTGTGACATTATTCTGTATTTGTAATATGAATTTTAGAGAGCCACTTCAAATGAAACATTTCTTCTGTCCCTAAATAACATTGTTGCCTGCTATAGTTAACAACCATGTTTGTTAAACGGTGAAAGACTAGTATACGGGATAAAACACATCACTGCTGAGAGAATAGTATGCGGGATAAAACACATCACTGCCCTTGACAGATTTGTGCCTCCCTCACTTGTAAATTACACAATCCAATGATTGAACACTATCATAGAATACCTACAAAGTTATGCACAAGAACTGAGAAGTCTTAATAAATTTCTACTCTGATTGGTTTAACTCGGGAAAAAGAAAAAAGAAAAAACAATCAGCCCAGTTGGGTAAAAGAAAATTGGGACAGACTCAGGATGTTGGACTGCTCTAGCAAATCATGAGTAATCAAATATTCAATTTCTGTTAAATTGGATATGTCAAGCTTTGAAAATATTGTAAATGAATCAAAACAAAAACCTCTGAATATTCTTTGTTGACTTGACTTTTTTTAGACTTGGGTTGAGAGTCCTGAGACGATGCAAGAAGAGCTGGCTCAGTTTAAACAGACCAGAATTCGGTTTTTAGTCCCAAAAACAAAGCACTAATTTAGCACACAATGGCCGAATTATAATATCAATGACTCAGCTCGAAATATTTGAGGTGTTATAATATTATTTTTGGCAGCACAAATCTTTATCTTCTCTGTGCAGAGAGTTTCCAAAGCTGATGAAAAACAGTATACTTATTCATTAAAGTTCAATGTTATGTGACGATACGATAAACAATCATTTCAGACACTAAAATAATGCATTATGAGGTCGGTTAGATGATTACTACTAGTGTTCACTTAAAGGATGGTTTGAATATTAGCTTCAAAATACACTCAATATCGTTCTAATTCATAAATCAGCAAACCAAACTACTCATACTTTAGCTAATGCAATTGGTTCTTGAACCGATTGAGAAGACCGAATTATACCTTCGTCTTCCTTTATTGCTCAGGTAAATTGTATCTGATCTTATGTAATGATATATTTATGATTATGCTTAAAAAAAAAATAAAAAAAGACTTGCTAGTAAAGACCTCGGAGAATATGTACTACGATAAGAGCTGATAATAGTACAGTTGTCAAAGTCGAAATAAAACAAGAAACGGCCTTCGAAATACAGAACATTTTCTTTAAAAAAAAAAAAAAGAGTACAGAACAACAATTAGGAAAGTTCTTTTCTAAATCAACCAAATTCTTCATCAGTCTATCCACCCCCTCCTGCTTCTTTCTTGTCTGAAAATGGATCGTAAAGCCAAAATTTAACATATCATCTACGTCAAACTACACGACGTGTGCTGTTATCGTACAATATGCGTAGATATTTTTGGAACAAAGAAAGATCTAAAACATGTATATAAATTCTTGAAATGACAAATCTAAAAAAATAACAAGTAATGAACAACTCGATGGATCACAAGCTGCAGAAACAGCATTCTCAGCATAAAATAACTTCACTCTCTGAGTAACATTGCTATTGCATAATGTGCAACAAATCCACCACTTATCCTCCGCTTCACATTGCTGCTTACAACAAATATTTGCTACACTGCAAATACATGTTTTACATCTTCAACCTACTCTAATGCAACACAAACAACAAGAAACGCCATACCAGTCAAAAATCCACGTATTATGACAGACGCTCGTCATGCCACTTGGTGGTTAGTCTACAAGTCCAGATATATTTGCCATCCCCAAATCTCATTGGGCTCCTACCCTGCGAGAGAATAGCATATGGAAACATGTTATCATTCACTCAGGACATGACTCTGGATGCCATTTCAAAAAAATTATCCAAGTTGGGAACCAAGTTACTTCGAAAAATGTAAGCTGTGAAACAAATAGAACAGCCTTCTTTTGGAGTCGAAATGTCAGTGTCTCAGAGTTGCAAAGCCAAATCAGGCTGCTGCGACTCAACCAGGCCACCTGAAGAGGGATTTTTACCGGGAGACCCTGGTGACTGAAAACCAACGTTTAAATCAGGGGGAAGGGACTCCAACATCTGTTTTGAGTTAGGAGGAAAAGGTGGAAACGCCATTGGTTGGTTTTGAAAGTTCACATCATTTCCAACTCTCATAGTTTGTGGGCCGCCTCGAGATACAAAAACATTGAATGGAAAATTGTTTCTATCTGGCCGATAGTGGATTACAGAAGCTGGGGACTCTTCACGAAATCGTGATCCTTGAGAATGCATATCACGGGTAGAAATGTTGAGGAAATTAGCATGTTGGTTCTTGAAAGGATTAGTGTGTTCAACAACTGGTCTAAATCCACCGGCTCCAACAGACCTCGGTGCATGAGAGACAGCTGTGATAGTGTTATTCAAATTATCTTTATCCGGATCTGGAGATAAAACGCTTGGAGCATCAGTGGAAGGTTGATAAAACGATTTTTGTTGATTTTGAGATTTTTCAGCCAGCATTCTCATCAGATGAACAGGGTCACTAAGACCCTGTCCTTGTTCCTGGGGATAATACCCTACTCCTTTTGCCAAATTAGAGGATGAACTCGCAATTGTATTGCCATTGATCCTATCACCACCAACTTTGCCATTAGGCAATCCTCCAACAGCAATTTCTTTAATATCAGGCTGCTTAACAGATCCAGAAGATGTGAAGTTGACGTTTCTTGAAGGGAAGATTGACCTCGTAACTTCCACTTCTGAACCCTTCGAAACATGCCCTTGACCGATAAAATCAACTACATTTTTATTGAATAAAGGCGGTCCATTCAATTCAACCTGTTTCTCAGATTCGCCAGCATTCTTGGATCTTGATTTTTCATGGTGGCGATTAAGATTAGAAGTACTAGGTTTGCTACAAGGATCTAAAAAGAAAGATGCTTTTACTTCTGAAACATTCTCCCTATCTGGTTGTGACTTCATTGGAAAAGTGATAGGAGCAGAAGCTGATCTGATTTTGGTAGGACCAACAGACTGCGGATTCTTCTCTATGAAAGGCATAGTTCCCTGGATTTCCTTGGAAGAAATTGAAACAGTAGGAATCTTCTCAAACTTCCTAGTATCATCAGGTAATTTTTTCGTGAAAAATGGTGGCTCCTTCACAACGCAATTTTCCAGCATTAATACAGGAGTTGAAAGTGGCTCATACTCTCCCACCCAACCCCATCCGTACTTTACTTCTTGAGGCAGTGCTTGTTCAATTCTCTTGGAAGAAATTTTCCAGGCAACAGGTCCGAGAGCAGCAGCAAAGCGAGCCAGGCTTCTAGCATACGAATGCTCAGCATAAGCCCCAACCTGAGGAAAACTGCAACCATTGAGAAAGAAAATCCCAAATAAGAAACAGCAAGATACACATTCCAAAACTATGTACCGGAACCAGCTGCTTGCTTTCTCCATCAAAAGTTGAGAATAGAGATTCCGAGCAGGCCAAAGGATTAGTTAAAGAAATGTCATAAGTCGCACGACGGTTTTCTTCATGTGCTGATAATTTTCTACCAGGTTTAGACAGCGAACTGTTTCCTGCAAAGAGAAGGCTGACAAGTTAAACGTACTAATTACCCACTAAAAAATTCATTTTGCTGTCAGTGAAACCACAACAAGCACATATGAAAGGAAAAAAGTTTGTTTCCTCGAGAATTTAGTACGTGAAAGAGAGGTTTTCAACAGTGCATTACTGAACCATAGAAAATCAGTTAGAAACACTTTTTTAAAAAAAAGAAATTGAAAAACTGACAGATATGTGAGTTTTGAGTTAACCAGCCAAACTCTGTCCTAACAGAAGTCGAGGAATACCTGGCAGTAATGCTTCTCCCTTGTCAAGATTGTTGTGATTTGAGAATGAGTTTCTCTCGACAAGTCGATCAACACTGCAAGGTCTTGAAGATCCAACAGCTAGGATCGCATTTGAGACTTGGTGAATATCTACCGCAGCCCCAAGAGTGACTCCATATGAGAAATCAGAGCCGAGAGAGTCTTGCACAGTCTGGCTAACTGGGATGTTTACTTGTCTATTTAGAATGGAGCTAGATCTTATATTCTGCTCACACTTGCTCTCCTTTTCTGAACTGCGACTATCCAAACATAACTCATAAAATTTCCTTTTCGCCAGCTCATGCATGCCGCGTGCCTTTCGCAAGTGAATAAATAAATCAACAATCGCTCAAACAAATCGGAATAGCCAAGAAGGAAAGTGCAGGCTTTTTACCTGCTTGTAGTATATGGTATCGGGCGCATTGTATTGCATTGCATTTGAGCATATGAGATAAACATCACTCTGCACGACCGCATGCACGAAATTCAAAAATAGCATTTTATAGTTCTTGCCAGTCATAATATTAGCTTATGGTATTCAAAATTACAGGTACCAAATTGCACAAGAGGTGTTTTGAGTCAATATTGCACAAGAAGTGTTTTGAGCACACTTCAAAATGAAGACAATGAGCCAGCAATGAAAGAATATTAACATTCAAATGTCAAAGTGGAAAAAATATTAGCCAGCCACAACTGGATATCAGAAAGACTAAAAGTGGACCCAGAACAAAGATAACTACAATATTCTATGATAACACGTTTCAGAATAACACGGTGAGACAAGTATTTAAAAAATACTGTACCAATCAGAGCAGTCAGATTCAACCTTTCTTTCACAGAGTTCTAAAAACAATTGTTCAGTGTCCAACTAGGAGCTTCGGATATTAGATTTGAAGTGACTAACTCGTGTCGATCTTCAGATATGATAATCAAAAAATTTAGCAAAACCCATGTTGTCTTCAAAGGCATTGGGTGATTTACCGAATGTCGCCTGCTACGGTGCTACCACAAGCACAACTTGAATTCAATGGCAAAGCTACTACACACAATCATTTAAGTACCTTGAAATTTTAAGCCACCTACATCTTTTCTATAGTTGTTTTTAATATGCACCAGGATCTATCGTTGCCATTACTCAATTAATCCAGCCATACACGGGAAAATGACGATTATGTCTGAAAATGCTGCCAATTTTTTAAGCTAAAATATTGTGAAGCTCGACCCTGATTCCATAATATATATCAACATAACTATGCATGCAGGTAAGATATCAGAACAAAAACATTTGAATGAAGATTTTACAACAGCGGAACAACTAAATACACTAACATGACAAATTCAAGCATTGGTACAGGAAGAAGAAGTCAAACATTAACGCAGCAAACCCCAAAAACTACCATGATTTACAAGAACTAAAAAAAGAAAATTAATATATAAAAAAAACAAATAAAAGTACTTCACCATACATCATATATTGGACAGTAACAAGGACCAAGCCCACACTGAGAGAAACTAAACTCACCTCAATTTGTTCCAAAGTCGTATATAACCCATTGCTCAGCTTGTTCCTCACAGTACCAAAGTCCATAGGATTCTTTATCACTCCGTGATAATCGGGAAGCTATACAAAACACCAACCAACCACTTAAGAAATTTTAACCTTGACAAGCTAAACTTAAGCCACACATTATCGCTATTACCTCTTCAGGATCAACAGGTTCTGCAAAGACACCATAAATATCTTTCCTGCTCGAAAATCAAACAAAACACTTCAAAATTTAAATTTTAAAAAGAAAATTCATTCGCATGCAATCTAATCAGTCAATTTATATATAACACGTACCTTTGAATTATGTTCAAAATCAACTCCAATGTCTTCTTGTCAGGCAACGGTAGCCCAGATGGAGCAGCCCTTGTCTGTGGCCCTGAACCATAATAATCATTTAAATTCAACAAATATCCGACCTATAGCATCAAAAAACTAAAATATGGGAACTCATTAAAAAGCCATCACAAATATAAAAAAAAACAGGCCTGGAGCCAAGATTTTGGCTTTGAATTCTGACTTCCTTTCCCAGACCTGTCAAAACCAAAGAACTCATTCAAACTTTCAAAAATAACACGAAACCCAAAAATGACGAGATATTCAAAATAAAAAACAAACTTATAAACGACTACTCCATTTATACACAACCCCATTCCACCTCACTCCGTAATCTAGGAGAAACGAACAGAGACGGCGTGTTTATATGGCATGCGTGTGTGTATGAGTGCACTTCTATCACATTGGATGTGTGTGAGTGTGACGCCGCAAGAAAGAAAGGTGTGAATGAGAGAGATGGTGGCGTAATTACATTCCGTGAGGGTTAGTTTATTTTGACAGTTACATATCCATACATATACACGCAAAGAAAAACAACTATGCCCCTCATTCGCCAACAAACACGCGGCTATACATACACCCACACCTCAATCTATAGACCCTTCTCTCATAACATACTATAAATATATGCCCATAAAAATAACAAAATCACTTCCCAGTAGTTTCAATAGATTTGTTTTCTTTTTTACTTTATTACCATTTTCGCAAGTTTCCATTCAAGAATGAAATGATGGTCACCTCTACACGGTCGTCGTTACAGTTATCCCCGTAGCTGGCGTCACCATTTTCGTCATCAGTCCCCTCGTTCATTTTACGCTTTTTAGACGGAAGGTCAACGTCGGAAGAGAACGACGATGACGGGCTCGCAGGGTGGTTCACGCGCCGCCCAGGGCGGCCCGGCTTAGGACCTGCTGACTCTGGTTGGGCGCCGCCGCCAGTGCCCTTGCCTTCCACCTTGAGCAATAGCTTGAGCTCCTTCTCTCTCCTCTGCTGGTCCTCGTCATCCTCGAAGAGCCCTAATTCGTCGAAGTAATCGTCAAGCTCGAACATGTACTTCACACTCCGACGGCGGTTGCTCCGCCTAGGCTCCCTTTGCGACGGGGGCGTGCCGCGGCCTCCGGGATCTACCTTTGCTGGCCTACCTTTCTTCTTCCTCGCGATGTGGCCCATCTCTTTCGGGATTTTTGCTACTTTGCACCTTTCTCTCTCTACACCAAACCCTCGGCTTCTCTCCCCTCGCCGGATGAAATCTGATTTGCTTCGGGTGCCTTAGAATTCCCTTCGGCTAACATCGACCGTGCCTAGGTCAATACCTGAGGCTTGGGTGTTCTTTCATAGTGGGGTCTGGTCCCATCCGTAATGAATTTTGCACGGCCTCACTTGTCAATCATTAATGATATCAAAGGAGAAATTTTATAGATGGAAAAAATTATTTTTTATGTTATAAATTTTTTTTTTATTATGGATATCCGTAAGGTTGATTAGTCTCATAAATAAAGATTCGTGAGATCATTTCACAAGAGATATTTTCAGAATTTATAATAATAATTATTAATAGATTGAAATGATTTATAAAATTTTGTTACATTTTTAAATTATTATTTAAATAAAAATGATATAATTATATTAAATATGTGATTTGTATATGTTTTTAAAAAATATTAGATATTATAATTATGATTAAATTATATAAAAAAAATATTATGTATCTAAATGAATTGGATATTTTTGTAAAATATAATTGGTGTCACAAAATCGAAATACTAAAACATCAGCATTTATATATAGTATAGATTTGCATTTAACTACTCAGTAAGATGGGACTATTTTACTCGGCAATCGACATATTTAAGGGTGAGATGAAGTTTGTGATGATATCAAATAATTTTATCTCGTATTCTTATAATGGTGAAAACATATTGTTATTGAAATATTAATTTTTTTGTTTCATTAGATAACTTTGTATTTAAAAAAAAATTTGTACATAATTAAAAAAAATAATTATAACTACACATAATTAAATTTTAAATCTTATGATCAATTAAAAAAATAACCATAAATAAAAATGATACATAATTAAAAATTAGACTACATATTGGAGAATGTTAATTAAATTGTACCGAAGAATGTGTAAAGAAAAATATTAAATATTGTGTGTGTAAAATTGTGTGAAAGAAATTAGAAAGTATGCATAAAATGAAGAAAGAATGTGATTTGTTTATAGACAAATGGTTAGATTTTATAAAATGTATTAGTTGGTATTTTTATATTTTTTATTTAATATAAATTTTTTGGATTTTTTTTACAATTTTTAATGCATTAATTTAAAATCTTTTTTAATATATTAAAAATTAATAGTGATAATATTTAAGAAAACGGGTGAAAATAGGGGTGGGAACTACGGTATCGTATACCGTACCGTAAATATCGGTATGAAAAAATTCCATACCGATACCGATACCGGAAATTCGGTATACCGTACATTCGGTATATCGAATTTTTGATTTTTAAAAAGTTCATACCGGATACTGTACCGACACCAAAAATTTTGTCGGTATACCCAGACATTTTTTCGGTATATCGAACTTAAATTTTAAAAATAATAATAATAAAAAATTATTTTCGGTATTTCGGTATATACCGAAATACGGAAAAAAATAATTCCGTTCATACCGTATCGAAATTTTCGGTATATCGATTTTTTCGATAATTTCGGTATTTTTTTTCGGTACGGTTTTTTGGTATTTTTTCCCACCTCTAGGTGAAAACTTGATCGCGGATGAGGATCACCCTCTTTATCGCACGTGGAAACATCCAAGTGTGATATCATCGGCCATTGGAGGCCGAGGACTAAAGCTTGCACTTCGTAGCTCCTGTACATGCCCTGACTCGATGAGTCTGATGTCTATATTGATGAAATACGGTTCAGTCGATGCTAGCGAAGGGGGCACTGCCCCCTTCCATTAATTCCTTGACACGTGTCAAGGAATTTTCTTTTTTTAATTGCACAAACCTTCTCAACCCCTTCCAGTAATATTTTGACACATGTCAAGGAAAATTTTTTTTTTAAATTCCACGAACCATGGTTGAGTTATTTCAAATCTGGGCTATTCTATCTCCCCGTGGTTTTTCATTTCGAAATCTTCAATTCTTCTCTCTTCCCCTCTTCCCTCTCGGAATCCACTGTTCATCTTTCACAGCAGGGAAACGAGCTCCTCTCATTGAAGCAGGTAAGATGAGGCTTTTTCACGCCACTGCACATTTGTTTTTGTATAATGAAGATAAATATGTTTGTTTCTTGTAATATGGGATTTGGTGAATGAAGAATTTCTGTGAAATTCAAGTTATGTGTGTTTGTTCATGGTAATATGGGATTTGTTACTTTTTATTTATGTGAAATTCTAGATAATGGAAAATGATTCTTATTTTGTTTTTCGTAAATATTATATTTCTTGACTCGAAAATGTGGAAAATGTGGTAAACCGAGAAACTGTCTCTTTGTTCATCTGTTGTTCACCCCAAATAACAAAAACGGAATTATGTAATTAGAAAACAACAATGAGGGAAAGGGGGCCGAACTTTTTAATTTATGCATGAAAGTAGAAATCTTGGTGTGGAAACAGCAGCTGCAAATTAATCAACAAATCTGTTGGATACTCCAACACTTCCAATTGTATCAATTTTGTGAAACTGTATTTGATGTTTGGGAATATGGCCGTGAATGTGAGATGAGGTTGAAAATAAATTATAAGACCTGTTGAAAATGCTTTTTTGACTCGAAAATGTGGTAAACCGAGAAACTCACTGAAAATGTGGAACTTCTGACATTAAACTATACCTTATGAACATTGGCCAAAGTAACAAGGCTCTCAAGTCTAGACTCTTTGTGTGTGTATGTGCGGTATGAGAGTGTATATCTGTAAAAAAAAATAAAATAATTTGATTGTAACATGTGTGTATTCTTATATACATGTTTGTGCAAAAAGATTTTGTGTATCGATAAATAATCTTTATTATTAACATAGAGTAGTTTGATTGCTTGGCCAAAACTAGTGTATGGATCTATGTTTGATACGATGAAAGATTCAACATTTTGCCCAATACTTATTTTGAAGTTTTATTTATAAGATGTGCATTATATAAGATCTGAAATATATGTAGTGACTCTCTATTTTTTGTTACAGTAAAACAAAAAAACCCTTTGGCATACCATTATTTTCGTTTATGGTGAGAGCCTTCGTTATTTAAATTTTTTCTGTTAATTATATTAATTATTTAGTGTAAAATTTGTAATGTTCTTTATTTTTTCTTGTGATATAGGGGAAAACATATATAGTTTTCATTGGGCGTAAACCTGGTGTATATGAGACTTGGGAAGAGGCACAAAAACAAGTTAATAAATTTAGCGGTGCGTCTCACAGGTCATTCTCCTCTAAGGATGATGCATTAAAAGCTTTTG
This sequence comes from Primulina huaijiensis, assembly GCF_012295235.1. NCBI lineage: Eukaryota > Viridiplantae > Streptophyta > Magnoliopsida > Lamiales > Gesneriaceae > Primulina > Primulina huaijiensis. The sequence goes on along the minus strand of NC_133310.1, from coordinate 18,595,432 downwards.
GTTCGTATATGGACAATCAAGTTGCAGCTTCTTCCTCTACTCCTAGTGCTGAAAGAACATCGTACGCACCTTCTAGTACAAGTGCAAATGCAAGTGCAAGTGTCACTCAAGCAGAAAAGATAGTTAAATTGGAAGTTGCACTTGCAAATTTAGTAGAGATGATGGAGGAGATAAAAAAACAAATTGAATCTCTGAAAATTAATAGTGATGATTAGATATTTTTTTCTCAATGCATTCTCTCATTTACATCTTACAACTACTTGGATTGTTGTGTTTTTCTTCTGTGTACTGTATGGGGAAATTGTGAAACTTTTCTAGAGTTGTGAATTGGATTTGTACTTTTTTTATTAGCTGGAAATAGTTGGAAGAGTTGTGAATTGGATTAGTACCTTTCAAGCATCAATGCTAGTCAGATAACCAGCCTACAATCTAATTTAAATTGCGTTAAGTTTTAGAATTTTTACTTAGATCATATGCTGTTTAAAAAGTCATATCTGTGTCTAAATATCCCAACATTGTTATATTTGATAACCTTAAGTTGTAAAAGACATTTTCACAGAAAAGTGCTCTAAATCAATTCGAATTCATAAGTGGTGTGTACGATCTTTCATGCCTTAAAATGGAAGATATTAAAGAAAATATTAAGTGAACTGCCAATCGTGAAAATTATTTTTCATCTTATTAACAGTCATATAAACATCAATTTTAAAAACTTAACTTTGCTTGATCTAAATATACCATTATAACAACATATGAGCAAATGTCATGGACACAATGATGGAGTCGAGCTAATCCCAACCACTGGCGACGACATGACCATAGTTGTACTCATAAGCAGTCGAATGGGCACCGAATGAATAAGCAACAGGTGAAGGGTAGTCCGTAGCTTGAGGAATAGGACCAGTCGAGTCTAAATAATAATCATTATACACATCGGTATCATCAAGTCAAAGACAAAAATGAAAAAAGGGCTTGCAATATGTTCAAAGAAACCACTACTAGCATTGTCTGCATAAATATTAAGAAACATTGTCTTGGTGTGCAAATACATAGATATAAAAATACAGGAAACAATACATGGCCATGGCCATGAGTTGCAACATGGTACTACTGAAACTATTGTCTTGTCTTGCCGTGAAGTTACAGAAACAAAAGAACATGGGACCAAAAGATGACACTACCGAAACTTTGGGCAAGCACAAAAGGTCTTCCTTCAATTACCACGTCCCTGAACAATATTAAAACATTAATGAGAAATAATTTATAAAAAAGTTAATTTTTAAAGACAAAATGTCTTACTTGTGATGAATGAGGACCCCCAAACTTATAAGAAAATAAATTCATTTGATCACCTAAATAGATGTTTGCATTACGCTCTTGTATCTTAAACAGAAAAAAAATATAAAACATATAAACATATTTATGTTCAATAGTGAATGTTTTTTTTTTTCAAAAAAAAAATTACCATTATATTTGGCGACTGAATAAAATGTTGAGTGTGTCCAAATGTGGAAGGAAATTGCGATAATGTGAGATTTGATTGTTGTTGTGATGAAATTCCATAGCTCATTTCTCGTGTGTTGGTGGTTTTTTGTGAACTTTGTCACTTTTTTTTTATCAGGTGCAAACATCTCATGGTTATGCTCTTCAAAAAATCTACTCACCCGCCATTCACACCGTTTTTCCCTTGTAATCTTCAATTTGGCTTTACATTGTGTTCTAATGACCGGCTTTTGATAAATTGGAATCCTTTTACTAGAACATTTCTCATCTTTTAAACCTTCACAGAACAATGAAATTCTTTTGATTGAAGTTCATTGGTATGAGAAAAATATCGTTGATCTCCCTTCCTCGCACTAAATCCCTTGGCATGCACATATTGACAATACAATAAATAAGCATCTTCAACGCTATTCACAACCTGCCCCACTTTCAATTTACTCTCCAAAACATGGACAAAAGAGTTTTAATTTGGTACCTCAACATTTTCAGCTTCTTGATTGTTATCTCCTTCCTCATCTTCAAGTGACAGTTGATTGTTATCTTCCATTTTCAAGCAATAAACCAACTGTATCAATTAAAAAACAACAAAATGAATTTAAGTATTTTCGAGTCAATTAATAAAATCTTTAGGCAAAACAAAATAAGAATCATTTTCCATTATCTTGTATTTCATAGAACTAAGAAGCTCCAAATCCCATATAACCATGAACAAACACATATATCTTGAATTTCACAGAAATAAGAAGCACCAAATCCCATATTACAAGAAACAAATGTTGGGGAAAACCCATAGACCGCAGAATCCATCATGATAAATCATTAAGAATTTGACTGAAAACTTAAGCGGAAGCGTACCTGAAGCCATAATCCTGAATTCTTTAGAACGTGCCTTGATCTGCCAGATCTACGCGCTCTTTCTTTGAGAGAATCCTTTAATTTTCTCTTCAGATCTTTTTTCTTAATGGGAGAGAGAATAGTGAAAGTGATAACGCGAGATCTGGGGACCATGACCCATATATATAGATAATATTATCATTATCTTCTGATATTTCTGTTTTAGCCCATCATAAAAACAGAAATTACACTTATGTTTCTACACATTAAAGGCCCAACAACCTATCAGATACATTAAAGTCCAATAACCCGAAACCTTATTTGATCACTTTATTTTGGGCTTAACTTAACAGACAACCCACACACATAATTATTCACATATAAGCACATATAAATTAAAATTGATCCAACAACAAACACATTTATCTCCATTATACAAAAACAAATGTGCAATTGGTATGCCTCTTTGTTACTTTCAACTTCAGATGTTCTATGTGCTAAGATGGAGGGTAAGATCCTAGTGGTGAAAATTGACACAGAAAAATATTCCAGTTTTTCAAATGAGTACAGTATAAAGGCGTTACCAACAATCATTCTGTTTGTGAATGGAAAACCAGTTGATCGCTTTGTATGTAGCATTTTAGTTACCTTAGTATTCTTCAAATATATGCTTGATGCTTGCAATATTTAGCTCTATTTTATTAGATTATTGAATATTGACCAAGCCAGAGAAAAGAAGTGAAAGATTGACGCAAACTACAAGAAAAATTTCTTTTATCCTATAGATTTCAGATTGTCTTGGATCCAAGTGTCAAAATTATAACTATCTGGTTTGATATGTGTACGTGGATTAACACCTATATTCTTCATTCACCAAATCCCATATTACAAGAAACAAACATATTTATCTTCATTATACAAAAACAAATGTGCAGTGGCGTGAAAAAGCCTCATCTTACCTGCTTCAATGAGAGGAGCTCGTTTCCCTGCTGTGAAAGATGAACAGTGGATTCCGAGAGGGAAGAGGGGAAGAGAGAAGAATTGAAGATTTCGAAATGAAAAACCACGGGAGAGATAGAATAGCCCAGATTTGAAATAACTCAACCATGGTTCGTGGAATTTTAAAAAAAAATTTCCTTGACACGTGTCAAAATATTACTGGAAGGGGTTGAGAAGGTTTGTGCAATTTTTTTAAAAAAATTCCTTGACACATGTCAAGGAATTAATGGAAGGGGGCAGTGCCCCCTTCGCTAGCATCGACTGAACCGATGAAATACCACTCAAGCAATCTATTTCGATTGACAATGTACCAGCCAAATTCGGAATTCATAAATGTGCCCCTTTTGTGTATTTTGAGTTACAAAGTCAATATACTTTTTATATCTGGTAAATAGAGAGTTAAAGGATCCAAACTAAATTAAACAGTATCAGGCTTGAGCTTGGCTCGTTTTCATGAAGATGCATAAACTTCAAACATGAACATTTTCGTAAACCTTTTTATGATGCATGAATTTTAAATAAAATATTTTCATAATGATGCATCAATTTTAAACATAAACATTTTCATGACATGCACACATAAACCTTAACTTTTCCCTTTTTCCTCCACATGACATAACATAAAACCTTTAAACATGATCATAAACATTTTTCCTTTTCCTTTTCCTTTGTTGAATTCAGATCGTTAATTGTGACTTTCCTCAAACCTCAAAAAGTCGATGTATCCATCTACATGTAACCACAGTACTTGGCGGCGGGGACATCAGCGACACTCTCACCGGTCAACTGAGCCTTGGCCTATCCTCTTTCGAATAGAAATACGATCGTCTGAGCTCTCTCTGGGGCCTTTTCCCATAAATGGGCTCCCTCTGGGGCCTTCTCCCCTCACGATATTCTCATTCTTACCTCAAACCTCATGACCTCAAATCCTCAATGGTGTCACGGGAAATACGATCGTCGGGCTCCCACTGGGACCATAACCCTCATGATATCTCCACATAACATCATTACAGTCACAATTACTTCACTTCCTTCAACGTTTTACATTTCCATCACTTTAAAAAAATCATGCATAACGTATAATTTTGTTTTTGAAACCAAGCATGCAACATGTCTTTTAAATGTCTTCCTTAAATCATGAAAATCTCATAGACATTTAAAAATCATAATTTAATCATGAACATTTCATAAATATTTAAAAATAATCATTTTATTCTCAAAACATTTAAAATAATATTTTGACATATTAAATCATAAACATATAAAATTCCCTAAACATGTAAAATATCCTTTTAACATATAAAATCTCATAAACGTTTAAAATATCATTTTAACATATAAAATTCCATAAACATCCATAACTATAGAAAATAATCATATTAGCACATAAAACAACATTCAGGGCACTGCCATGACGTTTACTAATTTTAAGGTGTAAAAAGATCGTTTTACCCCTGGACGTAAAATTTCCCGTTTTTGACATTTTCTTAATTTCATTGACTCTAACATGTCTCAAATACTTATTTAAGCTTACATGAATTTTTTCATATTTTTATTTGGCTTAAATCGATGACTTTTAATTTAATCTTCAAATGTGACGTATTAATACGTTTTAATTCCGAATTAAACCAAACCTTAATATAAAATTCTCAAATTAAAAACTTAGACTTTTAATAATTATTTAAGCTTAAATATGATTTTTCATAATTTTATAAAGCTTAAAACTAGGCGTTTTAATTAACTCGCTAATTAGCGTTCCGTGCGGCGGTAAAAACTCGAATAAATCCAAAACTCGTTATTTTGATCCCAAATTTTAAACATAGCATTTTTATTATTTATTCTACCCTTTCAAGTCATGAGCCACCCCCGTGGACCCATGGATTCAATTTTTGTTCTAAAATTCGAAATATTGACCACTAATCAAAACCACCGAGCCATCTCTCAATTTACTCGAGCCACGCCTGAGCCACCTTGAGCCAAATCCTATCCAACCCACCTAGGGACCCTACTGACCAAGCCCAACCCAAAGAACAAGCCCCTAAGTCGCTCAAACTCTCCTGGATAGCAGCACCAAATTCTGATGTGTGTGGGCGTGTGTTTCCCTTGATAAATAAGACTCCCACCTAGTCTAGGACCCTTCCATCCCTTAACCACTTGACCCCTCATGACCCTAACCTTCCCTGGACCATGCTCAGACCAAGCCCAGACCAACCCAAGCCCCTGGACGCGAGCAGCGCACCCCCTGAACACAGCAGCAGCCTGCACGCAACTTGTTGCCCAAAGCTTCCCTCATGTTTTCTGTCTTTGGCTCGAGCCACCTCGAGCCTCCCTGCACCAACTCATGACCAGCCCCTCTAGGAACCCTCCTGGACCTATAGAACCATTGGACTCAGCCCCAAGCTTGAAAACCGAAGCCCCTCCACTTCTGCACCAGCATGGCCGAGAGACCCACAAGCACTAACACTCTTGTTTTCTTGCTTAGCCCCTTACCCAACGAGCCAGCCCATGAACCAGCTCAGGCACCTTCTTAGGACCCTAAGGACCTACCCTTGCCTAGCCCAAAGCCCCTGGCCGAGCCACAACACCCTGCATAACCTGCTGCACACCTGCGCTAATCTCTCTTGAAACTCACGGCCCTTGATCACCCCACAATAGATTTTGGTTCTAGCCTTGTTCATGTGTGTGTGCAGCTTATTGTACATGTTTCTCGGCCCTTAAAATTGTATAAAACAACCCTTAATCCATACCCTAATCATGGCAGCCCCTTAACCACAAGAATTTCATGATTTATGGATTAAATTACATGTTTTAAAACCCACCTAAGGTGCTTGTGCGAAAATAATAAGGTATAACTTGTTTTCATGCAATTTCATAAACAAATACATAATATAGTGTGATGATGAGTAAAAAGAGAATATGGCGTGCCTTTGCGTATTTAACGCACGAAAAACCGTTGACGATTGAAGAACGACGACGCGGAGCCTAGGCTGAATTTTCCTTTGAACTACCAAAGCTTTACCCTTGATTTTTGAAACTTCTCTTGAATAATTATGTGTGTATCGTGACTTTGATTTGAGAGAAGAGTTTGGACTTAGATGGAGTGTGGGGCGTGGGGTATTATGGGTGTGGGGAAGGGTTGTGAGCTTAAATAATAATTAAGAACACTAACAAAGATTTAAGCCCATTAGAAAAGTTAATTAGGCCCATTAGTGCTTAATTAAAATATTAAAAATAATTTTGTTCAACAAAGTTTGTGAATTTATTTGCCGGGTTGCTAAAACGTTTGCATTTTTGTTGAAAAACCAACACCGATAAAATTTACGTCCCGACGTATAAAATCACCTCAAAACCCTTTATTTTCAAAAATAAAAAAGCATCACCCATATTTTAAATAATTAAAAACAATTATTTAATAAAATCATTTTCTATTTTTCAGCCCTCGGTCTCCGTTCCTCGATCGCAACTCGAATAACCTTTAAAAATACATTTTAATGCAACCATGTATAAAAATATATTTTAAATATGTCAATATGCACCACATAATTAATTCATACAATTAAAACAATTAATTAAATACAAGAGAATTTAATAATGGCATGCATGTGGTTCACGTGGACCTTTAAATTTTCGGGGCGTTACAAAATATATCTATGATCTAATTTTAAATCAGACATAAAAATATAAATTCATTCATAAATAACCAAAACGACAAAAATAACAACTAAAAAAACAAAACTCAATATATTATTGAACATCCCAAAATAATACATCTAGTATCCAGATAACAAATATTTGTCATACACTGATATCACCATATAAATAACAATGCAATAATTTTACTCCTTTAATACTTCAATTCCTTCCATTGAAATCAGTACTAATATTTTTATTTGTCAACTCAACAAACGAGTCAAGTTCGAGCTTACGAGCCACCTAAACGAGTCGAGCTCGAGCTTACGTGCTACCTAAACAAGCTGAGCTCGTGAGCCTATTATCGAACATGTTTGTGAGCTCACGGCCGAATATCCTTAATCTTGAGCTTGGTTTGATTAAGTTTTCGAGCTCAAAATCGAGATTGAACTTGGTTTGATATGATTAACAAACAAACTCAAACGAGCTTTTTATCGAGCTAAGCTTCGAATAACTCGTAAACGGTTTGGTTTATTTACATCTCTAGCTACTGGTAAACCTAAAAAAGGAAAGGAATTGCAGTTCATGGGATACCCAATTGTAGAAATCCAAAATATCAAGGGACTTAATTGCAATTGTTGTGGTGTTGTTGGATTGAAATTGAAAGGTTTAAAACTTTGGGGATTTGAATATAATATGGAGTATGGTCGAGACTTTTGCCTCAACTGGAGTATTGGTTAATAGAACTCCATTTTGGAAATTTTTTTTAAAGATATTTTGGTAAGATTTGATTGTTTCTTTTTAGGATTTTACATAGAAAGTTTTTTAAATTGTTTCTCAAAATTCTTACATAAATTAAACTATTTCTATTGTATTTTTTTGTTGATTGAGCTTGCGTAAGTAAAAATTGTATAACCGTTGAAACAAGAAATAATAATAATACTAATAAGAAGAAGAAGGAAATAATTATGATTTAAAAGAGAAAAATAATAAAAAGATGGTAATATTTTAAATAATAAAAAAGGTTTGATAGTAATATTTTAAATAATAAAAAAAGAATGTCTATTTTTTTTTAAATAATATTATGAAAGAATCTCGAAAACAAACTGAAAAAACTTGGATGATTATTGCTCCAATTCAGCACCATTTTTAACGCTGGATTGGAGCAACTCTACAATTTTCTCTACATGTAATTTTTAAAATTTTTAAAATTGTTTTTTAGAATTTTATTATTTTATATTTCAATTAAATAATAAATGTTATTGTGTTCTTGGCTTTTTGTAATTTTAAATAAATATTAAATTAATTTACTTGAAAAGTTTTGAATTTTAATTATAAAATTTTCATAATTAAAATTTGAATTAATTAAATTAAAAATATAAAATTTAAAAAATACTAAATTAAATTACAAGTGATACAAATAAATGTGTACCAAATCATAAAAAATATAGATTTAACAAACAACAAAATTATTCAAATTTTAATATATAAATTATAAAATTTAATTATCATCTTATTATCAAACTATAAACTGCTATTAAGAAATAATAATATTAATATTGAAATAAAAAAATGTTCTTAGAATATATTCTTGTAATGCAGAACGTAGTGTAACAGAGTTGAAGATGATTTTATGTATCATAAGTAAGTGGGTTGAAGATAGCTTAATCAATACTCATGACACTTGCGTACGCTGATTTCAATTGAGTACAAACATCACAATAGAAACTTTTAATTAATTTCCTTATGTATCAAGCTCATCTAAGCCACACATCGAATATGAGCCTCGAAAATTTACCTATAAAGATATATGAAACTTGACGTCAGTAATACTATAAAAAAAAAGTCTAAAAAGTGGTTGTAAGACATAACAGTACCGTGTAATAAATTGATTGTTTGTTTCAGAGTTGAATGTTGATGATTCAACACCTAACACAACATGCAGCGAAATGTTTTAACATACAAAACTTTACGTAAATAAATAAGTCACAGAGAATTATGTACAGATGAACATAGTTGTGTGGTGTATAAGGATAAAAAGTTCACTAGAAAAATATGTTAGTTTACAAAACCAATACCAGTGAATAAAAAAAACTAACTCTCTTAACAAGTGACGGAGTAAAGTGTATCCAAAACACTTATCAAACTAAATAACCAAAACTATGGAGGAAGAATTTGTGAACTACAAAATCAATACCAGTGAATAAAAAAAGCTAACCCTCTTAAAAAGTGACGGAGTAAAGTGTATCCAAAATACTTATCAAACTAAATAACCAAAACTATGGATGAGGCATTTGTGAAGCCGAAATTCTGCTTGATATACAACACCAATCAATACAGTGATTAGATGTTGTGTATGAATATCTTTTAACAATTCACACAAACAATTCAATACGCTTTGGCTTGAGCACTTGATACACATCCAAGCCACATCCATTTGCCCCATGAATAGCTATATTTCACTGCTTGATTCGTTGAATAATGTTTATTTGGTTTAGACTAACCACGAATCTACCAACGAAAAGAAATTTGATATATGGTGAAACTTCTTGTGGTGGTGTCTTTTGGCTTGCAAATGTTTGTTACCCATGCGTCGTAGCCCATGGATTTGCTCGTGTATGTGGCATTGGTTTGTGTTAGTTCTTGAGGAGTTGGATTATTTGGCAGCCAAGACATATATGTATATGTCAGTCCATGTAAGATGAGAAATTATATAAGGGATACTAGAGTACGGATGGGGCTTCTGTATGTATTATGCACGTTGACACAAACACAAGACGTATTATACATATATCTCAGCTTCTGTATGTATTATGCACGTTGACACAAACACAAGACGTATTATACATGACCGAGGTCTGCGTAAGATGAAATAAACCCCGAGTATGGATTCACCCAAGGTTCCAACTTCCACGGGGGCTTGCTTATGTATCATGCACGTAGGCACAAACACAAGACAAATACATGGTCGTGTTTTGATTAGATATTTTTACTTTGAAGCAATAATTTTTTTCAAAACTTTTTATTAAACTAAATTAAGATCATTCTTTTGAATTAATTAATATTATTATTATTTAAAATTATATTTTATTTTTTTAATGGCTAATTATTTAAAAAAATTAAAAATTATAGTTCCTTCTTTGTTCGCAATAAACAACTTCCATCGAAATATCGCCGGCTGCTGTTTTTCAGAGGAAATATATATCGAACGAGAAAGCGAAAATTCAAATTAAAAAAGACAAAAATTTATGTGAGACGGTCTCACGGGTCGTATTTTGTGAGACAGATCTTTTATTTGGATCATCCATAAAAAAATATTATTTTTATGCTAAGAGTATTACTTTTTTTTTGAATATCGTTAAGGTTGACCCGTCTCAAAGATAAAGATTCGTGAGACTCTCTCGCAACAAACCTACTCATTTAAAAAAAGTTATTTTTTTCATGTTTTCATAGTGGTGGGCCCCACTCTGGCAATTTATATTTAAAATTTTCCGTACGTTGGCTAATGTTGTAACCTATGTGTGCAACTGATTCCTCTCTGAACTGTTCGAAAATCCCAAAATGGAGCCGAAGAAGCTAAAAGACCACATTAATTGATTGTAGAAATCATAATTTATTCACTTGCCTGGTATTTTAATGCCTTGTTGATGCAAAAATAGCTGCATTGATTTTTTTTTTTTTGGTGTACGAAGCTCTAAGATCATGTTTCTTACCAAGAAAATGATTATTATTTGTGAAAAAATCTGTTTGTGTTATGTTTTTCATTCCGATAAATCGGGTGATTGCATTTTTTGTCGTCTTCTTTTTTTGGGTACTTTGAATATTCTATTTGAGTGGCGTAGAGCTGCAAATGTTGCAATGGCGAAACTTGGATTTATTGATGTTGTGATTTGGTTCTCTGCGTGTAGTTCAGTGGATCGTTTCTCTGTTGCTGATTTGGTGCAGTGGATCTTTCTTTCTTTTGTCTCGTCCCTCTTTTTTGGATACCTGGGGAAGCTTTTATTACCAAGTTTAGTGTTCAGTGGAAGAATGCTTCCGGATATTTTGTTTGTGTGAAAATACTTCTTTTTTGGGCAGGATTTACATTTTTTTAATGTGTTGGATCTGGTGCCTTTTCTTAATCTTATTAACTGTGGATGTGAAATATCTGCAGCGTGGGAAATCAGCTTCTTAGATTTTTGTATTGGAGAAAAAACAAGAAGACATGACAATGGATTTTATCTTTTTGCTTACGCAATAAATTTCTTATGTGGAATATATCCCTTTTTGCATGACCAAGAGATGAAAGTTTGGCTTTGCTTTCTCTTATAGTGATGCCCCAAGCTACCTCTTGAATTGTAGAAGATTTTTGCTGTAATCATACTATTCCTATAACTTTTCAAGGCTACATTTTTATAAATCTTCAAGTCAATGCCTTTTTTTCTGCATTTTTTATTCTTACTTTAGAGCGTTTGATAGTGCAGGGAAAGCTTGATAAATGGGTTCAAAGGCAATTGAAGATCTGATACAGGCTTCATCCGGGGCTCATTTTTCTGGATTTCATTTAGAAACTGCAGATGCAAGTTCTTCAATTGTCGATCAACCTGTTACATCTTCTACTGAAGATGCCAAGCAACCATTTGTGATAGGTGTGTGAAATTACATTTCATTTTTGTAATAACGAAAGGATTTAAATGTGGCTATCTTGGATTTGTGATTCTATGCAGGATGGAAGCTCAATCCTGGTCTTGTCTTTCTAAGTCTGTGTTGTGTTAGTAAGATCCAAATAAATCACTTTAGGAAGATCTGGACAAGCTCTAAGTGATACTCGACCTCTTGATTTAGAAAAAATTGATAATCACCTAATGTGCTAGCTCAAAGGTTGCAAATTTCTATTTTGTGACCTGATTTCAACAATGAAAAACCACAAGTGTCAAGATTTTCCATGTTATCAAATATCAATGCATGCCAAATATATTAGCTTTGAAAGGATTAATAGACTGAATCATAAATTTTTTGTAAAGTATCTTTTGTTCTGTCGACTTCACCCATCCCAACACTCACTTGCCACATAATTTGTGATACCTGGAATTTCATGATTTGAAACCTTTTTTTATTTGTGGTGAATTTGTTATAATGTTTTCAAGACCACACATGCATGATTGATTCAGCTAATGGTGGTCAGTGGGTCGATAAGTGCAGGTGTACTACTTGTTCGGTATATATAAATTGTATCTATTACTACCTGATATTTGTTTATGGTCTAAAGAATGTCAGAAGATTGCAATTTGCAAGCAGCAAATAAGTTGTATAATAAATGTAGGAGTAGTAGATGACTTGCAGGAACTAAATTGAAGAGATCTCTAATATCGTAAAACATCCCCTGCCATGAATTGTATAAGAAGTGCCTCAAATTTTTGTTTTTGATAAAACCCTACATGTGGTGGGTGAACTTCTTTTAGTTTTCTATTGCAAAGAGATTTGTGATTTAGTGAGATAAAATCTGGGTGAATTTACATGAGTTAACTCGACTCCATGGAATATTGCTTGGAACAAGTTAAAGTGTGTACGAGAAATGAAGATCTTAATTTGAAATCAAGCCTCTTGGTTTACCTGTATGCAGTTAACTGCTAATATTGCTGATCTTAAACTTAAATTTTAAACTGCTTATACTTGGTTTGGATTATTTTTTTTAAAGAAAACTGCCACATAATAGATACTGTCATCAGTTGAATTTTTCAACGGGGGTGCATGGTCCAGTGAGTTTTGAGTGGCCTGGGACATAGTTGTTATAATTACCTTAGACTTTCTGACTTCTTCTGGTGAAATTGAAGTAGTTTCTTATCTTTACCCCTAGTTTAAGTCCACTGTAATATTTTTTCTACGATCTCTTACACCTCATTCCTTTTTCCAAAGGCGTCTTGTTGGTAATCTTGAATGTTTTTGCTTCTCAGGAGTTGCCGGAGGCGCGGCATCTGGGAAGACCACTGTTTGTGATATGATTATTGAGCAGCTTCATGATCAGCGAGTTGTACTTGTCAACCAGGCATCACATTGTATTTGCATCTTCATTGAGAGTATAATATTCAGTTTCCTTTCTTTCCCTTTTAAAGTCGGAGCAGTTTGAACCTACATTTGTGTTTCACACTTTATTTTCATTGACCACTTGCACAACAATTGGTTTCCTGGTTTCTTTTACAGAATCAAAGAGGTTAAGGCTAATTCTCTAACCTATAATGTTTCTTATGTTTTGAACTTCTATTTTTCCTAATTTATGAAGTGAGGTCTGATAACCTCGTAATTGTTGATGTATGGAAGGAAAATTAACCATCCATGTAAGATCAATTTATATTTCTATTGCCATTGTTTTTAAGGGTTGTAGTTATTTTGTCAATATCTCTCGCCTTCTAGTCTGAACTTGAAATGCTGTCGCATCCAATTTTTCTCTAGCTTAAGCAGTTCATGTATAGATACAAGTAATTTTATTTTACCAGCGTAGCATGCATTCTTTGTTGAGATTTCTTCTTATATAAACCCCCGATGGTTTTAGAGGTATTGTTAATTGGTTTATTTTTCTTATTTATTCATCCGGATTTTTTTCCTAGTATTCTCTTATTAATTTAGGTGTTTTTTTAATCACAGTGTTACATTTCTCCAGTTTGTTCAAGAGTTTGCAAAACGAGTTCTGTTATATTCTTCCCAAATGTTTTTGGAAAATGAATGACTTTTTTGTTGGAATGGAATCTCGTTCACTTTTCCGCTATTGAACTCTGACATTGCTTCAACTTGATTTGTTCAGATTGTTGGTTATGTTCTGGTATGTGATTGTATCATGATGTGTGTGAATTTCCGGGGAGTGCGCAATTAATTTAACTTGTATTTAAGTAATTTTTTAACATTTTTGCTATGTGGTTTTTGTGAATTAGACAACTAATTGTATAGCTAACACACTTAGTGATAATTTTGCAGGATTCTTTTTATCATAATTTGACACCTGATGAACTTCAAAGAGTTCATGAATACAACTTTGACCATCCCGGTTAGTTCTGTTTTAACTTGGAAAATTCTCATCCTTGAACCCGACATTCTTCGTCTCTTCGGTGACTTTTCCACTTATTCAAAATAAGTCTTAATTTTCATTTGGAAAGTCCACGTGTCGTGAATATCTAGATAAGAATGAGTAACAATTGTTGATACAAAAAAAAAAGAAAAAGAAAAAGAAAAGAGAGTATCAATTGTCGGGGATCTTTCCATCATGGTTAGCATACAATACAATACATCATATCTTTCAATTAGATGTGGCACTTACAAGCTGTAGCCAGAAATTTTCGTAAATTATTTGCTGAAAAAATGTATAGGTCAATCGGATATAAGAGTGACAAATCATCACAACAAAGCATAACTCTGTAGGAGTCATAACTAACCCGAGATGACAATCTTGCAATCCTCAGTTAATCAGATGTGCAACCAAATCAATTTATAGTGCTATTGTTCAAAGTTATTATGATGTCTCTTAATGGTGTACACATGCAATTTGAAATTCTCTAGTATGACCTGTAATACCAAATGTAATGGTGAATTTGAGTTGAGTCATTCGAAAATCATGGATTTCAAATGCATTATAGTTGTCAATGTAAGTTTAATCATGAGGATTTCAAATTCATCTCCTTTTAATTTTTAATAGCAATTATAAAAATTTCAAATTCATCCAATAATTGTGGCAGTTGAAATCCATATTTCAAAGAATTCCCAAATCAAATACATTCGTTCAAACTAAATCATTCCATCCAAACGCAATAAAAAATTTCTAATAAGGATATTTTAGTGACTCGTTTTCAGTATTGGGCTTTTAATAAACTTATCCCTAATATTTATTTCAATGGCAGTCTGAGGTAAATCATCAATACATTATGTCTATTAAAATGTTAATATAAATATATCACAATCAGCAATCATTATGAGAATTTCATAAAATAGAATTTAAATAACAGATAGCCTACAATTGGCATATTGGGCATTTATGCTAACTCTTCCTGCTATGTTTCAGCATGTGCCCTTAAAATTCTCTGGTTGAGACTTGAGACCTATGGCTTGGTTATACGAATAAACATCCAAGCTTGTTATTTATTACTTTTTTAAGGTGAATGTTTTCCTCATGGATTATCGTTTGCAATTTTGGGGTTGGTTCATCACAAGAATTTTGAGCTACCTCTGATAGATTTATTTTTGACAGATGCATTCAGCACAGAGCAGTTATTGTGTGTAATGGAGAAATTAAAACATGGCCAACCGGTGGATATTCCAAAATATGATTTCAAGAGTTATAAAAACATCTTTCCTGCCCGGAGAGTAATTTTCTGGCAAAGTTTATTCAAGTTATCATTGGTTTCCTTGTATCTTTTAAATCATACCCCTTTATTAATGTTTGGCAGGTTAACCCGTCAGATGTCATTATTTTAGAAGGTATACTTATCTTTCACGATCCTCGTGTGCGGAATATGATGAATATGAAGATATTTGTCGACACAGGTTCTCTTTCTACCTTTTCCATTTGTTTTTGCATGGTTATAAATGCCTTCAGCATGTCAAACATCTTTTCTCATTTTTCGTACCAAAGCACTTGTATGGTAATTTTCACAATATCAAAGTCTCAGTGCAGATGCTGATGTACGCTTAGCAAGAAGAATAAGGCGTGAACAGTAGAAAAGGGTAGAGACATTGGTACGGTGCTTGATCTGGTAGAAACATACATTTTCCTTCTACATAAATAATTAACCAGTTTTTTTGCTCTTACTTTGTATGTGCATTTTTAATAGAAATGATGCCACATTCATGTATGGACTCACTGTTGTTTTGAAAAAGTTGTGCTAAATTATTGTGTATTTAATGTTTTTCTGTAACTTCTTTTAGTTTTCTTAGAGTATTTTATACTTCTATAAATATAATAATATATGGTTAACATTTATTCCCATCTTAGTTTGAGACGCATTTGTCTTTTTTCATGTATACTTTACTCCACCGGCTAAATTATCCCCATGTCTTTGTATCTTTACAATTTTATTTTGTTTAATTTCCTTTGTATGGTGTGGTCATGAACTCATAATTTTCAAGCTTCAAATTTTTTGAGTTCCTCATTGTCAATTTCTTTTTTCATTTACAGTTTATATATTTTTGGAGTGATAAATACATCGTTAATATCTGATCACCTGTTTGCAGTATTTGAAATTTGTGAAGCCTGCATTTGATGATTTTATACTTCCGACAAAGAAGTACGCAGATATCATTATTCCGCGTGGTGGAGACAATCATGTTGCTATTGATTTGATCGTCCAACATATTCGGACTAAACTTGGCCAACACGATCTTTGTAAAATATATCCTAATTTGTATGTCATTCAATCAACATTTCAGGTATAGTGACATCCTTGCTAATTTAATTTCTCAGCTTACTACTTTTTGATGTTTATCTAGCCGATTATCCTTTGGTTCTACAAAATGAATATAATTTATGAATATAGTCTTGCTATCACATATTAGTTTTTTTATTCACTTTTGATCATCTGAGATCCTTATTGTCTAATCTAGATACGTGGAATGCACACCCTGATACGTGATGCTGAAGCAACAAAACATGACTTTGTATTTTATTCTGACCGGCTGATTCGCTTGGTAGGCTTGTCCGTCTAAGTTATTTGCCCACAATTTTTTCAATATGGACTTACCTTTCTTCCACATGTCAATTAGGTTGTTGAACATGGTCTTGGGCATCTGCCATTCACCGAGAAGCCTGTAATTACTCCAACTGGTGAGGCCCCATCATGAATTATCTATGATCATTCAATCATCTTTCCTTGAACATTCAAAATGAATGTACTTTTTGAAGGCACTGCCATAGTCTGTTAATGAGTGTTCCTTGTAAAGCTCAAAGGTAGTTGTCAATTGTTGATGAGGAGACATAATTTTCAATACAAAATAGCTAACAATTTATCAAAAATTGAAAAGATCCACGCTGAAATGTAATAACTTGTACCAGGGAAGTTATGAAAATTTACAAGGTTAACTCGTCTGAAACGTTTGAGATTTTTTGAGGCAGTAAATTCTTTCTCAGTGTATGTATTTGTTGCTTGTAATCTATTCTCTTTTCCCGCTTCAACTTATCCTGCTCGTCCTTTTTTTATCTCTACTTATTTGTTTGCTGTGTACCATATATATCATCTTTTCAACTAGCATAAAAATCACAGTTCATATTGTTGAATAATATATTGAATTATTATCTAGTAAGCAGATAATGGATTATTATCCACTAAGTAGATAAGATAGTGATTTATCTTTGATTGTATTTTAAACTCTTTTAGATTAGGATATTTTGAATTCTTCTAGATTAGGATAGCTTATGATTATTTCTTCTTTATATATCATGTACTGAAAAAGGTTGGAAATACAATGGAAAACATTTGTTTTCTCTCAAGCTCGATCCAAACGACATGGTATCAGAACTGTTAAAAAAAAATCATTACAGCATGGCTTCTTCATCCAAAATTGTCAGCTTCTAGCTCTGCAACTCCAGTAGTGCCCATCACTCTGGCGGCCTCCGATGCTTCATCTATCATGATTACTTGCCACAAATTAAATGGTCAAAACTACCTACAATGGTCACAATCTATAATGATCCGTGGAAGAGGAAAAGATGAATTCATCACCAGTACATCAAATCACCCTGAAAAATCCGACTCCAAGTTTAGGGCCTGGAATTCCGAAAATTATGTGGTAATGTATTGGTTGATCAACTCCATGACGACTGAAATAAGTGAATTTTCTCCTCTATACCACAGCCAAAGATATATGGGAGGCCGCCTGTGATACGTATTCATCCAAGGATAATGCGTCAAAATTGTTTGCTGTAGAAAGCAACCTTCAGGATCTCCGTCAAGGTGACTCCACTATTACGGTGTATTTTAATTCCCTCACTCAGCTATGGCAACAGATTGACTTATTCGAGACTCGTGAGTGGAAGTGCCTTGATGATGGAGGTCTATATTGTGTGATTGTGGAAAGGAAACGCATTTTCAAATTTTTATCGGGCCTCAATACTACATTGGATGAAGTGCGCAGACGGATATTTGGCACAAAACCTCTCCCAGGTCTTCGGGCTGTTTTTTAAAAAGTGTGTCACGAGAAAAGTCGCAGGAAAGTTATGTTGGGTCCTCTAGTTCCTCCACTGTATGTCGATGGTTCTGCACTAGCTACGCAGAATCATTCGTTCTCCGCTGCCGATGATTTTGGTGCAATGCGACCCCTACAAACCCAGATGAAGACAGGTCGTCCATAGTGCTCCAAATGCCGGAAACCCACTCATACGCTGGTAACATGTTGGGAAATCGATGGGAAGCCTGTGGATTGGAAGCCAACACGTGAAAGACGAGCCAATGCAGCAGTAACAGAAGAACATCCTGTAAATTAGCAACCTCAACAACCTTTCACCAAAGAACAACTCGAACTACTCCAAAAACTGTTTGGTCAGAATACTTTTGCCACTTCTCCTTTACTCACTGTCACTAGTAATATGGCTCACACAGGTATTTTCTCATTTGCTTCGACTGCTCAACATGAACCGTCATCCTAGATAGTAGACTCGGGTACGTCTGACCACATGACTGTAAATATGAGCTATTTTCAATCCTTTAGCCCATGTAATGCTTCGAATACAGTCCAAATTGCAAACGGATCCTTATCTAGAGTTGCTGGTTATGGATCAATTCAATTGACTGATGATATTCACCTCCGTACATTTTGATTTGTACCAGATCTTGCATGTAATCTGTTGTCTGTAAGTAAGCTCAGTAATGATCTCAAATGCACAGCTAAGTTATTTGTTGATTTGTGTGTTTTCCAGGATTCAGCATCGGGGAAGAAGATTGGCAGTGCTGATCTTTGTGTTGGACTGTATCTTCTCAAAAGGAATGTTTCCAAGAGTTCCCCAACCCCAAGTCCTTCCCAGCCTTTCTGTTCTCATTCTGTTTCAACGTTGAACAAGGATGGTGATATCTTATTGTGGCATTATCGATTAGGCCATCCAAATTTTTGGTATCTGCGCAAGTTGTTTCTTTTTTTGTTTAATAATAAAAATCTACATTCTCTTAAATGCGATATTTGTCAATTATCTGAACATACTCGTACAACTTTCACGCCTAATCGTTACAAACCATCAAAACCATTTTCTCTTATACACAGTGAGATCTGGGGTCCCTCAAACGTAAACAATATGAGTGGCACTCGCTGGTTTATTTTATTTGTCGATGATCATACATGTCTTTCGTGGGTGTTCTTGATGAAAGATAAATCAGAGATTTCACAAATTTTCAGACATTTCCACACCATGATTCAGACATAATTTTCTACCTATATTCAAATTTTACAAACAGACAGAGCAAAGGAGTACTTCAATTATTTTTTGGGGGGTTACTTGCAAACGCATGGGATTATTCATCAAAGTTCTTACGTTGATACACCCCAACAAAATGGAGTGTCCGAGCGAAAAAATTGTCACCTTCTTGAAGTTGCTCGATCACTTCTTTTCACTATGAATGTCCCAAAGTCCAACTGGGGTGATGCCATCCTCTCAGCCACTTACCTCATTAATCGTATGCCCTCTCGAGTCCTAAATTTTCAAACCCCCGTCCAATGCTTCCGAAATTTTTCCCCAATTCACATCTTCTTCACGAGATTCCCCTTTTAAGGTTTTTGGTTGCTCATGCTTTGTTCACATCAACTCCCATAATTGCGGCAAACTCGAACCACGCGCTGTCAAGTGCATATTTCTTGGTTATTCTCCTCACCAAAAAGGGTACAAGTGCTATTCTCCCGTCACAAAAAATTTTACTCTTCCATGGATGTTACCTTTTTTGAATCTGCATCATTCTATCCCAGTACATCGGTTCAAGGGGAGTCTTCAAACGATGAACCGCTACGTTGGGAACCCACAACCCCATACATTGAACCGATCCCCGAGCCATCTTGTACCTCCATCAATGAGCAAGCCGAAAAAAATATAATCAGCCCACTACCTCATGTTTATTCCCGAAGGATACGTCATCAAAAGAATGTGCAGCCTGTACAAAATCAACTTGTCCATAACTACACTCCGCTGTCAAATTTAGAAAAAACCACACAAGGTATGTCTGATCCCGATACCCCGATAACTGCATACATTGAACCTGATGATAGACCAATTGCTGTGAGGAAGGGCGTCTGAACATGTACAATGCATCCTATTGGTGATTTTGTATCACTTAAACAATTTTCTCCTGTATAGCGTCCTTTTCTTTCCACTATAGACATGATTCAAGTTCCAAGGGACATTAATGAAGCTCTCAGTCATCCGAACTGGAAGACCGCTGTTTATGATGAAATCAGACCACTGGAGAAGAATAATACATGGCACATCGTTGATCTGCCAGCTGGAAAGAAACCTATTGGATGTAAATGGATCTTCACAATCAAACATAAGTCCAATGGAAATATAAAGCGGTTCAAAGCAATACTTGTGGCTAAAGGGTATATGCAAACTTATGTTATTGACTACCAAGAAACTTTCGCTCCTGTTGCCCGACTCAACACTATTCGAGTTCTATTTTCCATTGCAGCCAACCTAGACCGGCCTTTGTATCAGCTTGATGTTAAGAACGATTTCTCAATGGCGACCTTGAAGAAGAAGTGTACATGAACATTACTCCTGGCTTTGAATCAACAAATAGGAAAAATAAGGTGTGCAGATTGAGAAAGTCACTATATGGGCTTAAACAATCACTTAGAGCCTGGTTCCATCGATTTACCAATGTGTTGAAGAAACATGGCTAAACTCAATGTCAATCTGATCACACGATATTTGTGAAACACTCTAAAGAAGGGAAGATTGCTACCATTACAGTGTACGTGGATGACATTGTACTTATAGGAAATCGTACAGACGAAATGGCCCGTATGAAATTGATTCTCTCGAAAGAATTCGAAATGAAAGACCTTGGCCCTCTAAAGTATTTTTTGTGAATGGAAGTGGCAAGATCATCTCTGGATATCTAAATTTCACAGCGAAAATATGTTCTTGACTTACTAAAAGAAACTGGTATGTTAAGGTGCAAACCTGTGGGTACTCCAATGGATCCAAACATCAAGATAAGTATTAAAAAGAACAGTCCTCCTGTTGATAAGTGGAGATATCAAAGACTAATAGGCAAACTTATATACATAGCACATACACGACCGGATATTGGATTTGTGGTTAGTGTTATCAGTCAATTCATGAATACTCCGACAGAAGAACACTTGGATGCAACATATCGGGTGTTGGGATATCTGAAAGGGACATCTGGCAAAGGACTACTCTTTAAGAAATCATCTATCAGAAAAATCGAAGTGTATAGTGATGCTGATTGGGCTGAATCTCCTACAGACAGATGTTCCACGTCAGGATATTGTACATTTGTATGGGGGAACTTGGTAACATGGCGGAGGTAGAAGCAACTTGTGGTAGCTCGTAGTAGTGCTGAAGTAGAGTTCCGTGCATTGTCTAAGGGAATAATTTGTGAAGGAATATGGATGAAGAGACTTCTCAATGAATTAGAAGTGGAAGATGGTTATCCTATAGAAGTAATGTGCGATAATCAAGCTGCCATTAGCATCTCAAAAAATCCAGTCCATCGTGACAGAACAAAACACGTTGAGGTTGATCGACAATTCATTAGTGAGAAGATTGAAAAGAGGATGATAGACCTCGCCTACACTCCTAGCCAATTGCAAGTTGCATATATACTTACGAAAGCACTTCACAGGCCATTTATGAAGATTTGAGTTCCAAGCTTGGCATGATCAACTTATGTGACCCAGCTTGAGAGGGAATGTTGAATAATATATTGAATTATTATCTAATAAGTAGATAATGGATTATTATCCACTAAGTAGATAAGTTAGTGATTTATCTTTGATTGTATTTTAAACTCTTTTAGATTAGGATATTTTGAATTCTTGTGGATTAGGATAGCTTATGATTATTTCTTCTTTATATATCATGTACTGAAAAAGGTTGGAAATACAATGGAAAACATTTGTTTTCTCTCAAGCTTGATCCTCAAAAACGACAATGATGCGATTCTTCAATCACGAAAAGAAAACGTGCTAAAAAACGGAGTCACGTCCTCGATTCGATGAAACAAAGAACGTTGTGTTGTCTCGATCTTTTTGAAACAAGTAATGGTTTGTGATATTCACCTCTAAGTTACGAAAGCTTAGCAACAAATATTCACGAAGATGAAGAGAATGATTGCTATCTTCGTGAATATTTGTTGCTAAGCTTTTCGTAGCTCAGAGGTGAATATCACAAACCATTACTTGTTTCAAAAATATTGGGACAACACAACGTTCTTTGTTTCATCGAGTCGAGGGCGTGACTCCGTTTTTTAGCGCGCTTGCTTTTCGTGATTGAAGAATCGCATCATTTGGTATCAGAGCTTTTAGGTTCCTTTTGATTCAAGTAGGTTTATCGTTTTTATTATCAGATCTGTGTTTATCTTTCGTTTGTTTCCAAATCTGCTTTGTTCAATCATTATTATCTTTCGTGAATCATGTGATTCTCGAAAATTTCGTGAGTCGTGTTGTGTTTTTTTGAGTTGCAATATAATTGAAATTTCTGATGTACTGTCTTGTAACTACGTTTCCATCAATCATGTGCTTATGAATTTATTTCTGAAAACATCTCAACGTTCTTAAAAGTTGACTTGCAAAGTGCCGTGCAGCTGCTGTAATGTGCATCTTTTTAAAATGTCTGTTGGTTGCATTTGCTAATCCATGTCATTTTCGTGTTATTTCTCAATTAGCTCTATATTCTTAAAGATGCTACACTATCTTTACATGATGGGCTCTGCTTATGCAGGATCTGTGTACATTGGAGTAGACTTTTGTAAGAGATTATGTGGTGTCTCTGTAATCAGAAGGTGGAATGATGATCCTTCTACTTGTTTCAATTTTATTTTTCTGTGAGGATTTTCTTGTATTGCCTATTTGATGGTTAATGGATTCCATTCACGCCTTGAGTATTTATGGTTTTAGCTTTTGAAGTAATTTTTAACTTTTGCAGCGGGGAGAGCATGGAAAATGCTCTGCGAGCATGCTGCAAAGGGATCAAGATTGGCAAAATTCTGATTCACAGGGAAGGCGACAATGGGCAAGAAGTTAGTGAAAAGTCACTTATTCTTGTGTGATGCCTGTGTTTTTGTTTCGGTTAAACTGAATTTACTCTCTTTTCCATTCAAATGCTTTGCTTTTTTTGCAGCTGATCTATGAAAAATTACCAACAGATATTTCGGACAGACACGTTTTGTTATTGGATCCTATATTAGGCACAGGTTAGCCCATTTGTGTTGTAAAATTCATTTAGTGTGCTAGTATATTTCATTATGCTATCGATTTTGCATTTATCTCTAATTTGTATTTATTATCAGTAGAAACTTATAAAGTTTTAGTTCACATGCGCAATTTTTCTGTTTCTCTCTCAAAGTGGCCTAAATATCCCACTCAACCAAATTCCCACATCCTTCAGTACTCGTTTTTATCCGGTTTTTTGTGATACTGTTTGTTTATGTATATTCTCTTTATCATTGTGAATCATTGAATCATCATCCATTTGCAGGAAATTCTGCAATTATAGCTATTACTCTGATTATTAAGAAGGGTGTACCAGAGTCCAACATCATATTCCTTAATCTCATATCTGTAAGTTCAATGGCTCTTATTCTGTTGGAGCTTTCCCTCTCTCCCTAGCTTTTTTCATTTTCCTTTTTTGCTCAATTTTCATCCTGTAGCTATAGAGAGTTTTGTAGCCATTTTGTTGTTGGTTCGTGCAAGTACTGATTTTGGCCGATCGAGTATGATGAATGATCTTTCCAAATTACTTTGTATACGCAGGCACCTAAAGGAGTACACGAAGTCTGCAAACGTTTTCCGCGACTAAAGATAGTGACGTCCGAGATTGAACAGGGTTTGAATGAAGAATTCCGTGTTATCCCTGGTATGGGTGAGTTTGGTGACGGTACTTTGGCACTGACGATGAGTGAAACACAAATGATTCGTCTTGAACCAGATTGCACGGGCGAAAAGTCTGATAGAACAGTTTTCTTTAAAAAAAAAAAATTCTGACTCACATAAAATGTTTAATCCATTTCGGCATCATTATAGTGTTTGGATCCTTGTTTTTCATATAATTTTTCCGCACGTTGTATTCTATTGTACTTTAGCTGATTGATTATCATTGATCACAAATATAATATGAGATTTGATCTATCCCAAATAATTCCATTTTGTATTTCTGTGTTCGGCCGGTATCTATAAAATATGTGTGTATATGGAAAAAAAATTTCAAAGCTGGAAAATATCAGTGCTCCTGGAGAATACAATGTGATGACCACCAGTCTGCCGATCTTTTGGTTTTGCGATCACATTCTTACATATCTCATTATCATTATTCACGGTGATATCCAACTCCTGACACAGTTGTTTTTTTTTTTTTTTTTTTTTTTTGTGCTGAGTGATGTCAGAAAATTTTAATTTTAACAACCTGTTGCTTCTGGATCTCAAGAACAGCAACATTAACACATCTTGTGTTGCTACCGTGCAAGGTCATCAAGATATGCTTAGTTTCAACGTCTGTATCTGATATGATAAGAAATATTCCATATGTTAATTAAACTACTAAAATCGACAAACTGATGACACTATATAACTAAGCATAAGTCACATGTCACCAAAACATATAAATTTCTTTCCCTATTTACTTATTCCCATAATAACATTGTTTTGTAAAAACTAAACACCACAAAAAAAGGCTCAAATATAAATTTTATACGCCATGGATTGTGGGACAATTTTACATAAATAAGTTTCTTTCGAGATTGTGATTCGTTTATTGGGTAGAATTGTGAGTGAGTCGAGCAGTGGGCTTAATGGGTCGAGCAGTGAATGGGTCGATCCCATGGGTTGAGTGGGTCGAGCATGGGTGTAATGGGTCGAGCATGATGCGATTCTTCTATCACGAAAAGCAAACGCGCTAAAAAACGGAGTCATACCCTCGA
The DNA here is from genome assembly GCF_012295235.1 of Primulina huaijiensis. NCBI lineage: Eukaryota > Viridiplantae > Streptophyta > Magnoliopsida > Lamiales > Gesneriaceae > Primulina > Primulina huaijiensis. The sequence continues at coordinate 18,570,368 of NC_133310.1, read as the reverse complement.
TTCGATGAAACAAAGAATGTCGTGTTGTCTCGATCTTTTGAAACAAGTAATTGTTGTGATATTCACCTTTAAGCTACGAAAAGCCTAGCAACAAATATTCACGAAGATAACAATCGATCTCAAACGAACCTTCAAAGAACTCGTCTTTGAGAACCCGAGTGAAGAACAATCGACAAACGCCACAAAGCGTTAAACTTGATGAGTTTGATTTGAAAAACACACAAAGGTGTATACAAAACCAAGCTTTGAATTTGAGAGAAAACTCAAACAATTGTATTAAAACTCAATGTTAATTGTTTACAATGATAAAATTCGTGTATATATTGTTTACAAATCTAAAAAATATGAAAATCTAGTTACCAAATAATTTAGGATTCTAAATTAGGTAAAGATAAATTTTTCCACAGGTGGGCGCGCTCGGGCGCGAGATTCTACAGCTCGGGCACGAAAGGTTCTGGAAATCGTTGTCTTGTGCAGTAAGTGTGGCGCTTGGGCGCGACATTTTACCGTCCTAGCGCCAGGCACGCGCTCGGGCGCGACATTTTACCGTCCTAGCTCTAGGCACGCTCTCGGGCGCGATATTTTACCGCCTTAGCGCGGAGCTCTCGGGTCTGGGGTCTTGATTTGACTTCCTCTTCATAATTTAGCACTTGAATAACATTGAAATGTCTTCCAACTTCTTTGCTATGCATGCCGAATTCTTTGAAGCTTCGAATCTTGTTTGTACGTTCTTGACAACACAACTTTTTGGCTCTACTCCCAAGTTTTGGCACGTCATGCCCGTCCAGATTCATATCATACTCCCCCCCTCTTCAAAAAAATATGTCCTCAAATCTTGGATACCTACACAAAAACGAAGCACGTTAGTAATAAAAAGAATTATAGTATCAACATGCTTACCTTTCAATACTAGATTGTAGGCGCTATCTTTGGCTCCATCAAACCGACTTGAAATCACAATGTCGTGGTTGCCTTTACTATCAACTCATCAACTTCAACATACACCAAATAACAAATGACACCAAATGATAAAATATCATTAAGTATCACAAATATCATATTCCTCCATTTCTTAGACCTAGTTAACATAAGGATAAAATCCATACACTTGTACGACCATAGTTCACTAGTAATAAGATATAGTTCATGCACGATATAAGAATCTAGCCAAAATGTCAATATCTTATATGCAATGCATGTTTCACAATCTCACTCAATATGTCTTTTCATATGCAATCAACACATATAATCATGCATTTTATCAAAGATAAAACCACCACAATACTCCTCACTATCACGTAGCCCATGCAATGAATATAGAATGGAAAATTTATTCTCTTGAAACATATATTCATCACGAATGAAGAAATTTTCATATTCAATCAGCAATCTATCAAAACCATTACCAACCAAATATAAATCATGCAAATAGAACACACTAAATGTACTATCCATGCATTCATTTAACACATCACAAAGGTTTGAGCATAATGCATAAAATTAATGGCTATGACTAAGTTTTATCAATTTGATAGCTTTTGAGAAATCAAAATCAATAACATTTGAGCTTAACTCAATCAATGCCTCACCACTTTCACCTCCATGACTCCTCGACAAAAAACATTAATTCACAGTTAGACTCTTTAGACATCACATTTTCAACACTTACTCCAAATTCTTGATTACAACACAACAATGAATTAAGGTAAGGAAGCACACCATACTTCTCAGATGTTGCGTTTGCAACTAACTTTACCTCATCGCGATTGCACTTGCATTCTTGCGGCAAAAACCATTGGGTCCTCCCTTCAACAAGACCTGTTTGTCTCCTTCATGACAACTCCAAAATCCTGCAAAGAATAAATAACAGTGCTCGGGATTGAACCGGTCATATCATCATAATAAGTATAAACCACTTTGTACAAAGGTACATGAAAGGGTTTATGTAAGACTAAACAACTCTCTATCTCACTCTTTTAGGCCTTCAAATTATTTTTTTTTCTTTTCTTTGGTCTCTTTTTCTTTTTCTTTTTCTCTCATCTCATGTTTTGTCTTTTAATGGTCATCTCAGTCTTTTGTTCTCTCTTTCTTTCGGCCATTTTGAATTCTTTTTCACTCACTTCAAGAAAATTCAATTGATTCTCAAGAACAACATTTGTATTCAATTGAACCAATGAAGCATTTTGTTCCTTAAGAAATTGATGTACAATAATTGCTTCTTACCTACTCTCATCCTCCATAGTAGACAAATTAAGCAATCATTCACCATCTAATGATTTAGCATCCAGTGTATATCGTTTAATATCATTCGACTCATCAACTAGTTGAATACTATCATCAACAACTTTCCCAACTACAATCTCATATTCAGGTTCCACTACAATCTCAACTACAGGTTCAAGTGCAACAACAACCTCAACTTCATATTCATGTTCAACTATAACCTCAATATCCATTTGAGATTTAAGCTCAATTGGCGATTTTATTACTGCCATCTCCTCACGTGTACATTGGCTAATACTATGACCAACTTCTAGATAACAACAAAATTTAATATCAACTGTATGAGGACTAGAAGTTTTAGATGTATCTCGATGTTCATGCCTCATGCCTCGACTCAACCACTGCCATTTCCACGATTTTCTCGTTTCTGTTGGACCGCCAGGTAGGTGCCAACAAATTATCATACAAGCCACGCTCATCTCTCCTACCACCTTTCCTATTATCGTGATTTGGAACAAATTGCTTCCCCATCACCCTTTTCATCTCATCCCACGTAACTATAGGGTTATGCTCATATCGTCTCCTACCCAGTACTAACTTATCCCACCAAGTAATAGCATCGTCAGTAAACTCACTACAAGCTCGTCTTACCTTCATTGCATCTGTATAATCTCTGCTCTCAAAAGCACACTCCATCCTTCCTCCCAATCAAGATCCTCATTCGGATCTGCTCCCCACGGAAATATGGAATTGTCATCTTAGTATCACTTCTCCTATACTCTCCCCGACTTCTAAATCCACTATTCTCGTCACGTCGCCTATCATCATAATGATTTAGACATAACTTCTCATTCTCTTCGGCTCTCCGCCCTCTACTATTCTCATCAACTTTTCTATCACACAACTCCTCTTCTTCCCACCGCCTATACTCCTCACGTAAAGGCCTAAATGACTTCACCAACATCCTATCAAACTATCTAAGAATTGTTTGAAATTGTCTATCGTCAGACATGTGTATCTGCAAGAAAAGTTAGTAGAAAACAATATAGACTATAATTTGTTCACCACAAATTCTCACTAGTCATTTCAACGAAAGCCACTCAATTTTCACTCTTATTATTTTATTTTTTGTCCTCACTACAAAACCTCATACGTCACTTGAAGAAAATGCTCGCACTCAATTGTTTTCTCAATTTGAAAGTTCCCTCGTAGGGTATGTTTTCAGGCTTTTAACTTGTGTAAATCAAACTCACAAGTTCAGACTTCGCGACACTTGCAAACTGACTTACACGGACTGCGTAAAACAAGAAATTTGATTTTTTTTTAATTGTGAGAGGCACTTGAATATGGCTTCCACAAGAGAATAGAACAAAATTTCAAAACCAAACAATGGAAAATTTTCGAATTTTTCGTACTTTTTTTTTGGATTGCACAAGAATTCTTTGTGCACCCGAAAAAAGGAAAAAAACATAATCACAACTCAAAATTTCGAGAATCGCAAGATTCACGAAAGAATGATAGAACAAACATATATGTAAACAAAACGAAAGAATAAACATATCTGATAATAACAATGATAAACTTACTTGAATCAAAGGAAACCAAAAGTTCTAATACCATGATGCGATTCTTCAATTACGAAAAACAAATGCGCTCAAAAATGGAGATATGCCCTAGATTCGATGAAACAAAGAACGTCGTGTTATCCAGATCTTTTTGAAACAAGTAATTGTTGCGATATTCATATCTAATCTACGAAAAGCCTAGCAACAAATATTCACGAAGATAACAATCAATCTCAAACGAACTTTCAAATAACTCGTCTTTGACAACCCGAATGAAGAACAATCGACAAACGCCACAAAGTGTTAAACTTTAATAAATTTGATTTGATAAACACAAAAAGGTGTATACAAAACAACTTTGAATTTGAGAGAAAAACTCAAACAATTGTATTAAAACTCAATGTTAATTGTTTACAATAATAAAATTCACGTATATATTTTTTACTAATTTAAAAGATATGAAAATCTAGTTACCAAATAATTTAGAACTCTAAATTAGGTAAAGATAAATTTTTCCGTAGGTGGGCACGCACGGGCACAGAGTGTTCTGGAAATCATTGTCTTGTGCAGTAAGTTTGGCACTCGGGCGTGACATTTTACCGCCCTAGTGCGAGGCACGCGCTCGGTCTCGATATTTTACTGCCCTAGCGCAGAGCTTTCGGGTCCGGAGTCTTGATTTGACATTTTCTTCATAATTTAGCACTTGAATAACATTAAAATGTCTTCCAATTTCATTGCTATGGATGCCGAATTCTTTGAAGCTTTGAATCTTTCTTGTATAATCTTGTCGACACAGTTGTCTGGCTCTACTCCCAAGATTTAGCACGTCATGCCCAGCCAGATTCATATTAGAGCAAGGGTAGAGTCTTGTTGCATATTTCAAAAGGCCGTGGGTCGAGCATGTTGTGTATGCTAGTATTGCCCCTATGATCAAGAGAAGACGTGGAATAAAAAAACAAAACATATTTCTTTCTATTGTAGAATTTGGTAGAAGATCCGGTTGAATGATAGTAATTTGTTTGAATTTAAAGATAATCGATTTTATTAATGTGTTGAGTTTCGTGTTTTTCTTGACAGAGATTGTAATGTGTTTGTGGTGGAGTGGGTTGAGTGGGTGGAGTTCGGGTCGAGTGGGTGGAGTTTGAGTGGAGTTTGGGTGGAAAGAATTATTGTAAGGTGTTTGTGGTGGAGTTTAGGTGGAGTGGTTTGAGTTTGGTGAAGTTCGGATGGAGTAAGTTATTGTAATGTGCTTGTGGTGGAGTGGGTGGAGTTTGGGTGAAGTGAGTTTTGTGTTTTTCTTGACAAAGATTGTAATGTGTTTGTGTTGAGTTTTAGTGTTTGGATCGAGAGGGTACATTTTGGGTGGTGTGGGTGATCGAGTGGATTGAGTTTGGGGTTTGAGGTTTAGGGTTTGAGTCAATTTTAGTTCGAGCAAATAATTTGAGTCGATGTTTAGTTTAATTGTTAAACATGTTAACATATAAATAATTTATATTTATGTTAAACATTTTAATATGAGATAATTAAAAGATAAAAATTGATAATCAAAAGATATTGATTGAGTTTAACATAAAAATTGATATGTTGTAATATATAATCGATATCTTATGATGATGACGTGAAATATAATTAGAATGTATTTCAAGTATATAAATAATTTATAATTATGTAAAAAAATTTAATATGAGATATATATTATAATTTAAGTAAGTTTTTAAAAGATATTCATAAAAATGATAATGTTATAACATCATGAGAAACGCTACCAAATATTAAGTTGTTTAGTCGAGCATAATGTTAAGAATGTATCGTTTATTCGATGCTAATGTTAAGAATGTAATGCAAAGCCACTCACTCGACCAATCGAGCATAATGTTTAGTCGACCCATGTTCACTCGAACCATATTTAATATGAGTTGAATGTTTAATGTATATCAATGAGTCGAGTCTCAATGTTTAGTCGTGTGAGCGTGGGTCGATGGATCTCATTTTTAGTCGTGTAAACGTGCGTTGAGCATGGGTCGATGGGTCGTAAAGTTAACTTACAATCGTTCCCTTCCAAGTTTCGTGGAAAAATAAATATTATTAACTGTAAAAAATTAAAATTGTTTCGTGTTACAGTAAAAAATTGGGTCGAGCTCGACTCAATACCTCCGTCCAAACATCAAGCCTCGACCCAAGTTTCGACCCAAAATTCCGTTTTATGGAATAAACACTTTCAACGCTCCCATTTTCCTCATTTTTCCTCGTCGTATTCTACTACCGCTCACAATATCATACTAGCGGCTGAGGCACACGCGTTGCGTGTAACATAATATTAGATAATTGAAATATTGTTTAATCAATTTATAAAATGAATATTTGACATTTGTAATTTGATATGAATATTATAATTAGTGTGCTCATACACATTGTTATATATGACAAAAAATCTATTTCTCTATTAAACATAATTTCAATTAAAAAAAATATAATAATATTATGGTACAAAAAAGAAAGGTTTTTTGCGTTAAAAATACTAACCGTAAGTTTTTTTAAATTGAGAAGTTTTCAAATGTGTTGGTAGCTTCCATTTTTTGGAAAGATTTCAGATGTAGGATTGACGCGGTTGAAATTATTATGGTTGAAATTATTATAATTTATATGTGGTGTTGAAGAAGAGGATAAAAGAAGAAAAAATTTTAGTGTCTTAGGAAAGCAGTTTTTTTAACACAGTCACACTTTATGAGATAGGATAGAAGCATAGACAGTATAGAAGTATAGATTGATGGGTTTGAAAATTGTTGTTTCCGGTGGTACTCGTTTTTTATTTTTTCTATGTTAATTTGAAGGGAAACTGGTGGTTTCTCAATAGAAGCGATTCGCCTTTCTTAAATTCTTGTGTTTGGAATCATCTCGATAAAAATGGTGCACATACATTCATGGAGCCTCAGGGATTTTCCGTGAAGTTAAATTAGAGAGTCGCAATTTGCAAGCGGTAACATCAGTATGAGTTCACTGTGTTGGAGCTCTAAGACAACCGCAAAATTTTGTCTTGACGGCAAAAAATTATCGAAAACCACAGCTTTCTCCCGTCTGGGCTTCCACAAAGGTTTTCGAAAAAAATTGTGGGAAGATGACAAATGCATGGCACCAGACAACACGCGAAAGCTGCCTGGTATTTGTCTCTCTTTTCTTTTTTATGTTTATGACTATCTTCATCTGTAATCTTACCCATTGCTCTTCATACGAGCTTGTTCTTGCTACTGTACAGCTACGTCAATAATTGTGATTGTTTGGTGATTTTTGGAAACAGGTGAAGAAATGGTTAGTAGTATATATAGAATTCTCACAATTGGTCGTTGGGAGTCGTTGAATTTCATGAAATATAAAATGAGGCCGTTGAGGCCTGTTCATGGAAGGTTGGCTTTGAGATTCTTGGAGTGGGTTGTGAGGCGTCAAGATTTGGAGTTCACTCAAACAACTTACTTGTACTGCATTACGGTCCACATTCTTGTTAGAGCGAGAATGTATGATTGTGCAAGATCGATATTAATGAATTTATTGGGAAGGTGTTCTATATCAAGCTCAGTTTTTTCTGCTCTAATGGACACTTATTGTATGTGTGATTCTAACCCTGGAGTATTTGACCTCTTAATAAGGGTTTATGTAAGGAAGGGAGCAACAAAAGATGCTCTAAATATTTTTCGTTTGATGGGTTTTAGGGGATTTCTGGCATCTGTATTTACCTGTAATATGATCCTTGCAGCTATGGCAAAAAGGCGGCTGGCTGCGCCCGTGTGGTTGTTTTTTGGGGAAATGCTTGCGAAAGGCATATGTCCAAACACTGGAACTTTCAATATATTGCTAAATGCCCTTTGTTTGGAAGGGAAACTGAAGAAGGCTGGTTATTTACTTAAGAAGATGGAGCAGAGTGGTTATGCTCCCAGTGTGGTTAGTTACAATACAGTGCTCAGCTGGTATTGTAAGAATGGTAGGTATAAAGAAGCTATTGAGTTGTTGAATCGCATGAATTGCAAGGGTATGGAATCAGATTTGTGTACTTATAATATTCTTATAGACAATTTATGTAAAAATAATAGGAGCGCCAAAGGGTATTTACTGTCGAAAAAGATGCAGAAGCGGATGATAATTCCAAATGAAGTGACATATAATATTCTTATAAATGGGTTTGTCAAAGAGGATAAAATTGCAGTTGCCAGAAAGATCTTTAACCAAATGCGTAAGGTTAACATTTTACCAAATTGCATCACTTACAATGCTTTGATCCATGGACATTGTCGTTCAGGCAATTTTGTTGAAGCGTTGGAACTTTTGGAAGAAATGTGTGAAATGGGATTGAAACCTAGTGAGGTTACTTACGGAGCGATTATAAATGGATTCTGCAAGCATGCTAAGTTTAATTTGGCAAAAGATCTTTTTGATTGGATAAAGCTGGAAGGAATGGGTGTTAATTGTATGATGTACACCATGCTAATAGATGGAGCATGCAGAAATGGGGCGCTGACAGAAACTGTACATTTACTTGGTAAAATGTTCAATAATGGGTTAAATCCTGACATTGTTACATATTCAGCACTTGTAAGTGGATTTTGTAGGGCAGGAAAAGTAAATATCGTGAAGGAAATAATCTGTAAACTGTACAAATCAGGAAACAGACCTAACGACATTGTATATTCAACTTTAATTTACAACTTTTGCAAACATGGTGAGATAATTGAAGCAATCAAAGTGTACACGGCCATGCATCAGAGTGGTCATTGTGCTGATCTTTTCATCTGTAACTTACTGATATCCTCTCTTTGCAGAAGGGGATATGTACAACAGGCTGAGGTTTTTAGGCATCACATCCATAAAATTGGTCTAATTCCCTGTCCCATCACTTATGATGTAATTATTGGTGGCTATGCAAACATAGGAGAAGGATTAAAAGCATTTGAATTGTTCGATGAAATGGCTTGTTTAGGTCATCAGCCTAGCTTCTACACATATGGAAATCTATTGAAAGGATTGTGTAGAGGAGGAAATGTTAAAGAGGCAGTACAATTCTTCTGTAAACTTCGAAACATTCCTTATGCTGTGGACATTGTTGTCTACAACACATTGCTGGCTGAGATATGTAGTATTGGTAAATTCAAATTAGCTCTAACCCTTTTATCTGAGATGATTGAAAATAATGTGCTTCCTGACAGTTACACCTATGGCTGTCTTATTTCTGGTTTATGTAGAGCTGGAAGAGTTGTTACTGCAATTCTTCTGTTGGAAAGGGGAGTAAAAGGAGTAAATGTCTCTCCGAACCAGTTTATTTATTCATGTATCATCAATGGTCTTGTTAAAATTGGACATCCGCAAGTGGGTATTGGATTCTTTAAAGATATGGTGGCACGGGGTCTCAGTCCTGATATAATTACGTTCAATGCAGTTTTAGATGCGCACTCGAAAGTGGGACTGGTGGTTAAGTCACACAATGTCTTATCAATGATTGATGGTAGAGGTTTGTGCCCTAATTTGGCAACATTCAATATCCTCCTACATGGGCAATCAAAGGGCCATAATATTTCTGAGTGCTTTGCATTATACAAAAGCATATTAAGACATGGTTTTCTTCCTGATAAGTTCACATGCCACTCTTTAATTCTCATGCTATGTGAATCTGGTATGCTGGATGTTGGGGCCAAATTTTTGAAAATGATGATCACTCAGGGGATTCCAGCAGATCAATTAACGTTAAACTTGTTGATTACTGCATATAGTGAGAGAGTTGAAGTAGCGAAGGCCTTTGACTTGTTAAATGTCATGAACTCTGTTGGGGTTTCACCAAATGCAGATATTTTCTCCTCTATTTTGAGTGGGCTTAAGAGAGTATCTCGTTTCCAAGAGTGTCATACACTTCTTTATGAGATGCTGAATAATGGTTTTATTCCTTCTTCTAGACAATGCTGCAGTTTGATTAAAAGTATGTGTAAATCTGGAGATATAAAAGGAGCATTGAAACTGAAAGATGAGCTGGAAGAACTTGGTCTCATTTCTTGCCGTTTGTCACAGAGTGCCATTGTTCGAGGGCTTGTGCTGCGTGGAAAGACAGAGGAGGGAGTTTTTTTTCTTAATTGTATGCTGAAGGGCCTACTCGTTCCTACAGTTTCAACTTTCACGACCTTACTTCATCAGTTATGCAAAGGTTGTAAACTTTCTGAGGCACTGAATGTGAAGTACTTAATGGAACTTCATGGAGCAAATCCCGATGTTGTTGCTTACAATGTTCTCATAACAGGCCTCTGTAAAATACATGATACTTCTCATGCCTTTAAATTGTATGAGGAGATGAGACAAAGAGGCATCTGCCCCAATATCACAACATTTTCTGTTCTCGTCCCTGCCATTTATTCTGAAAATAATACTGCGATGGGTGAAAGCATATTGACAGATTTGGAGGAAAGAGGATTAGTCAGTCAGGAGTCAACTACCCAAGGATGGCAAGGAAAATTGATTGACGTCATGAAAACAATACACCTCATAAGACGCAGACCAAAGAAAGTGTCGTGCCATTAATACTGGCTAGAATTGTTACTTCTTATGGCTTATTTGAAAGACAGGGATTTTGTGGATTTCCAAAAACTAGACTGGTTTTACTGCTGAAACTAGGTTTGTTGTGTATTTTCAGCTTGAATCTTGTCTATATGACATATGTAAGTGCATGGAAAACACACACACACACACACAACATATAATTTTATTTTGGGTTCCTAGTTAATTTTTTAATCTCAGTCCTTAATGCAGTTATCAGCGAATGCCTGAAACAAATGGACATTTGGCTGGAGGCAGAGCTTCATTTTCTAGGTTTGGTCACTGATAAGCTTGTGGTTCTTTAAAATATGTTCAATAGTTTAGTATTTCATGCACTCAATCTTTTCATGTGATTATGTTATTATTCATGCAGTTCGGAGAGGACCTTGATCTACTTTGACTACGGTTTACGAGCGGGAGATCAGGCTTTACATTTGCATATTGGTTTAAGGGGTTTCTTTGGTTGCTATTTGTATGTGAGAAAAATCTAGAAGCTAAAGCCTGGTAAGCTACTAAGTTGCACATGATCTTTCACCTTATAAATATTCTTACGAATTTCATATGATATAATATATTTTAATATTTTGTGTTTGCAAGAGAAAAACAGGTTGGGGAGAGGGCAAAGATGATAGAGAACTCAGGTTATAAGTCATGCCATGGTATACAAGAGAGAGTGAAACAAGACATTGAGTAGGTATCAATGTAGATAGTTCGTGAAGGATGGAGTAGCAGGAGTACTTAGGAAGGGAGAAAGGATTATAGCTCTCAAGATAGTAGGATTAGCAACAGAAAATATTAACATGATTAGCAAATAAGCACTTCAAGTAGGATTAGATAAAGACACCAAATATAGGTTTTGAGAAGATCTAGATGAGGTAGTACAAAAAAACCGCCGAGATGATTTTAACAGGAGGAGATCTAAATGGGCATGTAGGAGTAAGAGATGATGAATGTGATAGTGTACATTTTGGCCCCCTGACATTGATTTGATGTAAAAATCAATAAAAGACGGCCAAAATGGTTTTCATATCAATAATTGGGATGAAACGTGTAATTATAATTTTCAGAGAAGTACCCAATCTTTATTTTTATATTTTGGATAACCTGTTTAGAATTTAGCATTACATAATTCACATATCAATTTGTCCATGAATAGCATAAGAAACAATTTAATTTATCAAGGCATTATATGTATGGAGAGGTGGACGACCATTTGGCTGACCTAATGGCTGAAGAAAATAAACATGGACATTATTGGGATCCCCCAAACCTAAGCAGGTTGATGTCACATATTTAAATTTAAAGTTATCAATTTGACAAAAGAAAATATAAAATTAGACTCAAATGCTTGGAATAAAGACTATAGTGTTGTAGAGATGTTCAAAAGCTGAGTATCTTTCTGAGGTGGGGAACTGAAAATGATTGATGTTACATTATATGAGTACAAACAGTGGAATGAATATATTGAGATAAGTGTATAAAATATCTATAAAAGTGTGGATAAATCATAAATGGCATTGTTTTCCAATTTTGTATTGTCGAAATTAGACTTTTATACGCACTTTTATGTCATATCATGAAACTCAATATGAGTATTTTCGTAAAGTTTATTATTTGTTAGGGATAGATGATGGAAAAACAAATTATTTGTTTGGCTGACCAATTTCTAACGACATTGGGGTAAAATAAATTTATAACTCAAAGATTTAATATAAAATTAAATTATACCCATTATATTATGAGGAAAAAATTTCAAATTTCAAGTTCAAATATAATAGAGGTATAAAAAAAGTAGTGGGGCATCTTTGAATTTTTTAGTCACATACATATGCTGAATTTTTAATTTTAATTGAATTTATATTGCTCTACTGGACAATTGAATTTAGTCACATAATCAAGGTTGTAAACGGCGGGAGGCGATGGCGGGGCGGCGCGGTCGGTGACTGTCTACCGCCTTGGCCGCCTAGGCGGTGCCCAGGCGGTTGAATTTTTTAAAGTAATTTTTTATATATAATCATATACAATCATGCAATATAATCACAAATAGTCATCATTTTTTTATATAAGATGTGTAATTAAATAATGCTTAAGCACAAAGAAGCTTCATACAATATGATATCATCTAGATAATGTGCAAATAAATATATAAATGCAAATTAACTAAGATAACTAATAAAGATTTATGGTCATATTAATGCTATTATGCTAACAAAGTAATATATTTACTTTTACCAAAAATCTAAGTTTAAGTTTCAAAGTTTAAATCCATTATCCATCATTAGAACAAGTATTAGATTAAACATAACGAATCTTACAAGTTTTATGAAATTCTTTTTTAGGCTGGACATGGATTTTCAAATAGGATTATTTTAAAATACCTTGTATATGGTGAAACACTTGAAGGATTTCAATTTTTTTAAAAACTCAGTTATTGTTATATATATATTTTAAAATAAAATAAAATAATTTTTATTCTAACAGAGTAATTATATTTGATTCAAGATATAAATAACTGGGTTGACATTTTTATTTATTTAATTTAGACTAATACATTTTCAAATAATTGGAGGTGAGACTAGAACACTTATCAAAGAAACATTCAACAAAGCACATATATTTTGAAGAAAGCAAATCCTATATCACAATTTTGTCTCGTTTTTTGTACTTTCTGATCGAAGCCACGGATCTGGTATGAAACACTATTGCAGAATGAGAAAAAATCCTTAAGGAGGGAAGTGATTTGCATCCAATGTGTACTGTGAAGGTGACTTGCCCCAAAACATACCTATAATATCGCTACTGTGAGGAAGATCATCTGCCAGCAACAAAGAGAGATGAAGTGCGTGGTTTTCATAGCTGATGTGATTGAAAGCCGACACATTTCCAAATGGGTAAAAAATGGAAGCAAACTCACCGGCGACAAACCAAGAGGATCTCCTACTATAAAAGTGGACTGGATGGAAATATAAGTATATTGAGGTATCCACGTCTTCATTCCCACCACCTAATTTGGGTTTGGTTGCTCAAATCGTTTAGAGTCACATGTTTCTGCCATTTTTTTTCACTCCTTCACTTGCTTACTTGCGTGTTTGCAGTGCATGCTCTGGTTGCTGTCCTCTTTGGTGTTGCATGCCTTGATTCCTTGAAGATGGTTAAAAAAGATTCTTTATTGCTTGTCTGAAATGGCAGGTCGTGCATGTACTTAAAGCTTGCTGCGTGAAAATTTATCTGGCTGAAATTCATGGTGACACAACGTTCCAAGCTCAACAGTTTTGTGACTACCTGTGAACTGCAATTAATCAACTACTCGAATAAGAGAAGTGGCTCACTGAATTATTGGTCATGACCACAAGACGATCAATGCCAACAAGGAGGCGTAATAGCGTCACACCACTACCATTTTCCACAAGTGCAGAATCAGACATGTGAAACTTACAGAAATTCGTGTGTTTTGACTTGCAATGCCTGGAATTCATTTTCCGTCGATATTGATGAAGGTAGGTAGTCAATGTAGGTGTTGTGTACATATATACTCGCAGGTGTTATGTGATTCACGGGTTGGATGTGCTTCTTCCCATTACAATGTACTAAGATAGAGTCTACAAAATGTGTAAACAAAGTGGAGACTCATATGTTGCTCATCAAATGGCATAAACCTGATCAAAACAGAGTCATGTGTAGTTTGGTACCCATGATTAAATAAAGTTAGATTTATAATATATGTCCGTTCATATGATCGTCGTTTCATTTGTATCAACTGAATCAAACGATATTTAGAGTTCTCATCTAGTTGGCGAATCAATAAAAACACAGCATATCTTGCCATTCAAGAATCACCATGTGATTTATTATAATTTCGTGAGTAAAAATCTTAATTATGATTTATGAGCATCGACAAAAATATAACAGTAAGTATTCTGAAAAAAGCCATATATTTTTTTAAGGTTAAAATATTATGTCGATGTTCTGGGCTTGGAAAAGGGCCAGTTAAAAAAATAGGAGTGAGACAGAAAGAATTTTAAAAAAAAAGTACTCTAACTTTTTTTTAAAAAAAACAAGGAGTTGACTTTTGATTATTATATTAACTGTAAAGAAGAGTTGGTCGACCAAGTATTATGGGTCGACCAAGATTAATTTTCTTGGTCGACCAAAATTTTGTTGGTCAACCAAGAATTCTTCTTAGTCGACCCATAATTACATGGTGTGTCACGCTTGTTTTTTTATATTAATTTTTGTTTATTCTAATTATCTTATTCTTTTAGTTTTTATTGAAATCGAAAATTAAAAATATCAATACAATGTCCAATAATTAAAAGATCAATACAATGTATAATGATTATAAAACATATTACAAGAACTCAGATACAAAAACAAGTTGGTCGACCAATTTAAATCTTTGGTCGACTCAAGCAAAAGATTTGGTCGACCATGCTTGGGTCGACCAAGCAATTTGGTCTACCCATGGTCGACCAAAGCAATTTGGGTAGACCAACCCAAAAAATTTGGTCTACCCAAATTGCTTGATGCTTGGGTCGATCAAAGCAATTTGGGACCCAAGCAACACCAAAATTTTGGTCGACCCAAAGACAAACAACAAGGGTCGACCCAAAAACAACAAGATCTACTTTGTGTTGATGCAGCTAAATATGTGATTCATATGTTAAAACATGTAACATAGTTATAAAATTGTGATTCATATGTTAAAACATGTAACATAGTTGTGAAATTGTGATTCATATGTTAAAACATATAACATAATTGTGAAATTGTGGCTCATATGTCGAAACACATGTAACATAGTTGTGAAATTGTGACTCATATGTCATAACATGTACATAATCATGTAACATTATAGAACATACTTGTGAAATTGTGTGATTCATATGTTAAAAACATGCAACATTGATCAAAATTATGTAATTATCCGTCAAAATTAAGTAATTATCGGTCATATTTGTCAAATCTATGGATTCATGTGTTAGAAAAATGATCGACACAAAAGCAACCTTGGTCAACCTAGAAACAACATGGGTCGACCTAGAGATCAACATGGTCGACCTAGAAATCATCATGGTCGACCCAGAATCAACCTAGAAATCACCCTGGTCGACCAAAAAACTGACCAGCAACAAAATTCCACCATAAATACTTAAACCGAAATAAAAAAAATCAATACAATGTCCATTCAAATACAAAAAGAAGGAGTGAATGAACCGAAAATTGATCGATGTTGGGTAGACCAAAATTTTAGGTAGAGTCTACCCAACATTTTGCTTGAGTCGACCAAAGTATTATTTAGGTCGACGAAAGATCCAAAAGATCTTTGGTCGACCTTTGGATCTTTGGTCGACCAAACTTTGATTGGTCGACCAAAATTTGATCTACCCAAAATGGGTTAACCAAAATTTGGCCTACCCAAAGTTTTGTCTTTTGCTTGGATCGACCAAAGCATAATTTTGTCGACCCAAGCAAAATTTGTCGACCCAAGCAAAATTTGTCTTGGGTCGACCAAGACTCACGTCTACCTAAAATTTGGTCGATTTTTTCTTTTTCAAGTGAGTCGAAGAAACAAAAACAATAAATCGAAATAAATGTTTATATTATCAGATTTTAATACGATCGGAAAAGAAATGGAAAGAAGTCGACGGAAGAAAAATCTAGTTTGGAATCGACTGAATGAGATGAATGAAATTAATATTAAAAATTTAAGTTAATGATATATTTACATTTAAATATAAAGATATTTATATAAATTGACTTGTCAATTTTTTTTTAAATGAGTCAGAAGCCAATCCCTATGCCCTAAATTTCCCCTTGGAAAATGAGCTATCAGAGAGCACGAAGGAACTCTATTTGGTTCGGGCCATCTTGAAGGCCCGAACTCGTCGCCACCGCTCACCCGCAAAGGCCCGAACTCGTCGCCACCGTTCACCCGCTCCATATGCTCTTCACCGGCTTCGAACACGGGGCTGAAGAATGTGACGAATTCGGACTTCGAACCGGCTCTAGCCGAGCTGCGGCGCCACGTGAAGGAAGCAGACTTCGTGTCTATCGACTTGGAGATGACGGGGCTCACCAGCGCACCGTGGCGGGATTCGTTCGAGTTTGACCGAGCCGACATACAGTACCTGAAAGTCAAAGACTCCGCCGAGAAATTCGCCGTCGTTCAGTTTGGGGTGTGTCCCTTTCGCTGGGACCCTCATGCCCACTCGTTCGTCGCCCATCCGTAAGTTTTTCAGGATTTAATTTGGAGAGTTGGTTTTGCTGTAAAGTAAATTGATGTTAATTTATGAAATTATCAAAGTATTGGAGGTTAATTTTCTTAGAGGAAGTATCTTTGAATTTTAGAATATTAGTTTTCATATTTGTCCCGAATAGATTGAGTAATATATGTATACAATCACGGGTATTAGAGGCTGACATTTTGTTTAATTCAATTTGTTTAAATTCATTTGGTTGGTTTGGTTTCTGTCCTTAGCAAATTGATACCGTATGGATCCCAAAATGTTCAGTTGGCTTTGATCGAAGATCAAATGCACCAGTTGCTGTCGGATTATTTTGAAAAGACTAAAGATAGAAAGTGGGCAAAAGTTGTATGAGCTTGTAGTATTTGCCTCTTTAGGAGTAGCAGGTAAAGAAATAACAAGAAGGGAGAATCCATTTCAACGACCATTTACTTCTAGCGATAACCAATTGCTTTTATCTCCGGCAATTGACTTTTTACACACACACATTGGTGCAATATCTAGTGGTGGGCATTATGTCAACTGATCCTGTATTCCTGCCAATCTACATCTGCATAACATTCAACACTTCTTTGCTCATTCTTTCTAGAGAGTTGTAACCCTTTCCCTGGAGTACCTTTTTTGCACCGTGGAATTTGATTCACTGCTTATAGTTGTCTCAAGGTGGAAGAATGCATAAATTGTCTCGCAATGTTGACATTGTAATCTATAACAGCCAGAGTAGGATCAAGCTTGCTAGTAGATGTTGATATCTCTCCGTATGTGCAGGGGTATCTAGTTGTCTCCTTGAGGGGCGGCAATCTGATTTTACCATTTCTCTCAATAATGAAGAGTGTACATTAATTGACGAATTGAAACATCACATATAATAACAATATTATCCACTGTGCAAAGCTTTTGAGTCCTCACAATGTTGGTGTCACAAATGCATACTAATGCTGAGTGACATGCAATAGCATTTGTAGCCATTTTGGGAAAGAGAATATCCCAAGAAGATGCCCTTAATTGCTATTGGATGAAATTTTCTTTTATCGGGATTGGAATTATAAACAAACACATCACACCAAAATATTTTAGGAGGAAGGAGTAAAGGAAGCTTACATGTGGTGATCATCTTAAGGAATGGAGAGGGTTTTTGAATTAAAGAGTTGACAAGATACTTTGAGTTGAAGAATTTTGGTTGGAATTCCATCGATAAGATACATAGCAGTTAAAGTTCCTCACCTTTTTTTTTTTTTTTTTGAATATCAATAGTAAATGTGCTAAACAAACTACTTCAAGAATGCGACTATCTTTTCTATAAGAAATCCCATTTTCTTGCCACATGGCTATAGAGGTTTCTTGATTCAGCAATCAGAATTGGATTCTACGTTTTTTGGTGAATGGTTTTCCTTTCTTTGACTTTTCACATGAATTTTCCAGCAGCTCTATGTGGTGTGAGAGGCTTATCACACCAGTCACACCATAGCTTATATCTTGGTTCTCATCATCTTTGCAATATAGACTGATATTTATTAATTTTGCTGCCGGTCAATAGTTTGGACAATGCATGGTGATATGTGATGAAATTTCTTTAAGTATGTAGATCCTTGTGTATCATCCCTTCATGCATCTCTCTACAACAAGACGCGTTTTCCATCTTGTGCCTCTGACGACTATGATGTTTCCTTTTTCATATGAATTTTTTGTTTTGCAATTGTAAAATACCGACTGGATGGAATATATTTCACTTGCATCGAGATGGTAGTTAAAACCACATTTTTGCTGCTTTGACAGGTACAATTTTTACATATTTCCTCGCTGAATTCTTGGCAAAATACCAGTTTAATTTCAATGCATGTACATATGAAGGTGAGTTGGTTTCTCTTCTTATTACTCTTGAACTTGGTGACAAGCTTTTATGCTATATTGACATATCATTTGTTAAATGATTAAGTCTACTGATTGAAATTCTTTGATGAAAATAGTGAAGCTTCCATAAGCAGCTCGAATGCTATGTTTTGAAGTTTATTGTAGATGTGCTTCCTAACAATTGTTCCGGATCTCTTCTGTCCTTTATTTCTTTCCCATTCTTACTGAAGATGATATTGTAATTTTCAGTTTAATAAATTAAAAGCAATTTGTAGAAGGCGTGTTGATTTTGAGCTACAAGGGTTACGACATGTCACTGATCTCCTTTCCGCGGAGAGAAAGTTGATTGTTGGTCACAATTGCCTTCTTGGTACACGACTACAAGTATTGTATTGAGTTCTATATTATTTTCATTTTAAATCATTTATTTCTCATACTTGGTTTGCTAATGACATGCAGATATTGCACATGTTTACCGCAAATTTGTCAGTCCTCTTCCTTCATCGGCTGACGAATTTTTCTCAGCTGTTCAGATGTATTTCCCATACATAGTTGACACTAAAGTGTTGCTGAATGCGGATGATGCGTTGTTTCATATCATGAAGTAAGGCGGCACATCTCTTTCCAAAGCATTTACCTTACTCTGTCCACAATTTTCTTTTAGTGTCCCAGTCAGTGGTGTGGCTGACAAATCACGCATTAGAGTGGAAGTTCAAGTTGACGATCAGAGGTTTGCTATCCTTCAGTTTTTAACATTTGAGGCAAATATTGTGTATCTATTTTGATAGTTAGTAACGGTTTATCCTTGCTTGAGGAGAAATTATATTCAACAGTTAACTAGGGTTTGAGAGTAATTAGATTCATGCATTTGCCTAAACAAGAGTAGAATGAACAGATCTTTGAAGGCAAGTTAATACTGCCAAGTTTGTGAAATTTCTAGATACATACCCCAAGGGGAAATAATGAGGGAGCATAAGGAAATTTTAGCACGATGACATCAACTAATGACTATGATTTAAAAAAAATCCATTTTGAGAACTTCTCCAGATATCTTTGTTTAGAACACAAACAGACTAACAAATAAGTGTAATTCACCTTTTAGTATTTTTAATGTTTTTTTTGTCATTTGATGGGTCAACGTATATATTGCATTCACAATTGAGTTGTCATATATTCTCATTGGTTCCATGTAATGTTAAATTGTCTTCGGATTGTGTAGTGTTGTGACACCCCAATCTACCGGAATCCCAAAACAGAGGAGTTGGTTCACTAACTGTGACCATTGCTGTCACTAGATTCTTAACACCATTAGAATTCAATCACAAGCTGAAATGATAATAGAAATCAGAATTCTCAATTCCACTTTTCCAAAAAAAAAAAATTGTCTCGTGATTATATTTAAATGGAACAGAACTTAGCACAAAAACGGAACGGCCTCTCTCAGCAGGATGGACAACCGAGGCAAGTTCATTAAATTTGGAAGAAACATTGATTAAATAGGAAAACATATATAAGAAGTTGTGAACAGGCACTCAATAATAAATCTCTCAATGAAAACATACATGCTAGAGGAATTACCCGAAGAATTGAAATGAACAGATAAAAGAATCCTGCTCGAGGATTAAATATAACCAGATCATAATGGTCAGTAATATTGGTTTTGGAAACCTTCTGTGACTAGTAATTGAAGACTAATTGACAGGTTCTCAAATTGGAACTCGGGGGCCAAGCACGAAGCAGGATATGATGCTTTTATGACAGGATGTGTTTTTGCT
Organism: Primulina huaijiensis; assembly: GCF_012295235.1. Lineage (NCBI taxonomy): Eukaryota > Viridiplantae > Streptophyta > Magnoliopsida > Lamiales > Gesneriaceae > Primulina > Primulina huaijiensis. The sequence continues at coordinate 18,550,145 of NC_133310.1, read as the reverse complement.
CAAGCATGCTGTCATCTAGGAATTGATTTTAACAACAAAGCACCCCCTTTAGATTTACCAGGAAATGAAAAGCTCCAAAAGTACCTCGACCACCTCTCTCTCAGCTGGGTGAACGGAGATGTTATTAATCTTAAAACAAGAAAGTCAGATGCAGAATCTTTAGGCTCTAATTATCATAAAAAGAATAAGAAGATTTTGTTTCCGAATATGGTATTATTGTAGGGCCTGACTTCGAAACTTAGAGCAGGAGATATTAGAGACTGTATGCATAAAGTTTTTGGCAAGGACTCTGTAACTTTGATTTACCATTTGGATGACACTGCTGTCTTTGTTCAGTTCAACGAAGCGAAACTAGTTTCTGATTTTCTTGAATTGAAGGACAGCTTAGATAGAGAAAATAATCCGCTAACTGTTTTGCATCCTTTGTCGATAATTTTAGGAGGGTCCCTTCGTGCTGCCAGTTACCAGATTTATAAAGATATTTGTAGTTCTCCATTGGCAGAAGTGCTATTTTCAGATCAGGCTGTGGCCGTTTAGATTAAATGAAAAGCAGATTCCTGAAACCTGAGGTTGAAAGCAGAAAGACAAACAAGTCTGAGAAAGAAAATGAAATAAATGCTTCCTATGTTTGCCAAAACGAGAAAGAGATGAACCATGAAACGGGTGCAATTGCAATCTGTCCAGATGACATTTTCCAAGTGATGAACTTGGAAACTTTTTATGCCCCATTCGAGATCGGGCCATCAAATAAGATGAGAATTGTGTTTTTTTCTTTGCCTGAATCATATTATTTTTAGTCATGGGGTACTTGTTGAGATTTATCTTATGAAGGGAACGGACATCCGGAGAAATGTTATTTGCTTCAACATTACATGTTCTATTTTTTGAAGCATCAACATTTTCATTGCGTTTATTAGTATTAGAATGATTCAGAAGTTGGGATTAAAAAGAGTTGGTGTTCCCCCCCCCCCCCCCCCCNAGTTTTGCAAGCATTTGTGGTTTATTTTTCTTGCAATTTTTATATCGCAAGTGTCCTATATATTTATTTCTTATCTTGCAATTTTGATGAGGCCTTATTATCGTTTCTCTTGCTATTTTTGTTCTATACGGTTGTTAGATTGTCTCAAAATTAAAAATAAAACCTTATGCGTCTGTTGTTCCATTGGTTATAAATTCAATGGTAAATGTTTGGTAGGTGATTAGTAGTTTTATATTTTAGTTTTTGCTTTACATTTTACTCTTCCAATCTGTATCCTCCTCGATTTGGTCACTAAATTGTGTCTCCGATGTGAAAAATGTGATGACAATTACAAGGGTGGGTAATGGGCATCATGGGCCAGATTATGCGAAACTTACGAGTTGTACATCTTTAATTAATAGTTTTTTTAGGCCAAGAGTTTTGGCTTGAAAACATGACTTCTCTCATTCAGGAGACTAGGTTCAAATCCTCAATATTTTTTTTAATTTTAAAAAATAGTAGATTTTAGCACGTGATGTATGTATATATGTAGAAATATGCACATATTGCATAAAAATTTTATGAAATATATTAATTTCTTTTTGCTTTTTTTTTTAATTGTGTTTTTTAATGATAAAAAATATGAGAAATGTGAGAAAGGGGTATTTGGGAAAGATTTTTTTATGTATTTTAAATACCAAAGTCAATTACTATTTGTCTATTTACTTAATGGTATAGGTTAGATTTCAATCCATGAGCTTAATACAAGCTCACAAGTAAGAGCCCGACTTTGAGCATTTGCTTAACGGAGTTTGATGGTTAAGTCAGAATCCCAGATTTGAGTCGAGCAATACGGAATAAGCTGAACTTCGAGATAGCTAAAAAGTTTGCTCTTGAATATAGAAAACTAGCTAATACTCAACTCTATTATGTCCATATATTACCATTGAGAATAGTGAGCATGAATCTACCTAGTCTCTTACAGTAACAAAAAAGTGCCACAAGTACAGCTGTTTCAGGTTCCAACTCCAGGTTTTACCAAAAACAATAGATTCTGAATTTATTCTTTAGCTTCAGATTGTACAATTCAATATAGGAATTGAAAGAGAACATAACTTCAAGCAACATATAAGCATTCGATGGTATAGTCATGGATGTGTTTAGGACTCTCTTCATCTTCTTCCAACATCAAAGTGTATGTCGAACAAGCCTGTAATTCCAGCTTCAATCTTTTGACCTATCTTAACCGGACCAACACCTTCAGGAGTGCCTGCATTAGCCGATATGCGAATGATAAGTGGATGTGTGTGCATGAGTATTGATTGAACAAGAAGAATTGTAGAAATGCAACAACTGGAAAAGATTAAAAACAAAACCAGAAGTACAACTGACATTCATTTTTAAAGGTGCTAAAGTAGTAGAATATACAAATAGTATAATCAAAGAGAATGTCAGGATGCCAAGTTAACTTGGTTCGATGTAATTGGACAAAACTCAGATGATTCATGGATCAACAAGATGTTTTTTCAAACATAGCACAAGGGAGAAACACCATCTATTTAACCAAATCTTGCTTGCTTGAGATTAACTCGTGTTTCATAATGATTATGCTGATGATAATATAACAATCGTGAAGCTAGATGGATGCGGCATTATTTTGCATGCCATTTTGTAGTGGAGTATTTCTCAACGGGATAAACAAGTCTACTTGCAGTTGTTTAGCAAGTAGAACAAGAGGAGCAATATGCCTACAGAGTTGAAGATAGTAGTAATATATATTTAAGCTGATCATGGCCTCTAATGTGCTTGATTTTCAGCACCATCAAAATGATAAAATAGCTCAAGTAAAAGGTAAATAAATAGTTTCGAAAGAGACAAACACTTGAAAAGCATAACTTCAAATACTCTTAATCTAACAGGCATAATTTAACATGTCCGTACCTGTCAAAATGACATCTCCCTCAAAAAGCGTAAAGAGAGAACTGATGTGGCTGATCAAGAACGGGATCTTAAATATCATATCACTCGTTGAGCCTTTCTGTCGTATTTCTCCATCTACCTTCATCAGAAAAAATTCATTTGCATAAGCCCCAGGATGTGTAGCATGTTAAGAATAAAAGAATTGTCATACCTTTAACCATAATTCTAAACTATGAGGGTCTGGCACCTTCGAAGGGGGCAACTGCATCGATAAAAAGGAAAATCCTAAAAATGATGCTTTAATGTTTCAGAAGCAAAAGGTCATAAAAACAGATCATTGTCAATTTGTCACAAAAAAATGAAAATACATATAGCATTATCGTTTAAATAGTTTCTCCCATGGATCTATGGCCTAAGGGACTAAAACACACTACTCGGTTTAACTATCACTAGAACAACCGTGATGTAGCAACATGACAAGAATTGTCTCCAGGACAATTACAAAAGAGGAAGTCATCAATGCATTTCATATGGGCATGTCAAAGAACTTTGACTAAACAAAAGTAGCTTTCTGGTTAAGTTCTTTTGTGTAAAAATAAGTTAAAACCGGAACAAATGGTGATACCCCCGGGCTATAGTCATATTGGACCTTAAAGATAAGTGGCACCATTCATCACATAATATAAGGTGATATTGTATACTGATAGCAGTCTTACAACAGAGCTGATAGGCGTGAAGGTATCTCGGCCCTTAGCTGTGGTCCAAGGAAGACCTGCAGACTTTAGAATGAATCTAAATAGGTAAAAATACTTCAACAATGTGTGTAGGGACAAGAAAGATAGCACCAAAAAGAGTAAAACAACACTAAGAGAATAATTCGAAATTATTTCATATACAACTGATTAGGAATGGATTACTGCAGATGATAATATAACGCAGACCTTTGCAGCCGATTGGATCTCCCTTGCAGTCATATCCAAAGCAAGAGCATAACCTGGAATTGCAAAACTTCAGCAAGTTCATCATGCGAAAATCCATACACAAATTAAAAGTATGCTAGCGGACCCAATTGCCCACTCATACAAAAACAAATCTGGATTTTTACACGTAATTTTTCAAAACTGAGTTTTTACTTCCATATCCATTAAGCTACCTCCTCACCTCATCTTGCTCTCTTCTTTAACTTCATAGATTCGTCCCTGCATTATAGGCCTTATAATCAACACTTTTCTTCTGGATGCAACTTCAGGATACAGTCCAGGACTATTTCGGTACATATCTAACACTTTTTTCACCTATAGTACCTTTTCGGTGGGTAAGTAGTCATATACATATTTTTCAAGTAGTTTCACAGCTTATATTGTATTTGCAGTTTCAGCCTTCAAAATTTGAAAGAACAAAAACTAACACAAGCCTAATGCTAAACAACATAATCTCAGTTGGGCACAATGATTTCAGCTATTGACATGAGATTTTCCAAAACGGTACCTCCAACATAATTCATGGCCACTGCTTCAGATACATTGCGGGCACGCTCACCAATGACCACAGCCAGCTCAACCTCATGATCCAGTGCTTCCAGCGGCTCCGGCACTTCAATTTTCCCACCATTTTTCAGATACGATGATGTTGGCTTCATAAAGAGCACCGGTTCCTTCAAAAGACAACATTAATCAAATTTAACTGCTCAAACATATCCCACAAAAGCTGCAACGGCTTACAAAGTAAATTTTAAATTTTACTTTAGGAATGGCATTTCCAAGTTCTTTCGCATGTGCGGCATAGTTGCGTCCAACAGCAATGATTTTTGTGCTGACAGCAAGGAGATTCTGATATGCTGATGCTGAGCTGGCCATTTTCAGTGGTATCAACAATGTTTTAGAAACTCTATACCTCCCGATCAGAAGGTTACTCAACGGCGCTGAAACTTGGATCAGAGCAAACATACATGCATCAGCTTGTCTGTATGGGTTTGGTAAGAGTCGTGCTGGTGAATACTATTCCATACTTAAGTCTACGGAAGCACACAAAGAACATACACTTTTGGGCACATTGAATTATTGGTAAACTTTTGAATGGAATAGAGTCTCATGGTTTTCACCTTCCTACAGGATTTTCTGCTTAACAAATTGTTAATATGAGGTTTCTAAGTGTTTACTTCTTCAATTCTTCATATATAGGTATCTGAATCAAATTGGTTTGTTGAAATAACTCTTTTAAATGGAACCGGCCAAAATATTCAGTTCGAATCCGTTCGAACCAGCTCAGAAACATCCCTGATCAAAACTTAATTATTTCTTAAGCTGGGAAAATCATACAAGTTTAGTTCTTTTAAAGTACAAAAACAATTTTAACAAAATACATAAGCATTTGAGATAGTGTTCAAATCTTAGAACCCACTATACATAATTCAGTCCAATTTCACCAAACTCTCAACCCAACTAATTCCCTGAATCGGTCATCAATCATCATTCGTTTTTTATCTTTATTTTTTGGGTCAAAACAGATAAACAATAAACTCCAGAAACAACAGACGAATAAAACTAGAAATGTATGATACGCAAGCAAGAAGAAATTTCAAATTGAGACGTACCCTTGAAAACCCGAAAAACTGAAGGAGAAATCCAAATAGCGAAGTATCCTTGTTCACGATTCCACCGAAAATTGGCTTCAGAGTGGCAGATTTGCTCTAATCTGGCATGTATGTTTTTGAAATTATAATTCATTTAATTTATATTTAAATTTATAAAACCTAGTTAGACATTATACTTAGATTTTGATATATAAATTTAAAAATAAATAATAAATAAAAAAATGACTTCAATAAGAATTGAACCTATAACTTAGGTTTCAAAAAACAATGACTCTATCCACTGAACTACATATAAATTGCATTAAAATATTAACATTTTATTAATATATATAATTATTAAAACAGACCATGACACCAAAGTTAGTTATTCTAAATGTCTCAAACNTTTATTGATCAAGAGGAATTGCTTTTATAAATTCGCTTAAGGCTCAAAAAAATGTTCGGTTGTGGTTCTGTCCGAAAACTCGTCTCGAACTTCAAATTTTAGAGTTTGATGAATTATACATCATCTACGTCTGTAATGGAGTTTGAAACAGAATATTTGAAAATAATATTGTATTCTTTTTATAATTGAATGTTATATATTTTAATATTGAAAGACAATAACTACGACGTTCTCAAAAGAGAATTTGAGTCGCACGTATCTCTGTTTTATGGATTTTAAATTCCATAATTATGTTAAATAATAAAAAGCTAAACTTTTCAACAAAATACTTTACCACATTATTTTATGGGACATTATTTTATTTTCCCAATAAATCTACAAGTAAATCAAAATACATTTTTATACACTTAACTTTAATTATATGCAAAAAAAATCTACCATATTATTTTTAGCCACATTATTTTATTTTTCCGTTATGTCTATAAATACATAAAATTACATTTAGCACTTCATGAAATATAGCTTAAATAATATAAGGATTTAAAAATGATATTATTCCAATCTAAAACACCCGAACATACATCTAAGCACGTTTAAATTCATAAAAAAAAAATATCTCAAAATAAATTAAAATATTAAAAATAATAATATATATATAAATATGACCAAAAATATTTAAAATAATAATAATAATAATAATAATAATATATTAATTTTGGAATAAAGATGAAATGCCTAATTAAAATAAGTCAAAAACTTGTGTGAGACGGTCACACGGATCGTATTTTGTGAGACGACTCTCTTATTTTGGTTAATCCATGAAAAAAATATTACTTTTTATGCTAAGAGTGTTACTTTTTATTGTGAATATCGGTAGGGCTGATCCGTCTCACAGATAAAGATTCGTGAGACCGTCTCACAAGAGACCTACTCTTAAAACAAAATCTAAAATTTGTAAAAAAATTAGTTGGAACCTTGGAAACATCTTATTCGTCGAGAAATTAATGGAAAATAGCAGAAGTGGTTCAAAAATTCCAAAACATCCCTTGTGCGTGCAGAAATCCTTTGGTAAAGAAAGTGTTAAAAAATCATCAACCAAAAGATAGGTAAGGAACCAAATTAACCCGTGAAGAAATTTTGCTTTGTTATTAAAAAAAAATAAAATTGTTCAATATATTTTTCTAGTATATTTACATATATGCTGATTGTCCTTGAAGTCGTCGGAAGTATTGCTATCGGATGAACAAAAGAGACCCAATAACCATTGTGGTTTTTGATCCGTTCTGAATTTCATAATATGTTAAACATACAAGTTTTAGAACGAAACAAAACACATATTTTGGAAAAATTCTGACAGAGCGTGACCACCGGAGAGCCCGCCATGCGCCTGTACGATAGACATGTGTATGATGCACGCCATCGTATCAGAATAATTATGGTCGCCGAATGTTTCTGCGGTTGTTCCCGATATCGCCTCCAATTGTTTCTTAATTTTTTTAAATGTGTTTGTTACCATGAATTTGTAATGAAAACAACTCTATACTAACCGGTTGAAATTCTATATAAAAATAAATTAAAGATTGACGAATATATATTTGTGAATCTAATGCTTGAATTATCAATTATATTGTATTTTTAGGAATTTATTTGACTTATGGACTAGCAGCCGAGCTTAAACAGTAAGTTAAAATGTGAGTGTTACTACCCTTTTTTAAATAAAGCTTTTAGCATTTGACTTGGAATTTACGGTAAATTTTTGTCAACTACTGCTCTGTTCATATAAATTGCATCAGATTGTGCAGTTCTCATTTAATTTTGGTAATATTGTTCGGCATATTTGATTTTCTGAATTGCTATTGGTTTCTGATTGGTTATTGATCAGCTACTTACTGAATAACTGATGACTGATTAATTATTGGACCTCTGAACAAAGGTCAATGTACCATATTTTAAACCACTAGACAACATGGTTTTGGTCCGGAAAGTGAGTCTAATGAGCAACAAGAGTTTAAACATGGGCACGTGACTCATCTGAACAACGTGACTTGAGTCTGAAAATATGAGTTCACATTCACTCGTATATGATTGACTGTACTAATTCTATATGAGTACATGATGAAAAATGCTACATCGAAATTTGGTGGAAGTCATCTATTTAGCTCACAATATCACTTTAGAATCATAAACATTCGATGCATTATATTTGACATGGTATTTCATGAGGATATGTTAGTATTGCTAGATGTCATATTGAAATAATGCATTGGTATACTAACGTTTGACTTGTTTTAATATATAATCTTAATTTATTATTTCACTAAGGTCTCAAAAACTTAATATCTATTTTAAAATTTTAAATTTTAGATTTAGAAATTAAGAAGTCAAGACCCAATCAATTAAGCATTCGAACCCTAAAATTCTTTGAGCTAAATGTGCTATTTTCTAAGACTTGCAGGTAGAATTTTAAATTCTAGAAGTTTTGTCTTGTTTACTATTACAGAGGTTTATTTGTTACTTTGAGTTAATGTGTGAATTAAATGATATTTTTAAAATGTTAATAATTTTAGCGAAGCACTTGAGTGGATTTCTCCGGAATGAGATAAGAGATAAGCAGAAGAAATTAACATTTGAATATCTACAAATCTAGATGTCATTTATACTGGAAATTTTAATTAAACTTAAAATTTGAATGAAAATTATGGCTTATGAATGTGAGAGTGTCTTTTGTCTTTCCATATTATTGAGTTAATTGAAGACTTTTGGCTTTTCATATTCTTGAGTTAATTGCAATATTAATCTGAGTTAATTAATTTTACATGACTTTTTGTGTGTACATTGGAGCTTATAAATAATGTGTTCATTTCTCAATCCATTACAAACACACTCAAGTATGAGTGGGTCTCATGTGAGACCGTCTCACGAATCTTAATCTGTGAGACGGGTCAACCCATATTCACAATAGAAAGTAATACTCTTATGATAAAAGTAATACTTTTTCATGGATGACCCAAATAAGATATCTGTCTCACAAATACGACCAGTGAGACCGTCTCACACAAGTTTTTGCCCTCGAGTATTCTCTTGCATTTCATATTACTAGCTTTTTATTTGCATCCGTTAAATTTTGGTGATAAAGTGAATGTATGTTTTCAGTTCGTCAGTATAGTTAATTTGTACTAAGTTGCCACATGGTTTTGTCGTTGTATCATGAGAAAATGTTATCCGTAATGATCCTCGAAGCACATTCGGAGGGAACAAATATATTTCAAGGATACTATATTTCGTACGGAACTCAGTTTGATTTACTGATTTTCTATTGTGTTACATAATCAATATTCATACTTCTAGTTGAATACTATTTTTATTTAATGCTCATTCTGTATCTATATGATTTTGCTTTCGTTTACTGTTCTATAATCATTGTTTTCGTACTTCCAATTTTATCATTTTGACTAACAATTTACATTCCTTAAATTTGATTTATTACAAATCTGCACAACTACAATTTTAATCCAATATTTTTTGACATATACTAGTAAAAAAAATTTTAATATATTGATCTAATCATGTGAGTTTTGGTCTTTTCAATTGATAAAACTTTAAAATTTATTATATAACTTTATATATCATATAATAATATATCTTATTTCTTGGAAGTATGGAAATCTAATTAAAAATAATGACCATCCTCGGAAATTTAAAATATTTTCGTTATTTAGCAAATGAAATAAATTAAAATTTCAGTGCCGTTCTCATTTAAAAAAAAAGGTGGATAATTGATTTTAGAAGACATATTCAACACATGGATTTAATATTTTTTCAATTTTTTGTGTACCATAATAAAGTTGTTGTCCCCATTTTTCTTCAATAAAATTTTTAAAAATATGGGTATACAGACATATATTAGCAACAGATCTCAGTTCATTTTCATTTGTCTGGCTGGCATTTATTGACTCCATATTAAAAATCGTTCAATAAAGAAAGCAGACTGGGAGGCCACCACCTTTTACTTTTTCATAAATAATTAGACAACGAGTTGGCGTCCCTTCTGAAAAAAAAAATAATAATATGAAATCGTCTAAATTTTGTGATATATATATCTTATCTAACTTGATCTATGAAAAAATATTATTTTTTATATCAAAAATATTAGTTTTCATTCAAATCTTATTAGAAAAAACCTACTCATATTCGTATTATCTTATCTTAAATTTTAGGACCATATTTTATTCATAAAATTATAATTTATCNATAAGAGTTAGAGGTGGAAAAAAATACCGAATTTTCGATATATCGAGATTATCGTATCGAAAAAATGTCGAATTTACAGAATTTTCGATATACCGAAGATTTCAATACGGTACGGTAACAATATCGAATTTTTCGGTACAGTAACAATATGCAATTTGAAAATTTCGGTATATACCGAAATATCGAAAAAATATACAAAAATTTTAAAAAATAAATTTATAAAAATTTTAAAATGTAAGGTTTTTTTCGGTATAAAACGGTATATACAGATATCGTACCGAAATCTCGGTGTTCCGTACAATTTCGCTATAATCAGTATGCTAGTTATAAGTACCGAAATTTTCGGTATACCGAAAATCGATATTTATACCGTAATTTTCAGTACGTTATACGGTATAGGATTTTCGGTACAGTAAGATATACCACCCCTAAATTAAGAGTATATACAAATGCTAAAAGCAATCGTTATTATTAATGGATACAACAAACATAAACAATATGATTCTATTGCATATTATAAATTAATTAATGGGAAAAATATATTTTTTGTCAGTAATTTGTAAGTTTGCATTTTTCGATCATGTCATTAATCAATTCACAATTTTAGTCGACTAACCTGCAATTTTTTTTTTCAATTTTAGTTCATTATTAATTGGAGTACTGACATGACGTCAAACATATCAGCAATGTATGTTGCCCGTTTTTCCAATGATATGTCATAGTTTCCGGTATCATGTCAGCACTTTGATGAAAATGACTAAAATCGAAAAATGTAAATTAGTGAATTCAAACCATAAATTGGCCAACGACATGACCCGAAATAAAAAAAAAAACCATCCAAATTAGGTATAAAATGGGGGCAAAAACTTGTGTGAGACGGTCTCACGGATAATATTTTGTGAGACGGATCTCTTATTTGGGTCATCCATGAAAAATATTACTTTTTGTTGTGAATATCGGTAGAGTTGACCCGTCTCACAGATAAAGATTCGTAAGATCATCTCACAAGAGACCCACCCTAAAATGGGTTGTACGTCAATGACATCCTCTTGTTTTACGACATCAAAACTAACAAATCGAGAAACAGTTTTTTTCCAAAATGGCAACCAACACATGAAGGTCCATGTAGAACCTTCGTGCGACTTGGGCTCAAAGGTCAACGACGTGGATCCGATTTTGCCGTATTAAAGAAACTAATTTTTTAATTTGTTGTTTGGTTATATATTTTTTGTTGTGAACTCGCTGAAATGAATGAGCCGGATAAAGAGCTCCAACGGGTCAAATCAGTAATTTATAATGTTTGGGAATTTGAGTGAAGATAATGACTTCAATAACACCTGCAAACAAGGAAATGAACTCGTGAATGGGCGCCGGAGGGGTATCCGGCGTGGCCACTCCAATGCTTAAGTCAGCAGGTTTTTAGATGAATACAAGTAATATTTGAAAGAAAATATGTAATTGCTTTTAGAGTTCAAAGGTTTCAGAAATCTGTAAATGACATTAATACCTGCTATTTATAGTAGAAAATGGGTAGGTACCTCGTTTCCCGTGCCACCTATTAAGTATGACAAGTCCACTGCTCATACCATAGCTTCTGATGACTTCTAGGACACTCCAGGCACAAGTGGTTCTGATAGATTAGACGGCCCGTATCAATCACACTCGAGTGTGGTGCAATTCTCGAGGTGGCTCGGGTAGTAAGGTGCCCGGGTACTTGTTTGAGAGCTCGGGCTATGATAACGATCTCCCGGAAAAGTAGTGCCCGGGTAGTTAATGAGAGTACCCGGTCACATTGGCTTTGACATGAGCTATCCAATTAATGACTCGGGTCAATCATGATGACCCGGATCCTTATAGGGGTATCACTTTTCGAAATAAATAATAGCGGTGTTTTCAAAACAAGATTGGATCGAATCGGTTTGTTCAACTGAAAACCGGTAACTGATATGGTCCGAAACACCTTCAAAAACCGTTTCAATACTCAAATCGATCAAAACCGATTAAGAACAGCTCGAATTGGCTATGAACTGGATTTTTTGACATATTATTTTTTTAAAATATTATTTACAATTTAGACTTCAAAAAAATAATATTTTAATAATACTAGAATTTATTGATTTTTTTTTTTGAAAAATATATAATTATAATCGATATTTTGAAAAAATATATATACATATATTTATTTAATGAGTGAGTCTCATGTGAGACCGTCTCACGGATTCTAATCTGTGAGACGGGTCAACCCTACCCATATTCATAACAAAAAGTAATACTTTTAGCATAAAAAGTAATACTTTTTTATAGATGACCCAAATAAAAGATCCGTGTCACAAATACGACCCGTGAGACCGTCTCACACAAATTTTTGTTTTATTTAATTTTAAAATTTGATTTATTATTATAGTGTTTTTTTGGGAGAACAACAGTGGGCCCCACGAGAACGTTTGCGCGTTGGGATCCTGCTGGCTGTTGACAGAGTAGCGCTGACCATGTTGTGGTCTACATACAGCTCTCACGGCTTACAAGCGCCGGCTCAAGCTCCACTTAGCCAAACATCAAATATGCAATGAAAATTTTACAATATTAAAATATACAAAAAATTCCATTTGAAAAAGAAAATTAAATAATTAAAAACTCATGTACGGATAAAAAGATAGAAATAAATAACAAAAAAAAAATTTATAACATAAAGATAAAAATTTAAGTAATAAATGAACTTATTAAACTATGATAAATCAAATTAAAACAATGTTACAACACATCTTACCACAACAAGTCACATAAGACAAAAATTAACGCATCTCGTCATCATCGATCATTGAGATTCGTAACAATTTTAATAGCTTGCTTAACTCGTATGAAAAATAAAAATTAAAATCGCAGAGTATTTCATAGTCAAATCCGAATCCGATTTGAAAAATATCCTATCTGATTGATAAGTTATTTATGAATATCACACACACGTGGTGATTCAAATACGATTACAAAGTGATACCAGAAACAATAAAAGTAACGTCTTGAACTTCTTAAGCCAAATTAAGCAATGACGTTTCAGTGGGAAGTATTTAATGTTGCCAATTTAATGCAAAGGAGACCATTAATTAATAAATAAACAAGATTAGATTAAGATATAAAAAGAATAATAAACAAAAGATTTAATGTATTTATTGTCGTTTTTGGACCAATTCAGCGCACCGCGGCTCGGAAGAGGACAGCTGGCAGCCAAATGGAGCGGCTTCAGACAAAACATGCTGACAACTCAGTTTCATTATTTTAATAATTTTCCACAAATAAATAAATAATAATAATAAATAATTAAATAATAATAATAAATAAATACATATCCATGACCTTTAGAAGCCCACTGAACGTGCAAGCTGGGGCATTAAACAAATTTCAACCCCTCCACCTGAATATTTTTTCTTTCTTTTTTTTTTCTTGCCATTGTCGGAGCTAGAATCCGTGGATTTACTGCGAATCATCGTTGTTCTGCTTGGATTTCTGCAGTTGACGGTGTCTGGAAGTTCCGGTGAGTCGTCGCACCTTGGATTTTGCAGGATATTAACCGGCTGGAGTGTGCAGACAATGTGGGAGCTCCGGTCAGTTGCTTGCTTGTTTTCGGTTCTCCTGGTTTGCTCTTCGTCGGCGTTGGTTGCTGCTCAGAGATCTAAATGGAAAACTCTAACAGGTATGAGATCTCCATTGTCTGTCACTTTCCTTTTGTTTGTGTGAGCTTTATTTTTTTGTCCTCTTAACGTGAAGGAGCAAGGCTAGAGTGAATCCAGGTGTTTTGTGGAGTTTGTGTTGTTTCTGATGAAATGAGGGGAAATTTGTTAGTTGAGCTGGGGATTTGATTCATATATCGATTGCTGTTGTTGTTGGTGTGCGTGTGCCTTTGTGTGTGTGTGTGTGTTTTTTTTTTTTTTTTTTTTTTTTTTTTCCCATTTGTTTCCACCATTATAGGTACGATTAAAAAACACGGACTTTAAATTTATCTTCGTTTTCTGCTTCATAAATAAATCCTTTTTCCGTCAACTTGAGAATGGTTGATATTAAGGTTTATTTCTTTATACGGGCATTATTTTTGTCATTGTCACATCTATAATTGGAAACTGGAACAAAATTTGTGACACTTCAGAAAATTAATTTTTTATGTTAGTATAGATAGTTTTCCGGGGCAGATAAATTTCGACTTGAATAAAAGTCACCTTCAAATTAACGACTTCCGTGAATTTAGATAATCATATTTTGATTCCAATGTCCTCTTTCCATGATTCATAAAACGGAGGGTCCTCAAGTCAGATGAGTGAAACTTGTCTTCATGGAGTCCGGTGGATTGTCTGCGAAATGTAATTATTCTGCTAGTGTGCGAATTCAAAATTCAACTCATCTTTCTTTCATGGACGAATAAAATTAAAAAATCGATGATTTCAAGATTCGGATTTGGTCCCAGGGTAACTGGGAGTATATATACATAGTAAACTAGCTGTGACAGCTTGTAAAATATCTGCTCCACCCCGTCTCTCATCTTTGCTATTTGATCATCCTCTTATAGATGTTAGTTTGCACTAACTTATGTATCTGCTATGTTGTGGCAGGAGATCAACCTTTGGTCATTGCCAGAGGTGGATTTTCTGGGATATTCCCAGATTCCAGTTATTCTGCCTATACACTTGCGGTGCAAACTGGGTTACCGAATGTGCATGTATGGTGTGATGTCCAACTTACAAAAGATGGATTTGGAATCTGCTTTCCAGATATTATGCTACAAAATGGTTCTGACATTGTAGATGTTTACCCAAAAAGTGTTAATACCTACACTGTTAATGGGAACTCCATGAAAGGATGGTTTTCTGTTGATTTCTCCCTTGATGAACTAGCGTTTGTCAATCGTAAGTTCGATTAGTCAGTCACCTGTATGTTTTACATTGTCTATATATTAATGCTGATGCTTTGGGCTATTTTTTTTTTTTAATGTTCAACGCCGAAATTTTATGCCAAGAATAAAGTACCAAGTAATAGATTTGTAAGTTAGATGATGTGAATTTATAAAGACTCTTTGATGCATGGGACAGTGGTACAAAGGATTTATTCTCGGCCGCCAAATTTCGATGGTGCACAAATGACAATTCTTACAGTTGATAAGGTGGTTAACCTTACAGCTCCACCAGGATTATGGTTAAATATTCAGGTAGACGAAATTGAATCATTCTTGATTGCAAGCCTAATTTATATTATTTTTATTTTGAAAGTTCTAATTATTGTTACTTCACATCAAAACCTTGTGCAGCATGATATATTTTTCAGCCAGCGTAATCTGAGTATGAGAAGCTTTGTTATTTCTCTTTCTAGAAGCTTGATCATTAATTATATTTCGTCTCCGGAGGTGAATTTCCTGAGAAATATCGCAACGAGATTCAGAACTCCGCCACCGAAGCTCATATTTCAACTTCTGGGGCGTGATGATGTGGAGCCTTCAACCAATCAAACATATGGCTCCTTCTTGAATAATCTTACATTTATTAAAACCTTTGCCTCCGGAATTCTTGTTCCTAAGTCTTACATATGGCCAGTGGACAACAGTCTATACTTGTTGGAATCTGACCCTCTCGTGCTGGAGGCTCATAAAGCAGGTCTCGAAGTTTATGCATCCAATTTTGCGAATGATGCATATTTGCCTTACAATTACAGCTTCGATCCTGTGGCTGAGTATCTTTCCTATGTTGACAATGGCCAATTTTCGGTTGATGGTGTGCTGTCTGATTATCCGATTACTCCATCTGCTACCATAGGTAAGAAATAGTCTCAAATAAATTGTGTGATGTTCTCAAAGAGAAAGTGCATTAAGCAAAGACTCTCAAAAGATCCTTATTCTTTTGGTTTGCTTAATTTCACATGTTCAACATTAGGATAATTTTTACGTGATCATAATCTGCTATCTCAACTTCTGCATCATGGCCCATGGTCCTGCTTTTCGAAGTACATCTCTTATACATTGTGATCAGCGTTTTGGAAACATTTTTTTTCCTGGTTCTCCACTTATATTTTGTCTGATCTAACTCGGGATTTATTTTGAAGTTTCTTATTGTGCTCTTTTAGCAATGTCACTTGGGACAAACTGCATTTTTCCTATGCCATGTAATATCAATTTACATAGAGATAAAGCAAGCTCGAGATTTAAAGTTAGGGTTTGAAATTCAAATTAAATAATTCATGAACTGTGTAATGAATAATGTATTTTAATGATGGCCTAATTAAGTTATTTTATGGCTCTCAATCTTGCTTGTTTCTTGTAAAGTTTTCGGATTTAATTATTTAGTATATGTTATGGGTGCAATTAATTAGCTCGAAAATTGAAAGATTTGGGTTTGAAATTCAAACTATTTAATTAATGGACTATGTGTAATTATTTCAATCAGGGGCTAATTTAGTTTTTTATGGCCCTCATTCATGCTTATTTCTTATTATTTTCAGATTTAATTATTTAGTATATGTTATGCGCTTGATTAAATCTTATTTTAAGCTCATTTAGCAGCTACACATAGAGTTCTATACCTGTGGAAGGCACTTAGGTGAGAATTATGAAAGATCATATTTTACATTTTAGCAATACATTGGAAAGTGATTCTCTTATGTTAAGGAATTTATCAAAGGTTAAAACCTTCATTAATTCCATCGATACCTAAGGTTTGTACTTTTAATTGAATTCAAAGTTCGGGTCCTGCTTCAACTCTGTCCTATTTTTTTTGTTCTTGTTAGTTTTGCTTGATTTTTAAGCCCTACGCAAATAATGTTTTGAAATATGTTTCTTGTGATTTATTAAATTGAATTTACAAAATAAACTTCAAATCGATGTTGCTTGTGGCTCGTACTGTTTAGAACATTAAATTTGCATCTCCAAATTTAGTAATCTAATTATTTTCTCTTTTGGTGTTGGGATTTTTTTCCTCATTGCAGATTGTTTCTCACACATGGGCAAAAGTGCTGCAGTGCAAGGTATGCATTTATACTTGCATTTCTCTGGTATCCAGTTGAAAATGTCCTTTAGATTTCACTAGGTTTCTGCATAATTCATGTGCAACTTTTGAGCTGTCATTATTGATAACATTGCTTTACCCTGCCATTATTTCAGCAAATATTTCGATTATCTCATCTGAGGGAGCAAGTGGGGACTATCCTGGTTGTACTGATAAGGCATATAACAAAGCTGTATCAGATGGTGTAGATATACTTGATTGTCCTGTTCAAATAACGAATGATGGGATACCTTTCTGTTTGGGATCTATCAACCTCAGAGACAGGACAAATGTTGCTGAGTCGACCTTCAGTAGCTTTGCAACAACTAACCCAGCACTTGGTATTACGAATGGAATTTTTGCTTATAATCTCACATGGAGCGAAATCAAGGGCTTGAAACGTAAGTGAACTCGTGACTGATTTAGTGTCACTGCAAGTTAGCTATAGATAATATACAGACTTGCATACGGAATGACGGACTTCAAAAGTTACCAAGTTATTTAGCTTGTGGATTGTTTTCAAACCGTCAGTTATGTAAATGTTTCCCTTGAATCGAAAATAGGTAGAACTTAGTTACAACCTTGAAAACGGCAATCCTTTTTTTTGATGTTTGCACCAAATTTGAGATCCAAGGAGCATATGATGCTTCATCAAGAAAATTGTCCACTTTTTAGTTGGATTAACTTTGTTTGATTTTTGCACCAGATTTGAGATCCAAGGAGCATATGATGCTTCATCAAGAAAATTGTCCACTTTCTAGTTGGATCAACTTCTACTAATTATAAGATTTATCAGTTACTAGCATATCCAAAGATATCAGCCTGTCTTCGTTTTCATAGAAGGATGTATGTGTGAATTTTCTCAAAGGCATTTTTTCTTTGAATTGCAGCTGCTATATTCAATCCTTATACAAATTTCTCGCTGTTCCGAAATCCAAGAGCCAAGAATGATGGGAACTTCATGCAGCTGTCTGATTTTCTGGCATTTGCAAGTAATGCGTCTTCTCTATCGGGAGTCTTGATCAGCATAGAGGTGAGTGATAAAATAAATGGTGCTGGATCTGGATCCGTGTTTTAACGCATCCATCGGATTCAAGTTTTGAAATACAAAAATAATCTCTTGTGAGCAAGTTAATATTCTTCTTATTAGATGTTTTATTGACCTGCGTTGAATTTTGGAAAATGCAGTCGCTAAGCAATGTATTCCATAATGATGCTTAACATAGGCTATACTCTATAGTAATATCAAGATCTTTATTGATGAGTATATAGAGAGATTATGCGAAATAAATTTATCAATAATTAAATAAATAACGTTCCATCCAGTAATCTTACAAATTCACAGCCACAGGTTGACTTGTAAGTTGTAAGGCATTCACTCTTAACATAGCCAATATGTGCACAATGGTTTGTGAAACTTTAATGCGCCGAAGAGTCCTGACTTTTTCCAAAAAATAACCACTGTCTCAACGTCTTTGTTCTTTTGCCCATGCCTGTTTTGATCTGAATTTGTTAAGTTTGTAAACTATCATTCTTGTGGGTTTATAACTTGATTTATTTGGAGGGGTTGAATGACTTCAATTTTTACTATTTTTCTTATTTAATTAACTCTGACTCTCCACTCTAAGCAGAAAACTTTTGTATTATGACTATAATTCTGAGAAAGATGGCATTTCATTTGTATTCCTTCGAGCAGAATGCTGCATATCTAGCTGAGAACCTGGGACTAAGTGTAACGGATGCAGTTTTGGATACTTTGAGCAAATCTGGTTACAGCAATCAGACAGGCAAGAAGATTATGATAAAATCTAGTGATAGTGCAGTGCTAAAGAAGTTCAAAAGCAGCAGTGATTATGAACTTGTTTACCAAGTTGACGAGGATGTTCGCGACATTTTGAACTCAACCATTTTGGAGATAAAGAAATTTGCTAGCTCTGTGGTCATTAGTAAAAGATCTGTCTTTCCAGTCAATCAGGCCTTCCTCACGGGTGAAACAAATGTTGTTCCGACATTGCAGGCCTTTGGTCTCCCCGTCTATGTCCAATTATTCCGAAACGAGTTTGTATCTCAACCATGGGACTTCTTCTCTGATGCATACGTGGAGACTAACCAATATGTTTCTTATATGGGGATTAATGGTGTCATCTCCGACTACCCTGGTACCGCTGCTAAATACAGAAGTAAGTTCAACATTTTATGCGTATATTTCTTCTTCTTGTTTGTTTGAGGTTGTGATTTTATCATGTTACATTTTCTCGATTTCAAGAAAACAAATCACTTTTCATGTCCATCATATTTGTACCGGATACATATATTGCTAGTAAATGCTTGTGTTTCTTCATGTTCATTAGCATTTGCATACAACCATTATGATTAGCATTATTCTGGCTTTTTTTAATAAAATTGAATTCATTGACGGACATAGATAAAAGTATATATCATCGTGGCATTCAAGAGTTTAATGGTTAAAATAAATAAAGCAATTATATTATACAGCAATTGTGAGTTTGTATGATCCCTGCTGCGAATATTTGACATCAGTCGAATCGTGATCCTGTGCAAAACTTGTTATTGCTTCTCCTGCTATTAGAATCTGTCATGCTCTGGCTCCACTGAGTGGGGACCCATCTATGTGAGATCGCATACAGTAGACTCTGCTAGTATATCTTGCATTTGTTCTCGCATAACCCAAGTTAATAAAATGGCCTACTGTACATACTTAAAGTCCATTATTATTGCCTTACCAATTTTATTTTATTTGACTATGGCAATCACTTTAGATTGAAGTTTCTTCCACTTTGAATTGAACTTTTTTGTCTGGTTTACAGGAAACAGATGTTTAGGGTATAAAGATTTACCCGTGTACATGACTCCAGTCCTGCCGGGAGGCCTTATCCCACTCATGGCAACTTTACCTCCAGCTGAGGCTCCAAATCCAGTCCTTACCGAGGGTGACATCGCAGAGCCTCCTCTACCTCCTGCCATAAAGCCCCGGGTCGTGAACAATAGTGATGGTTCTACGGCACCTGGACCGAACCCACAAAATGGGCAGTCTTCTGTGGTGGCCAGCATGGTCCTGAGTGTCATTGCTATTCTTCTTGCAGCTACTGTGCTATCCTGAGATTATGAACGACTATTGAGCATCGATCCCTGTCTATTTAATATTTGATGTTGAGCTTCTCACACGGCTAGTGAACTCAGATGATCGTTTCACCTGTCGATCGATCTTGTAGGTATTATGGTTTTTGGCCAACATATTTGATTTAATTGGATATCTTCTTAGGTAGGGAACGAAGTTGTTTAATGTGTGATCATGGATGTTTATTGTTCTTCCTCTGTGGATCTTTTTACCCCCTTTGTAAATTTTTGTATTAATAATTGATACTGTTGTTGTTTGGAGTATATTCTACATTCTATCTTTTTACCCTCCTTTACAATTTCTTCATAAAAAAAAATTCGAAATTTTTATGTTGAAATTCAGGCTGCTAAAAGTCACAGCTATTGTTGCCGGAGGAAAATAAATGTAATTTACAGGAAAAAATTGCATTTGTAGTTTTTTAATGAGAGATTAAATAGTTAAAATCTTCATTCGAATATGGTCTCAAGAATCAAGTTAAATTTGAGGTGTAAGCATTCTAGAATAACCTGTAGACGTTCAAGTGGAAAATAACTATTTTACTGAAAAAAACTAAAATACTAATAAATAGGATTAAGTCCCCAACACCATATATTGGAATTTGAACTTCAATTTTCTACTCCGTGACCTTTTATAGTAAAAAATAGGTATATATTGTTGAAAAGATGACATAAATTTATGGATTATAGGTATCAATAAATTTTGATTTCGTATATTATTTATGAATATGCAAGACATGAAAATTACAATAAGAAATATAGATATATATCATTGAAATTATATCACAAGTAAATCAAATTAGGTACGCAACTATAATTTTCGGGTACACAATGTCACATTTTTTGATCGATACATGTACTTATCGTTGAAATTATGGTATAAGTATACCTATACCTACCGAATTACTCAAATTAAGTATCCACTGATATTTTTGGGTACAAAATTACAAGAACAATTTCGGATATTGAAGTGAAAAAGCATTCTGCAGTACCAAAATTACAAATGTGGGCATAAAAGATTCAAAATTGTTGGTGATATACCCGGAAATGCTTAAAAATTTGCATATAGAACTAAACTTAGAAAGAAATGAGAAGAAAATAAAATTGTATGTTAAATGCATATGAGTGAAGTCCTGTTTATAAAAGATGAAAAACCTTGAATCAAAAGACATACATCTTCATGAAATGATACATTATTTCACTTAATTCAATGACTTGACCTTTCGGCCAAGTCAATGAATTGATTGAAGATGCACACCTCTATTCAATCTTTTCACACGATAAAATTTCTATTCCAACTCAATTAATTTTTCATTCACCCTAATTGGTAATTGAGAAATAATTTTGTTCGTCACGTACTCGTACGAATTATTTTATCGATTTTAAATGATTACAAAAGTCATTTTTCTACCATGGATATGGAAGGATTTCTTTTTTCTAGTAAATGTGAATATAGTACCATTGCTCCATTAGCTTTCTGAACCTCAAGAAGTATTTATTCCCCCACTAATTTGGTTGCCACGACACTGTTGGAATTTCTTGGACTCTTCAATAGTGTACCCTTGATCAACCGAACCGTGCAAGTGTTTGTCGAGCTGCTGTACCAGTTCGGCAGGTGGGTGGAGCCTTACCATTTACCAATTCTCAACTCCATATCTCGCGCTTAGCTTAGTAACTTGGGATCTCAATCAATATATTGCACTTATTCAAGAATGCCGAGACGCCATTTATGAGAAGCCAAATGAGAATTGCAGAATCAGATCATGGCTAACCAAATCAGGTGACTGCATGCTGATGCGTACCCGTGGAGGTATAGTTAAGTATTGATGTGGATATCTGATCAAACAGTCATTTAGTATATCAGTGGTTTCCCTGTTCAAATCGGGTTGACCTGTGAAAGAAAAGGCTCGTGGTGGATACCCTCTTACGTCCACTTTTGCCATTTTATGATCCTCAAAGAGCTGTTTCTTTCCTCTTACTCATATTGCCTTCATTACCACTAGTTGAAAACATCAGAAATCTTCAAGAAACTAGGGATCTTGAACTGCCAAGTGTTTTTCCAAAGCATACAATGAAGTGGGATAACCGATGACCTTGTTAATCAATGAACAATACTTGCTTTACTTCCCATATTTCTTTTCTTAAAAGCTCTTTGACAAAGTCATTCCAATCTTTGATCCTAGCTTGTTGAGAAGCAACATTTACATATGACAAATGCAAGCTTACAGCAAACAACGAGCCACCAGCAAAGAATTAGAAAGCTACAGTTGCTGTTAATTTCTTTGGTGTTGACGGGAAGCACGACACCATTGGATGATTAGTAATTCTAAATATACTCAGTAAAAAGTAATTTTATCGCATCAAACTGGACAAGAAGATGGAATGGATCATCACTCACATTACACACAAGAAGAAGAAAGTTGAGAACCGATGACTAATATTTGTGAGAAGGTAAAAAGTTCAAATTTAGAATAACAGACAAATTCCAAGTTCCTTCATCAAAAACATCTCGGCAAAGGGTCGTCCTTCAGCGTTTCTGCAAGAATATTCTAGCTAGGGAACATTTGGATTCAAGTAATAGGTGGATTTAGAGTTCAAATTACAAGTACAAAGTTAATCAAATTGTTTAAATAATTTCGACTTCAAATTATTGAATTTTTACTCTAGTAAAACAAGGTAATTCAAAATTTTCAAACATCGGAATTGTTTCAGACCTTTCAAATTAATTCCTCAAGCAAAATTATTCGATACAAACATGTCTTTAAAGTTTATTCTTAGAAGACTACTTTGATTGCCAACCAGCCGGAAAGCCGAGAGCACACTTATATTTCACCATATGAAAATCGTTTGATTAAAAAACCCCAGATTGTCGGCAATTTTTGTCAAAATTAAATGAGGTGGGAACACATTTTGTTATGCACGAATAAAAGAACACTTTGAACACGTTTTGTTAAGCAGTAGATTTGAAATTTCGGACGAGAGGTTCACACTGTAATGATGCATCATTTGGTATTTCAAAATATCATTTTATCGAGTTTTCTCTCTTTCTTTTAGTATTTTAATACTTAGTTCTATAATATTTGTGAGGTGTTTGTTCTTCTATTTTAAGAGAGTCTGTGTTCTCTTTAGAAACACAGAGAGTGGTTACCATCATGTCTGTGGTTTTTACTCTATTAATTTTTAGGGGTTTTCCACGTAAATCTCGGTGTCCAATTTATTCTTTATTTTCATATTTATTATCTCAAATTGTTGCAACATGAGACCAATACAGATATCATATAATCAAACAATACAGAATCTAAAAACAAAATCTAAAAAATGAATTCATGTGACCAACAAAAGAGTAGGTTGGATCCTAGTAGTAAATCAAAAGAATTTTATGCTATATCACTAATCAAAATTGTTCCAACGGATTTCATCAAACACTTGGCATGCAGCTAACAACAACAATGACTTGCTCTGTCCGAAATCGAAAATCCGTCTCACAAAATTTAATAATAATGTTTCATTAAAAAAAAAAAAAACTTAACTTCAAACACATGAAATTAAATGTAAAAACAAACTAGCTTACTTTCGTTCTTGGTAGAATTTTATAGATTTCTTAAATTTATGAAATTTGAGTATTTATTTTATTTCAGAGAGAGAGGGAAAATTATTTCTAAAAAGCAAAAATATATTTACTTTTTCCTTTACAAATTATTTAAGTTTATTGTTTTCTAGTATTTATTTCGTTTTCAGAGAGTATAGAAAATTATTCCTCAGAAAATTAATGAAATCTCACTTTCACACGATTTTCCTTTTTTCCTCTTCTATGTAGGATTCCATCCACGCTTGGTTCAAGACTTTTACCTCGTCACTGTAGGTTTACGCACCACAGTCGACTAAACCTCCAAAGCTAGTACTATAAAATATCTCAGCCTCCCCCGGTTGACCCCTCTCCCCTGCCTTGATGATTCGCACGAAGAATAGCAGTGCTTTCCTTCATGCATACGGCAGCGAGGATTCGCAAAAGGGCTTAGAATTTTTGGTAAGATTTTGCTGTATCTTATGTTTTTGTTTAATGGGGATTGTGGGTTACGGGGTTTGTGTTTGGTTTGCTTCTGGATTGTGGATATAGTCAAGAACTGTGTTTTTTCTTTGATTGATACGGTGTAGAGAAATATATGTGGTCTTATGTGAAATGTATGCCGATTTATATAAATGGATCAGTCGTTTCCGTTGTCGTGAGTTGAACAAATTTGGGATTGTTGATTTTCCATCCTCTTATAAATTGCGAAAGAAGTTGAGAAATGCGCGTGAAATCATGAAATTTATGTTCTTGGACAAATTCGTGTCCTTGATATCAATAAATGAGTATTTTAAAGTTCTTATTTTTATCATGTTCAATTGCTATATTACTTAAAAAATCATCTTTTGTAGATGCCTAGAATGAGTTCTGATCTTGCTGATTCAGATAGGGAGCCTTTTGTGGAAGTCGACCCTACGGGTCGTTATGGTAGGTATAGTGAGCTTCTTGGGTCTGGGGCGGTGAAAAAAGTTTATAGAGCGTTTGACCAAGAAGAAGGGATAGAGGTAGCATGGAACCAGGTCAAATTGCGAAACTTCTGTGGAGATGAAGCCATGATAGCTCGGTTATATTCCGAGGTACGGTTGTTGAAGACCTTGAAAAACAAAAACATCATTGTGCTATACTCGGTTTGGAGAGATGAAAAAAGGAACACGTTGAACTTTATCACCGAAGTTTGTACATCAGGGAATTTGAGGGAGTATAGGAAGAAACACAAGCAAGTTTCGATTAAGGCGTTGAAGAAGTGGTCGAGACAAATTCTTAGTGGTTTGCACTATATGCATACTCATGAGCCTTGTGTGATTCACAGGGATCTCAATTGTAGCAATGTCTTTATTAATGGAAACATCGGGCAGGTATATATTAATCTGTCTCGTTTTTCCTGTGTTTTCGGGTTCTTTTGTTTTGATTATGAGGAATTGAATGGTTGCTGGAGAAGTCTGGAAACAATTGAAATTATCTTTAAAAAATGCACAAGATATTGATGTTACTTTTTTCGTAGAACTAGGTTGAAAAAATCTCATTATTCATGGTGAACATTAATACATATATATCATTGAAATTATCCTTCTGCTCTGATTAATGATCAAGAGAGTAAGTGGTCTGTTTTCACGTGATTCCTTAGCCGCTTCCTATTTCGCCGAAAAGATTTAATTTAATGTGCTTTCCATTATTAGTCCTCTCCCTTAGCTAAATAATCATATCTCTTAAATTAATCACGTGATTCTAAATTACTCTTCAACACTGCTTCACTTCAATAGGTGAAAATTGGCGATTTGGGCTTGGCTGCAATAGTTGGGAAGAACCACTCAGCTCACTCATTACTTGGGACGCCAGAATTTATGGCACCAGAGCTCTATGAGGAAAACTACACCGAGCTAATAGACATATACTCATTCGGCATGTGCTTGCTCGAGATGGTGACTCTTGAATTACCTTACACAGAATGTAACAATGTTGCCAAGATATACAAAAAGGTAACTTCCGGTGTGAGGCCTCAAGCCATGGACAAAGTCAAGGATCCAGAGGTGAAAGCATTTATCGAAAAATGTTTGGCTCAGCCGAGAGCTAGGCCATCAGCTGCTGATCTTCTTAATGATCCGTTTTTTGATGGAATTAGTGATGATGA
>NC_133310.1:18487108-18522820 GCF_012295235.1 Primulina huaijiensis | reverse complement strand
TAAATTACTCTTCAACACTGCTTCACTTCAATAGGTGAAAATTGGCGATTTGGGCTTGGCTGCAATAGTTGGGAAGAACCACTCAGCTCACTCATTACTTGGGACGCCAGAATTTATGGCACCAGAGCTCTATGAGGAAAACTACACCGAGCTAATAGACATATACTCATTCGGCATGTGCTTGCTCGAGATGGTGACTCTTGAATTACCTTACACAGAATGTAACAATGTTGCCAAGATATACAAAAAGGTAACTTCCGGTGTGAGGCCTCAAGCCATGGACAAAGTCAAGGATCCAGAGGTGAAAGCATTTATCGAGAAATGTTTGGCTCAGCCGAGAGCTAGGCCATCAGCTGCTGATCTTCTTAATGATCCGTTTTTTGATGGAATTAGTGATGATGACGAAGAAGAAAAATGTTGTTTAGGTAGCGCTAGCAATTAGCAAGTGATCGAATCGAATGACCTTGGTTTAAGTTTTGGTTTAGTCTTTGTAAATTTTTTCTTTTCCTCATGGTTTTGGTGTTGGAATTGCATCTCGATTTGCGTTGAGGTGTATGATGTTGTTCCATTTAAAGTTTACTGCAAAGATTGAAAATTTGTTGATCTGGGAAGGGTTTTGTGTGGTATTGATTTCTTCAATAGAGTTTGATAAGAATCTCATTTGATCTATCAAGTCCCCAACTTTAACTTTATTTTAATTTGGTAGACAAAAATATCATTTGTGTTTTCATTCAATTAATAGCAAAACTATAACCTCCTATAATTTGGGCTGTGAGTGCATTGTCTCACATCGATATTTGAGTGAGAGTAGATATTGAAAGACTATAAAATGAGAAATCTACCTCCGGAGAACACAAATGAAGACGGGTCAAAGAAGTTTCACTCTACTATAATAGAGGAATCCTCGTTATCTAGGAGAGTTGAAAATGCCCTAAAGAGTTCTCCAAATTTGGAGATTTACTGTCGCAATAAAGTATAAAAATGGAGAATGAAATTGTTTAATTTTTTATATATATTTAATGGTTGATAATGAAAAATAAAAAATAGAGAATTTGAAAGTATTTAGAGAATACTTGTTGGAGAAGATTTTTGAAATTGAGAATACAAATATCTATTTCTCTTTCGTAATTCCAAAGTTGAATTGTCAATGCAATGACGAGGACCAACAAACACAAACTTGTCAGACATTCTTCCGATCTAAATACGTATCAGTTTATCAACATAAGCTAAACTAATTAGATGTATCTCATCCTTGCCCAGGAAGGATACCTTGTTCTTGAAGTAGTGATATTCCATCATAGCATGCAGAGTACTTTGAAATTATGATATAATAAAGAAATTAAATAATTTTGGGATGTAGCAGAAAAGTAGAATAAAAAAAAAAATATTGAACGAGGAGAATTATGTTTGGGGGAAGAAAATGAAAACGAGGATGTAATGTCTCACCATGTCTGAAATGAGAAAAAGGTTTAGAGAACAGAACCTAACATATCCCAGGAATCAATTTCATGTCGCGATTTTCATTATCATTATGTCATTACAATTGTAAAAGGTTGGTGACAGATTGTTATAAAATTTGGTGATAAAACATGCATATTTAGATGTCAATTTCATATTCAGAACCTCACTTTTATTTCAACTCTTTCTTCAGGAATTGCTGCATAGGAAACTTCATTGTTCAGAAGATAATGTAGGAGCGGATATAGAAACACGTGGATTGTGAACTTGGTACATAATCCCACCTAGCTAGTATTACTGAGCTAATATGGTTCCTGATCCAAGCTGCATGCACGTGTTCAAAGAAATCATTTCCAAGGGATTTTTATATGTTTGAGGCTTGATTTTTAAACACGGTTTAGGCTCTTTTGATCAGTGTTTTGATTGAGACGTAAATCAGATTGCGGGATATACTCCGGAAGGGAAGATCCATTCTAGCATTTTTGTTTATGAGTCTGTTTGAGAAAATAAGTGTCATCGGTCTAAGGGTAAAGTTATGTTTGGTATTATTTATCCTGTTTGTTGACTCTTAACGATTTACGAAGTTTTCTTGTTTTTCTTGAGACATGTAATTCTGTATGTGAGATTGCGTCTGATTTAACGAAGTGAAAATATAAGAGGGATAGCCTATCTCTTTGATTTCCCTTCAACAAAACAAATATGTTGAGCACTACAAATTCATTAAACTGGATGATTAATTATGTGAGATTGCGTCTGGTTTTTGCGTGCTTGTGATGTATGTGCTGGTTTTGATTGATAATTTCCACATATGCTTATATACAATGGTCTTGTTATTCATGTGAGTTTCTGCCATGTCTCGCGTATGTATTGCGGTTAAACTTTAGAGATGTTGGAGTCAGACTTTATTGTCGGCAATAGAATTATTGGTGATAGACAAAGAATTAAGTGGTAGACAAACTTTGTTGAAAATTACATATTGAAGAATTAATGAGAGTTGACGAAGAAGAATAAAAAAACGCGGTTTCACAATCCTAGCCATGCTCGTTTTTGTGCTCTACCTTAGATGATTTGGTACACAAAGGTTGCGACGCCTCGAACCCGGAGCGCGGCATTGACAATTCGAAAACATTAAACATCAGAAGACGTCCTTTTTAGAAACCTGTACGTTTTAACTTTCAAATGTTGAAATATTCCTTATATAATGGTTTCTTTATTCGAACACATTTGCACTGAAATATTAGGATTAATACCCTATTAGTCCTCATATTTTGGGTCAATTCTCGATTTAGTCCCTTTACTTTTAATTATCCTGATTTGGTCCTCTTATTTTTAGTGTTTGACCCATTTTAGTCCAAATCCCAATTTGACCCTTGATTATATTTTAATTACCTTTTTTTTTTCTATTTTTTTTCCTCAGCTCATCATACTTCCGTCAAATAAATAAAACATCATACATTTTGAACAAAATGTCGTCTGGTCGTGTCTGTCGAATTTTACAGACCGATCCTCACAGCCTAATCACACAGTTGAAATCGAATCGATTGTCGTCACAAATTTCTTCAACATCACCTAACACAATTTTGTTTTGTTTTCTACCTTTAGGTGCAGAGTAATATGTTTAATTTGAAATAAACATAACATCAGAGGGGCAAAAACCTGATGATTTTATTCAAACATACTGAATTTTATTATATTAATAACCTCATATAGGGATGATATAACTTGTTAGTTACTAACTGTAGTTGAAAACACAATATACATAAAATGAAAAAAAAATTTACAATGTTTATTTAAAAGAAAATTGAATAAAAATGTCAATACTCTCAAATTCTTTCTATCATTGTATTTATGGAAGTATCTTTCGGATTTGAAATTCGGACTTCATACTCATTCTACTTTTTGCTTTATTACTTGTTCGTTATTGCCGACAACATCTTGTAATAGGTGATCATGTCGTCCACTAAGTTCAGACCTCCTACAAGGCCAGGTAGGCAACCGCCTCAGAGCCTTCCCAGGAAGGGGCCCAAAAAAAAAAAAATCAATGGCTTTATGGGTAATAGTTATGCAAATATATTACTTAACACAATTGGATTAAGCCCAAACAATAAAACTACAAAAGCCATTAATTAAATTTTTAAAAAGTTATATACATTAAATGATAATGTTGAAATTTGGATAAAGTGAATTTGTTCGTAAAAATATCAAACATGTTGAATTTATTATAAAGACACGTAAAAAATATGTCACAAAGAACTAGAAAAAATTTAAGATTTGACATTTGCTCGATAATGATTTTATAGTTTACACAAGTAAAAATAATTGGCCTAATCGAAATAGCTTATATTTAAACAAATAAAAAACTAATTTATCGAATTGCTTTTGTTCAATTTATTTGATTCGATTAAATTGAATAGACCACCCTTATTTCTGGTAAGAAATGAAAATAAGTTGACCTTAATAAAATAAGAGAAAAAAAAACGAGAGAAAATGACATTATAAGAAGAGGAGATCATAGAACTTAAACAAACAATCGAGTTGCTTAAGAGACAAAATAAAACAATAATAAATGAGAAAATAATGTAAATAAATTATTTAAGATATTAATTAAAGATTAATATTTATATTAAGTAAAATTACAATTTTGGTCTAATATATTTACCCTCTTGTTATTTTGATAATATATAATGATAAATTTCAATTTTAGTAATGTATCTTATAGTTTTTGACAATTTTAATATTTTTTTCCAATATAAGTGTTCATATGACACTGCATGCATTAGAATTATTTCGATGTTGTTTCAGCACTATCAGTGCCTCGTGGAAAAATGACGAAATTCCAAAAAAATCAAAATAAAAGATAACAGAATAAAGCTGAAATTTGATAATGCGGAGAAAAAAATCTCAAAAGAGTAAATGACATAAATTATATTTTTCCTTATATATACCATTTAATCATTTTTCATTTGTGAACTAAAATTTACGGTTATTTACCGCGACAAAAGACCAATTCTTGACTTATTGTCTGAGGCTCCGTGAACAATAGGTACAATGTTGTCCTCCACTAGTTAATGGTCTTGTCTTTTGTGGTAGTTTAGTAACATATCACATGTTTCGAGTGTTTTCAGGATCGAATCAAAGCAGTTAGTTAGATCGGGAGCCCATCGGGGTTCGGTCCGGACATTATCCAAAAACCATTTTATCAGTAAAATCGGTTAGCCTAGTTCACAAATTTTTATATTTTTATTATATATATTATTATTTGGATTTTGAACTTTGTTAAAAATATAATTTTAATAGTATTAGAACTTATTTTAAATATGATGTTTAGGATTTAAAATATATTATTTATTATATTATATTATTACTTTATATAATATAACAATGTTAAAGTCCGACTATTTAGTTAAACCGGTCTGACCAGTTGAACTGCTATTTTAAAGTGGACCGGTTCGATCATCGATTTGATTATGAAAATATTGCATATTTTTTATTTTTTTAAGATAATCTTTTGTTTTTGAGGTCCTAGAGGAACATGCTTTTTGTATGGTCTTTCACCAATTTGACTTGTCTATGCAAGATGTTTTCTGTTAGTTCTTGTCGAAAAACTGTTCTCGGATTCCAATTCTTTCTTGTTTGAGCATTTTGAGCAGATCCCTTCTTACCATCTTCCTATATTACAGAATTTCCAACGACTCTCTTTACTCCCGGATAGCTTGTTGTTCCATATAAGATTTCTTTTCTTTTCAAACATTTATTTCGCAAACCCTGTAGTTTTTCATGTCATGGTATTTAACAGAAAAATCCATTAACTAAATTATGGTAAAATTTGAATGGAAACTTTACTTTGTCCATCTCTTTGAGAGAAATCCATATTCAACATGCTCTTTTGGTGGAGATATAATATGGAGATGTCATATTCAACGAGTGAGCAGCAATGGGTGTTTCATTTACTGTAGGATTCCTGATGAATTTCTAGATATTCATATATGGCCTTCCGAGCATGATGAAATGGAAAGCCTCATGTGAGCCTTTTCCAACCGGTTCTTGTGCTGCACTAAAGAAGTATAGCTCCAGAACATCTCATCTAGACATAGTTATTATTCGTCCATGTTTCATAAACAGCTATCTCGATCCATTTTGGTAGTGATGGTATCTCCGGGAAACATGGTTATGTTATAAATCGAGGCAAGAGCCTCAAATTCGTTCCATGACTTGACCTCCTTAGGATGAGAATTGGGTTTTCATCCACATCTTTTGATATTTTCCTTCTATATCAACCCGATCTGTTGCAGTGTTGATTCCTGCTCTAGTTTTTATTTTCTCAAAATTCTACTGATATACCTGAAATAAAGAAATTATAAACTCATTGGCATCAACATTATATTTTCCTTTGTCTTTATGAGGTCTAAGATTGATCTCTTCCTTTTCAATCCTCGAGGTGAAGGGTTGAATTGATAACTTGAGATAAGAATCCGAAACCTCAATTTTTGATTGGGCCAACTCATCTAAAGATGATCCTGATTCAGCACTTTGAGGTGCATTAGTCAATTCCATTGATAATACTTTCCCAATATAATGACCTTGTAGAATGGAGAAATCAGTGAATTTTTTGTTTTCTTCCTTCTTTCGAATATGATAGAATTCGGACTTAAAAATCAAATTTAAAGTACATTTTAACATTGCATATACAAGTGATAAAATGATTTTTACTAGGTATAAAATATCCATCAAAATCAATAATTTTATTAGTTTTTTGATAATCAATCACTAATCTGGGTTTGTTTATCATGATTTCTTACCACAAAACCTGTACTGTTGTTTGACGATATTCCTACTTTGATTAAACCAAGGTCCAAATGTTGCTTGATAATAATCTGCATATCTTTTTTAATCAACTGTATTCAGAGGGATAGACTTGTATCTGACCAACTCATACTCCCCTCCTTCCTTAATTTTAAAGATGGCTTGGAGTTGGTTATTTTCCCACCATGTCAAGAGATATTCATTGTAGTTTTATTTTATCATTCTTTTGGCATATTCTAATGATACTTTTGATTCAAGCTCTACATTTTTTTGGTGTAATCTATCTTGATGAACTCCATTTTCTTTAGTTGGAGGTTTTGCTTTATTCTTATTTAGATCATTGTTTCTCCAATCCTTCTAGAATCCTTCATTTTTGGGTATAGAATTTTTCTTCAACATCACGCTTGCTACGAAACTCGACTAAAATTTTCTGTAAAATGCATATCTTAGTTTCAGGTCTATGATTTTTTGATCACATGATGTTGGGAATATTAATCTTTTAGTCTCATTTTCTTGTGTATATGATCTAAATATTTGTAACAAATTGTTTCCTAACAAGATGTCCGCTCATGTATCATGAAAGTAAATAGGTGGTGTTTTCACTTTGTACCAAGGTGTTTATCCTACACATTTGATTATGATTTCTACTTTTTTATTCCATTTGTATAAGACTAAGATCTGCTTTAAGAAATATAGTCTAGCTATTTGAGGTAATTCCTCTTCCAATTTTTTAAGAAATACTCTTCGTTTCGCTGTGCAAATTACAGCTCATGAATCAATATAAGCAACAAAGTACTCTGTTTTATATTGTTTGTATAACATCCTTATTGGGATGTATATCTAGAATGTACTAGTTTTCATTGGATTTTCGCTATCCGATCTTCTGACCTGAATTCCATTCCGTTGTCAAATCGTTTATAAGGTTTGTGTTCCTCGAGAAAATATAATCCAAGAACCAATTGCTTGGGTTCTTTTCCTGAAATTCCTTTGATATGAACCTCCAAATCTCTAATATTTATCATTCTTTTGTAGATTCCTATCATGAGTTGTTCTAAATAGTATATGATATTACAAGAGAATTGATTTTTTTTTTCTAGTAATATTAAATAGTCTTTAGAATTCTCTCTATCCTTCTAGATATATAATCTTTCCTATTGTTGAAAAGCTTTTTGGTGCTGGTTGAGTTTCTTGGACATGTGTTTTATCCACATGTGATTTGTTATTATATTTTCTTGGAAATGTAGTCTTTTTGGTTCCATCCTAAGACTATGATTTATTTTTAAAATCGCTTCGTCTTGGATCTGGATATATGTTTTTTGTATTAAAATAAACTCGATTTTTCTGGATAAATTGACCGAACATATTTTTCAAATAGTTCTGGTATTTCAATAAACTTATTTCTAATAAAAAATAATGAATTATGTATATTAAAAAGAACATATAAACTTGATAGGTAATAGAATATGGTATATTACATTGTTCAATTAACTTTTTTCCTTGAAGTTTTGATGCAACGTAAAATCTCGGCTAAAATCTCGATCTGCCACGTTGTAGGCAGTTTTTAGATAAATTACTCATAAAATTTCCTGCACATAGATTCTCTGAGATAGTATCCAATATTGAATCTTGAAGATTACCCATTCGGTTATCACATATATCAATATCAATGGGTGAATCCATTCATACTTTAAAATTAGTTTTTATCATGATCTGGATTCCATTTGACTCTTCTTGACTCAAGAATTCTTCTTCTTTTTATATACTTTCGTCTGAGGGAATATCCTCAAACTAGTATACTTGAAGCATATCTTGATAATAAACTACTTCTTTGATATCCGAAGTTGATTCAAAAAGCCTTATTCTTTTTCTATCATTTTCCGGATAGTTGGTCAAAATGTGACATTTTGCTCTACATGTCCAGCAGTTACAGTTTTTAAAACTTTCATTATCCATGATGTGAGCTATTCTGAAAGTTTTTCTTGTTGGAGTTCGTCTTGTGCTTCAAGATGAGTTTGATGCTTTGGATGACATTCTATTTCATGATAATCCACTTTTTTGTTTAGATTTGTAAGGCATGGCTTTTTGTCTAGACCATATTGTTCTTGTTTTACAAGAACTTCTTCTACTTTTCATACTTATAGCATAAGAATGAGATCTAAAGCACTTCATGTTAGGATCAAGCGCTTACCACTAGGTCAAAAGTTATGGCTGTTGGCCAAGACATAACTTTATTTTCTTATACTTCTGACAGCGCAGAGTGCACCTACTTGGGCGCTAATGGGTCAGGATGTTAGGCCCATGAGTCTTGGGAGATACATGTCTATCTACTGTGCTGTCTCACATCCCTTAGAGACCAGTCTTACCATTTCTCTACCGTCGGTCCTGTCCCCATCAGAGACATTATTACACGTTAAGATCTGGTGTCACTCTTTTACAGCCCACTTGACAAATCAGATCAAGCGACGAAACGTCAGCAGCTTGACGCATGATAACTTTTCAGGAGGTCACCCATCCCAGTACTACTCTCACTCATGTACGCTTAAGCCCATAACCTCTCTTTGATGTCAATTGTTAGGATCAAGCGCTTACCACTAGGCCAAAAGCTACTCTTTTTCATTTGTCATCTATTTCCAATAATTGTTGGAATATCATTTTCTCTGCAACATAATGGAGTACATATGTTAATATCTCTTAATATTTTGTAGTTTTTTTGTAATGATATCAAATGACACTATTCTGACAATTTTCATTTTTAGAAAAAGGCTTTTCTAGCCAACATATCTGGATTTCCAGAGATGTATTCTCTTATTAGCATTTCTCTTCAGGGATTGATATTTTAGCTAAGAAAAGTAGCATCGTTGTGCTTTCTTGTACTCACGAATTCCATATGTAT
Source organism: Primulina huaijiensis (assembly GCF_012295235.1). NCBI lineage: Eukaryota > Viridiplantae > Streptophyta > Magnoliopsida > Lamiales > Gesneriaceae > Primulina > Primulina huaijiensis. The sequence goes on along the minus strand of NC_133310.1, from coordinate 18,513,666 downwards.
TTAGTAAATAATATAATGTATTCATCAACTAAGCAAATGTAATTTAATTCAAGACTATACAAGCTTGAATATATTTATTTTTATTCTCTATATATTGACTATTGAAATAATCTACCCTTATAATTTGTTCCTTAAATAGGGTGACCATTCTTCTGGCTATCTCACTAATAGATTCTCTGGCTATGATTGACTATTTGGTTTATGTTGAAGTAATCTCCCAAGTGCTTTTGACTTATCCCACGAATCATTTCTAAAAATTTAATGATTTCTTCTTTATTGAGATCAAGTGTTCATGCTACGATTCTCATAGCTGATGTCCAATTATCTATGAGATATTATATGTTTTTGAAGTCCAGTACATCAAAGTTGAGCATAACTTCGTAAAGATGTACGAGTTTTCAAACAATCTTTCCATAAAGTGTTTGGTGCAAGTGAAATTGATTTCTTCCTAACTGAGTTCCTGCTAAGTGTGATTCTCCTCCGACTTGGAAGTCACTGTGGTTTTCTCCTATGTTGGTGTCATGGGATCCACACTTCCCCTATTGGTAGTTCTTGGGAAATGTTTATGTGGTAATCAGGGATTGATCGTCCGCGGTTATGTTCATTTTCAGATCTACGACTTTTAGATTTGTAAAAAAATCTGCAAGATCTTGAAGATAATTGAGACTAATCATTTCAATGGTTGTCATCATGTTTTTTTATTTCATGATACATTTTTGATAAGATTGATCATTTTTTCTTAATCAGTTAGTTTTTGCACCAATTTTGCTTTCTCATTTTGGTGTAATAAGAATTATGTTAGTATTGAAGATAGAGTTTGATGGGGGTGAATAAATTCTTAATTTTTTTTAAAAAAACTTGAGCTGATCATAACTCTTATTTGTTGTTCATGTTTATTTATAGACTAGATAGATGCATCTAAACATTGAAAATGGTTTCTCAAGTGGGAAAATGTTTGGCTGGATAATGATATGTTATATATTCAATTAAACAATTTTTTTAAACACAAATACCAGAAAAATATATGAAAATATACAAAAACTAAATGACTGAAAATAAAGAACACACGGTAAATGGAAGTTTGAAGGAAATATCCTTCTACATCTCCCTTTCTTCCACTCAAAAAAAAAAAATCAAATAAAAGACTTTGATTTACACAAGTACTTGTACAAACCCAATTCATTTAAGACTTATCATATTTCTAAACTGAAACTCTTAGTATCTTCTATACAACAAAAACCAAAATTGTCTATTGAATCATAAACTCAGACAAATACAAATATATTTATTCAATTAGGCAGCTTCAACAACTAGAATTGATAAGGCAGCATAATTTGATCTCAAATGATCAGATATGAACAATGTGAGTGCTATAGAGCAGTTTGAAGATAGATAAACAAAGAGTGCTCGAGATATTTGACAAGGCATATTGTGAGAGCATCAAAAGTCTTTTTCAATCTTAAATCATGTCTTTATATAAATGAATTCCTTCAACAGTCAGATCTTCATCAAACAGATACTCGTAGTGATTGTTAACACAAAACAACTTGTCTTTTGTCTTCTTTCTTTTCATAGTACACAATAATTAACACAGATTGGCATGCATCTAAATGGGTTTTAGAATCTTCTTTGAATTTGGTGTCTGTAAAGATTTTAAAGTATATCAAATGAATGATAAATATGCTTTCTTTAATAGTTTATTAAATGAAGAAGTATATGTTGAACAACCATATGATTTTATGAATCATGTATTTCTTGATAATGTGTTTAAATTGGATAAAACATTATATGGTTTAATGAAAGCTCATAGAGCTTGGAATGATACATTGTTTAAGTTTTTGATTTATCACGATTTTGTTATTGGAACCGCATACAAAACTTTATTTAAGTTCACCAAAGATGAAACTCTACTTAATCAAATCTATGTTGATGATATTACTTTTGGCTCTATTAATCCAAAATTGTTTGAGAAATTCTCCCCCAATTAATGCATGAAAAGTTTGAAAATGACCATTATAAGAGAATTAACTTTCTTTCTTGGACCGTCAGTAAAACAACTAGACAATGATATTTGCATCAACCAGTCCAAGTACACAAAAATAGATGTTAGAGAAGTTTAGTTGGGGTCTTGGTCTGCCTGGTGGTCCTTTAATTTTCATAAATATTGGAATAAAACCTGAAAATAATAAATCTCAAAAATATGTTCGGATCCATAATGTTTAGTAATATATCATTATCAGAAAATTAAGTTACACAATAATAATAATAATATAATATGTTTGAATTTTTCAATCGAGGCTCTGATACCATTTTCTTAGCCAAATCTAACTTTTATCGAACCAGGGTGATTTTGAGGATTTTTGAAAATTTTTAGGCTGGACTAAATTGAGCAAGCTGCAGGAAAAGTACCGAATTTACCTTTTAATGAAATTTTTTTCATTTAAAAAAAAAAGAAGATATAGAAACATTGCAAGGCGTGAAAACTGAAGTCTTTTATTCCTTTACTTATTCCAAATAAACAGTATAGTAACATAAAGTCCATTAATGCCTCTTGGACCTTGAAGCTATTTGACACCATCCTTATATCTCCTTCAAGAAATACCATCAAGAAAGTATAGGAACGAGCTAGCTTGATAGGAACGAGCTAGCTAGTCTCAACCGCAGACCAAGAATTTGCTGCAACCCAGTCAAACGCAACAGGACTCAAGAAAGCATCAGGTATGCCGAAAGCAGTGACCAAGGCGAGTGCATAAGGTCGTATCTCACTGCAAAGTTTCGAAACTTCCTTCCTAATCGTAGCAGCATGCTCTGTGGATAAGTAACCATATCGGAGAAATGCAGCATCTTCGTCTAATGTAACCGAGACGTACATTGATCTCATAAGTCCCAATATTTTCTGCCATGTAGAAAAAACATCAAAGTTAGAGAAACATTCTTTGATATTATCTTCCATTTGCATGCGCTGCGTGCAAGTATAAATATTGATTCGAGTAAGGGTATTTGTCTATTGTCAGATTGTTGTCACTGGGGTATTCATATAAGAGCTTATGAGATCTGCCAAACACCCTCCGAGTCCGAGGTATTTCAAATCTATTTGATCGTTTGAATGAATTTATATCATGTTAATTTCAAATCCACCATTTGTTAGTTTAATTAAAAACATAATGACAATTGAGAAATATTTGAAATATATCGAAGACTAGTGTTATTTCAAGTCCATTCTTCAAATTATATGTAGTTTTTCTTTTATGCATCATATGTCCAACTACAAAGTATGTTCATGTTACAAAACCGTTGACTCATGGCCCTTGGGCGACCGCAACCCAATATGGTAGAAGATACAAGCTGAAGATTTGAAATGAATGCATAAGAACACACCGCTTCAAATAAGAAATATAACGAACTAGCCACAAGGAGGACAGCTTTGTATATCTTGTGATTGGATGAATCTATCAAGATTTTTCTCAAACAAATCTTTCAGTAAATGAATATTTTCTATCTCGATGCACATTTCATACTACTGATACTATGTGTAGTTGCAAGAGTTGAAAAGTAAGAAATATAGCAGGTATCATTATATAAAAGTAATGAAAGTCGAGATTGCCACAAACCTTGAGATGGGTGTCTGTTGTATTGTTCTCTGCCTCTATACATGTCTGTAGAATTGTCCGGTCAGAGAACGCTCGTCCTAAATCTTCCGCGAGTTGATAATTCTAAGGAAAATGAAATGTAAGAGTGGAACAAAAAGCAATAAACTAGGACATTTAGCAAGTAATTTTGGTCGAATTCATATTTCACGATGCCATTACCGCATTAAAGGCATACTCTTTGCTTTCTCCTTGAGATTGGAAGTTAGAGACTTCTTCAGCAAAGCGGTTCAGTAGATCTCTCTCTCTCAGGCAGAATACATCATTCTGTTACGGGTGAAATAAATACAAAAAAAACAGGAAATCTTAAGGAAGAAGAAACTGGAATAGCACGCTTTAACTTTACCTGAAACTGAACACTCCGAATGGTGGAACCCGTTAGCTGAGAAGGAATTGTAGGTGAAGATTTATTCATATGTCCAAGTCCCAATTCTTTATACGGTTTGTTTCTCTTTCTAGCCATCACATACTCTGCAAGCAGTGCTTTGCTAACCTATAATGTCAATTTTTCAATAAGAATTTTGATGTGATGCTAAAAGTTATAACTGATAATTAGACTATATATTTCAAATATTTTAAACCATACATCAATTAAAAAAAAAAATCATATACCTGCTGCATAAGGACATTGTTATCACCCTCAAAAGTAGATTGTACATCATATTCGCCTTTCAGTTGGCCGATACGATTTTCAGTCTTCAATCCTTGTCCACCACATGCCTCGCGACATTCCTAGATCAAAATAGCCCTAATATGTAAGCGGGGAAATTATTACCACCTGAAAACACAACTACAATCATACATGGTACCTGAAGAGTTCGCATGTTATGCCATGTAAGAATAGCCTTCAATGCACTAGAGACAACGTGAATTGTTTTAATTAACTGAGGAGTTCTCTTAATGTATAGCAGCTTCAAGTAGTTAGCAGCGAAGCTCGAAGCATATCTGCAACACCCGAATGAGCAGCTCGTAAGACGATGAATATTTAATAAGAAAACTAATAGATGTAGTAATTCTCAAATATAAATATCTTGTAAAAGATTGCCACTTTCCCTTCCACAAAAGAGGAACAGCACAACCGAAAAATTGTGGCAACTTAAACAAAAACTTGAAAAGTTAATAGAGAAAGTAACACCAATGATTGATAAGTTTGTAAGTGTGGTAAACTGAACAACTTCATTCTTCCAAATGATTTGAATGGCATTAACCAAAATATAAATGATAATAAACAGCAAGCTATTAGTTTATGGAATTCTCACGTTTTTGCAAGTAGAGGAAGAAGACGTCTCTGATGACTTGGGTAATCAAGCAAAAGAACTTCATCATCTTTTGGTGCAACAGAAAATGCTCTTCTGGTTAACGAATATCTGATAGCAATAGCTAGGCTAATCTGACGAGAAAACATAACCATCTTAATACATAAACTCCGAAGCGAAAATAGCATGCTTATATTATATTTCTAAGCAGAGTTACTAAAAAGAATGCAACACAAATCTCCAGGCGTTGTGCACCTTTGCTGAGTAAATTGCACTGACTGCAATAGTGACGCGCCCAGAAGTCAAAGGGGCCATGAATGCACCAAACCTCTGGAGTGAATTTAAAAAAAAAGGTCAATGCAATTAACAAAACTTTTGGCAAAAATTTACATGAGGAACATATAAACAACAAAATTTCATTTTTAATCATGTAATTCAGTTAGATTAAAGTTTTTGTGGACACAAAACATTTGAGCTGTAATTGTGTATTCCGTATTCTATTTGTAGAGAAGTCAAGTCCAGCAAAAACTCGGCAAAGAAGAAAACAACAAAGAGATTTCTAGCAAATCCGTCATACTGTAAAGAGCTTAGTTGGTGAAGTTAAATCAATAAGGGTCGAGGACTGAGATGTTCCGTGAAGGATAAGGAACAACGTTTCAAGTTGTATAGAAGTTATCTAAAGAGCTGTACCAATGCTAAATGTTTTGGCTAAGGGAATCCAGCAGGGAGAATGCGGAAGATAAGTTGAAGCGGTAAATAGATGTTACAGAAAAGCAATATTCCTCCTTACCAGATTTACCAAGTTAACATACAAAATTTTTAGTAAGAATGTCAATCTAGGTATATTACATTCCTATTAATACCAGACGAAATGAAAAATGAATGGAATAAAATCATTTTTTAAAATTTGAAATAATATTCAGTAAAAGTTGTTTATTATATCATAATTATTATGTTTATCATATTTTTACCATTGGTATTATTATTGTTTGTTATTTGCAATGTAGCACGGACACCTTAAAAAAAATTATGAAGTATCGGACACGGATACGACGCGCGGATACGGCAAAATACGTGTCGTTGATTTTTTTAGGGTTGCCCAGTCAAACACGCCGTGGACACGTTTTTCGGACTCGTTTCGGCAAAAAAAAGTTTGAATTTTTTTTTTCTTTTTTAGATCACTGCTCTGAAGATGTACATTGTATATATTTACATAAATATGTATATATATTTCTACAATATATTTATATGAATATTTATATCTCTAGAATTTTTAATACTAAATCTTCTATATATAATATTTATATATTTTTTAATAATTATGGTATCCTAGTCGTATCGTGTCTTATATTTTCAAAATTTGTTGTATCCGTATCGTATTCGATACGATACCCATACCCAGTGGCGGAGCCAGAAATATGACTCTGTCCGAGCTAGAATTTTAAACTCTAAAATCTTTTAATATTTTAAATTGATCTATCCAGACTAATATCATATTATTCCAAAATTTACATATAAATTTTTTTTAAAAAAATTGGGCCACCCGGGCTCAAGCATGTGGCTCCACCCCTGCCCATACCCGTATCCATGCAACATAGGTTATTTGCTATTATCATAATTATGGCTACTATTAAATGATTAATTTTATTAATATTTTTTATTATTATCATTATTATATTTTATTTATTTATTATTAAATAATAATAATTATTATTCTATTTATTGTTATTATTATTATTATAAAATCACTGTCCTTTCATAATTATAATTAATATTAATTTTTTGATATATATTATTATTACTATTCTTCTAGTATTACTATCAACTAAAATTGATAGTTGCTCACGTAAAGGACGAAAAGTATTGTATTCGCACAGCTATTAGACATAGCAGCCAGTGAAAAGCTAGGAGCTATAAATATGTTAGATGCAACATGTTTTTCAAAAATCATTGTAGAGCAAGAAGAAACATTAGCAAAAGCCAAGGAAGCCACCATGGGGCAACATCACAACTCTATCCAAGAAGAAACCAAGAACAAAATAAAGTACATATGAACCCGTAATAAATCATAAAACAGTTTATCTGTGCAATTTTTCTGTTGAAAAACGAAAGAACATGGTATTTGAAGAAGAATAAACCTGGTCAGGGTCCTGTATCGCACTCAGATATTTTCCTTCCGAAGAAACATCAGCTACTGAATTTAATATATTTTCTCTGGGAATACGAACATTGTCAAACCTGAAAGTATTAAGTGCTGAAGCTTTCAGATGAACTTGAACATTAAATTTTTTAGCAAATTCAAAAGTGGTAGCTGTATACCAGATTCGTCCATTGTCAACACCATTCAAACCAATCTTATGACCACAATCAGCGATACGTATATTGGGACAGATACTTCCATCTGCATCTCTAATCTGAGTGATAAAAGCATGGACACCTTGATTGTTTCCATCAATGTGAAGCTGTGAAAAAACTACTGTATGTGTCGCATGCTACAAAACATTCAAGAATTAAATCATAAGTTACTATCAGTTCTTTGAGCAAGACTTCCAAGAATAACCACACATTCATTTGCCCAAAAGGAAGATAAGAATTTATTACATTAGCTGCACCTCCGATCCAATACTTCTGAGCTGATTCACACGGAGTGTTGATCACAAATTCTCCCGTGCCGGAATCATATGTTGTTACAGTTTCAATTCCTCGAACCTGACAACATTGAATTAAAACCCTTGCATAAGATTGCATGAAAAGAAGATGATCTCAAATCATAGAATAAATTTCTAAGGTAAATAAAACTTCAAATGAACTTTTATATACATTACTTCCATGCCCCAACTCTGTCATTGCAAAGCAGCCTTTGATCAGGTAATTTTCAGTGGCCCTCAACCACTTATCATGGTGCCGCTTTGTCCCAAAAAACTGGATAGCACCTCCCCTGAACAATAACAATTACAATTTACATGTGTTCACCAAACCATATTATTACTTCAAGAACTTGATACATACAAAGACGAGAGAGAATCCAATCCAATTCAATCAAACAATTTAAAGTACCAACTCAAAAGAACACGTTTGTAACAGATTAACCAAACACAACTACATTAAAAATCTTCCCTTCACATTGCTTAATGATTCGCCAGAAGATTTCAATAAACGTTTACACATATCAAAACAAGTGTCTAGCCCGATTTTACACACATGAATGGTCACCCAATCTTCAAAGTTTCACAAATCATTAACATCACAAAAAAATAAAAGTTCATAAAGAAACAAATTTTTATGGAGGCTGAAGCTACGGTAATCAGCAGACTAACACTAAAATCGATCGAATAAATTTTTAAAAACTATCGAAAGCAAATGCACAACTATCTTGAAGCAAGAGAAAAACCCAGTGAACTAAAACTAATCGCTCATGAAAATAGCAACGAGAAAGCTCGCGGGGAAAAAGATAAGCATACCACAAGAAGAAATGAACACCGACTTTGATAGCGAGAGAGTGATCAAAAATCTCAATGACCTCCAAAAGAGCAAACTTTCTCATCTCCGCTTCATAGCCTTTTCCAGTAAGCCACCCCTCGAACACCCCATGATCCAGTAAGTACTGAATTCTCTTCATTGTGATCTCCCTCTGCTGTTCCATGGTTTGATTATAATCCGGCACAACAAAGACTTTTCCTCCCCTCGACCTCGGATTGAAGAGGTTGCTTTGCACCATGAGGTTGAAAAGCCAATCCCTGTCCTCCAAATTGTGGCCATCCATCAATTTTCTCATTGAATTCACGTCGAAAGAAAAGGGTTGCTCGTATACTTCCGGCGGAGTGTAACTCAGGCATGGTGAGGCGGAAACGGCGGTTGAGCTACCCAGATGGCTGTGGTTTTGCAGGTGTCTGGATAAGACACGGGTTCTGAAATTCACTTTTTCCATACTTAATTGGGATTCAAAGAATGATAATTGGAATGAAATTGATTCAAAAAGCTATGTATCGTAAGCCAAGTTTCTTGTCGTTGGGATCTGTGATCGAGCGGACCAAGGAAGAAAGATAAATTGAAATACAGTCAATATCCATTTTCCGACTCATAAATACGATGAAGTTTTGTCAAGGAAATCGGCTAAGCTGAACTTTATCGATTTACCATTTTTATATTTAAATTTAAGTAAATATTTTAAATCCAAATATATATTATATTTTATTTTATATCAATAATATATTTTATAATAGTTGAGAGATTAATAAAAAATGTTTTGACGATGACATCAACTTTTTTCCAATTTATTTTTTTTTATTTATGATTAATATTAATCATCTCCTTCCATTTGTGTGCTTGAAATATTTGTGCGGTTATTTCTTCTCAATCTACCCTTTTATTTATAATTTATATTAACCATCCTTTTCCGTTTGTGTGCTTAAAATATTTGTGCGGTTGATTCATTGTCTTTCATGATTTAAGTACACAATGTTTTGGTGTCATGACATTGTAATATCATGAATGTCTAATATATTAAACTCATATATTCATGACACACACGCGTTGCGTGTATCTCGATAACTGATATATTTAAAAACTCTGCATGAGAGAGATTACACTACATGAACATCCAGAAGGCAATCCACAATTTTTTTTTGATATGAACAAATATCATAGATGATAAATGAAGAGGATATAAAATACATTGGACATACCCAGTGATCATATAATCAATGTTCAAAAATCATAATCGAAAAAAATGATTATATCAAAAAGTAGATACATTACAAGAATGAAATCCAAATACTGGGAGACAAAAAATGAACATCATCCAGCAGCCAGTGTTCGATGAACATGAATCGAAATCTTCCGAAAAATAACTTCCACATCTGACCTCCCACGGTCAAAAAATGCTATGTTACGAGCACTCTTGTTGGACATAAATAACTTTGAGATGACATGTTCTATCAGTACCAATCGACGATCAATAGTGACGTGGGAGTTCTATATGTCCATTGCTTTTTCCAATAATTATTTTATTTTAGAATTATATATTAGAAATCAATAAAAAAATTTAAATGTCAAAGGGAATATTCAGAAAGAAACAAGAAGTTCAATACACCACCAATATCCATCATCATATAATTCATTAGCAATAAAACTCAAATTTGTTCCTAAAAAAGAATCCGTAGGCTAATTGGAAAAAGAACGAAACATAAATCATCCTTTCCCATTCTGGCCTATCAAAACTGCTTTGCCACCAAAGGAGATCTGCTCAAACGAGAAAAAGCAAACATGAAAATGGTTGAGAACCAGCTTTTCATGAATAAAAAAAAAAAAACGTGTAATTGAAAAAAATTTAACAATATTTTTTAAGGTTGTCTAACTGAATAATGGGCACATAAAAATCTTCATGTTGATAAACTATGCAAACGTAAAGAATTTTGTTAAATGAAGATACATCGAAATCTTTGAAGATGATTCGATGGATAGGGAAGAAGCGAGCAATATAGGGCTCAAGAAATCGTGTGATTTTTTTCGAACAACGAATATTTTATCAGACAAATTGAGGAAGAAAAGCAGAAAGCAGAAGAAACAACTCGAAAACTCTTATTATCGAATACAAGTGTATATAATAGGCTTAAAAACCAAATTTCTACCTGTAAAAGCACATATTTTTTGCAACTCCAAAATTCAGCCTTTTCTTATGGATGCTCAGCTAGAGTTCTCAGAGATAACCTGAAATTTTTCATGCTACCATCAGAATTAGTTGAGATCCTGGCTCAATTATATTTCCTTGCAGAGAAAAATTAATTAATGTTACCCGATGTATCAAGGGCTTGGCATTCTCCTCCCATTCTGTTGCCCACCTAGATGAAGATATCCTATCCATCAAACTCCTCCTCATCGATTGCAAATGATCACATCTGTCAGGGAAACCCTCAAACAGCATCTGTAGAGATCGATACATAAATTTAAGGAATTTCCTACACATTAATTCAGCCATTCTGCAGTAAAACTAATTACATTATGCAAGTGACGAATTCTTCCACAAAACAAGTTTCAAGACCCATTCTTCTTTTCTTTCACATGATTTAGTTTGTAACTTTGATGTTATTGCCTCTCCCTAAAATGGTCTCTCCACGATGATAAATCCCTCAGAAAGTATTTCATGAATTGCAAAATGATATGTGACAGAATTGGTCATATTCCACACCAAATGCTTCTTTTGGTCTCAATCTTGACAGCATTGGTTCACGCACAATATCAGGTAAGATGGTCTATATTCATAAGAAAAAGTGCTGATGCAAAGGCTTTACATATTTATTTTTTATAGGGTGTTTTGTTTTGGACCCCTACAAGTAAATAGATACAAAGGAAAGGCCATTAGGTGGGAAACTAGGCTAAAACAACCAAAATAAAAGCAGTCTTTAAAAAGGTACCAGTCCTGACCTAAGAGGGCCAATCCTATCTAACAAAATACGAGCATGAACATCTGTTTGAGAAACTTCACCAAAAAAAAGTTACCAGGTTTCTATCACAATAAGCCGAGTTGGCGAAATTGACAACAAAACGACAAAACGAGAAGTTAAGATGAAGATTAACAGGCATACTTTTATAAGCTCAAGACGTCTCAAAGCACAAAAATATAGCTCAGCGTATATGTGACAACATCAACAAGGTTAATGATTTTAACCAAAATCGAGAACAAATGAACAATATTAAGGATCACATTCCAGAAACTTTTTCAGGAATCACTTATGAGTTGCAATTTCAGCGTCAACACATATTCATGAAAGTTGGTAAAATCAAGGCATACTTCAGAAATATAAGCAGATTATAAATAAGTCAGTGCACATATAAACCAAGAGTTCCAATATCAAAGAAGATGTAAATCTTAGCAGTCATATATTTCACAATTTTTCAGATTCATATGCTAATTTCAACTAAAAGCTAGGGGAAGAAAAATAAGGGCTCGGGCATGTGTTCCGTCTTGGCACATAAGAAAGGAAAAAAAGAACTAGATATCAGATAAGGAAGTGAAATAAAAGAAAATCAGAAAAGAAGAGAATATGAGAAAGAGGAAAGAAGAAAAGAAAAAAGATGACGGTATTATTAAAGACTTAGCGATTTCCCTTGAAAATATCATGATTGTATTTGAGCATATGCATGTGCCATCAACAACCACGATCAACAGATATTCTGTATCCCCCGATTTAGAATATAAGCTGGTTCATTAGAAAGGAAGAAAGAGCGCAAACATATGGTTGCATGCTCTACAACTTGTTAAGCTTACCATGAGTTCATCAGCAAGTTCTGAGGATGACGAGAAAAGGAGGCCATTCTTTCCAGTTTCTACCAGCTCCTTGATGCTTGACGCAGATCAGAAACAGTTTGTATAAATAGTATTCGCAGTGGCACAACAATACAAAAGAGTAAAATACTGAATCTTACCAAGAGTAAGAAACAGCACAGACTGGCAGTCCACTGCCAAACATATCCACAACCTAGCAAACAAAATTCCTACGAATGAGATCACTTACCCCAAAATGTAAAAGGAAAAGTTTCTTAAAGAAGAAGAATTTTTTTTACCAGGGACGTCAGACTAATAAATAGCGGTACTTCGCTACTACAAAATGGATAAGTTCAAAAAACAAGTAAACCTTCATGGGTAGATCCAACCCTGATGAGGACATGTGCAGGCAGACGCCTAAGTCTGCAGAACCTGCAAAAATAGAAAAGGAAGATATAAAACTGTTCTGGTGGAAGACAACATATTAACAACTTAGATATAATTCCTACCAAGAAGCAACGCGTAATCCTCTGCAGACAGCCACATGGTACGGAATGCTACACGTTTGAGACTAAGTTTCTTTAGTTTTTTCTCATACTTTTCCTTTTCAGGTCCTTTACCTACGTGTATTTAAAAGTATTCAATCCTAAAATAGGTTATTAAAATTTATTGTAATGACTCTGAAAATTTTGATAGATATGAAAGAGAAGCATATGCATAAAAACTATCGTTACCAGTGATGATAAACAACAACCTAGGGTAAGCGAATCACTTTCCAGAATGAATTTCTTCCCAAACAGTTTCATCTCCAATTGAGTCGTCCTCATTTAATAGTGCTGCAACTCGCCTATCATACATAACAGCAGCTTCCAGAAGAATACTAAAATCTTCATCCGGAGTCCTAAAAAGTCGTCAAATAATATCGAATCATGTTGCTATGAAATATATGCTCATCATTTTCCATTCTAATGATTCTGGTAATTATCGTGAAAAACAAACATGTATCAGAGTCTAAATTTTCTGACGTGTAAAAATAATGAAAAAGGTAGGGGATTGAAGGAAAGTTCAAGTAAATTAAAACGGCAAACATTTAATGGATATGATCTAACCAGCTTGTAATACTAACAATTAGAGCAGGTCTGTTTTCCTTCAAGGAAATATCACTGTCAATCTGAGTTGTAAATGGAGCCGTATTAAGATAATTGCTATCTGGTCCTGCTGATCCTGCCATATATGTGAATGTCTGATTAAAACTAGTAAGAACACTCTTGACATTAATTTAAGAATTGAATTACAAACACTAATGTTTCCCTCCTGTACCACTAACTATGCAATCTCGGAGGCCATATGGCTGATTGAGGCTTTTACTAATCCTGCAAAATAACTAGATCATAGCAGACACCTAGGTTTGCTGATTCAATGTATTCTTGAAGCTTGTGATGACAATAGACTCACATCATGCCTCTCCTCAAGCAAAGCTGGCCGGAAAAATTCAGGAGGTTGATCATACAAAACTGTGGCCCTACAATACAATAATGAGGCTAAAATGGCTAATAACAAATGAAATGCCAGCAGGTTACAATGCACGGCGGATTTAACATATCGTGCTCTTACTTTATACCCCAGTTCTGAGCCAATTCATGTTCCATAGCTCTAGTCACACACAAAGAACCATGGGCCATCTTGCCAAAGTGCTTCTCTATCCTAGGAATAATCAGATATTCAGTCTACAAACAAGGCCAGAAATTCCATTTAATGAAAACACAATGATATTTTACCATTGATATATGTTAGAGTGCACACATACACTCGAGAGAAGTAGCTCCCAACAATATGTGAGAAGCAGAAAAATTATTTCATCAAAGAAAATTGTGTTCAAGTACAAGTATTTATATATCCGTCATTAACTTTCCTAACTACTAACAGTTAGGCTAACAGACTAACTAAGTGACAATTAAGCAGATTGAAGTGTATACTAATAACATCCCCCCTCAAGCTTGAAGAAGGTTGAACATTCCAAGCTTGGAGAGTAGAAAACAATGCTGCTCTGCATTCAACGCCTTCGTAAAAATATCGGCATGCTGACAATGAGTAGAAATATGAATAGTGGTAATGAGCTTGTCTCGAATCTTCTCCCGGATAAAATGACAATCAATATCAATATGTTTCGTCCGTTCATGGAACAAGGGATTAGCTGTGATGTGAAGGGCAGCTTGATTGTCACAATGCAGAACTGTAGGATGAGCAAATTGTAAACCCATATCAGAAAAAACACCACGCAACCACACAATTTCACAAGCTACAGAAGCCATGGAACGATACTCGGCCTCGGCAGATGATCGAGAGACATTGTTTTGTTTCTTCGTTTTCCATGAAATGGGAGAAGAGCCAAGGGAGATGAAGTAACCAGTGATGGATTTGCGACTCATTGGACAAGAGGCCCAATCGGAATCGCAATAAGCATGCAGCTGCAAGTCACAAGAAGCTGATAACAAAATGCCTGAACCAGGAGACTTTTTTATGTAAGCAAGAACACGGTGAACAGCATGCAGATGAGAAGCCTTAGGAGCCTGCATAAACTGACTCAGATGTTGTACCACATAACAAATATCAGGTCGGGTAAGAGTAAGGTGGATAAGCCGACCAATCAATCTCTGATATACAGAAGGGTCTGTCAAAGGCAGATCAGGTATAGCAGATTCAGAGTTAAAAGTTGCATCAAACTCGGTTTGGTTAACTTTAAGTGTTGCTCCATGGGTGTGGCAAACGGCTTGCAACCAGAAAGACCAGCCTCAGAAATTAGTTCTAGAGCATACTTACGTTGATTCAAACATAAACCACGCTTAGATCGAGCAATCTCAATCCCCAAAAAATATTTCAAAAAGCCTAAATCTCGAATATCAAAATGATCATGAAGATAAGCTTTCAATGCAGAAATCGAAGAAAGATCACTGCCGGTGATAACAATATCATCCACATAAACCAAGAGAATAGTGATATGCACATCATGTCGCTTCACAAACAAAGAGTGATCATGGACATATTGAACAAAACCATGCTGTAGAATAACAGAGCAAAATTTAGCATTCCATTGTCGAGAGACTTGTTTTAAACCATAAAGAGATTTCAGCAGCTTACAAACATTGTTGGATTTAGGACGTGCAAAACCAGGAGGAACATTCATATATATATCTCTTCATTTAAATCACCTTGTAAGAAAGCATTGGAAACATCTATTTGAAAAAAAGGCCAGTTTCGTGCAGTAGCAAGAGACAACAAGCACCGAACCGTGACAATCTTAGCTACGGGGGAAAATGTATCATGATAAGCAACACCATATTCTTGAGTATAGCCCTTAGCAACAAGCCGGACTTTATACTTATTGACACTTCCATCCGCATTATTTTTGATCTTATAGACCCAACGACAACCAATGGCTTTCTTATCCGGAGGAAGTAGTACCAGCACCCAAGTATTATTGGCCTCTAAGGCTGCAATTTACACAGCCATGGCCTCACACCATTTAGGATCAGAGGAGGCCTCTTTGAATGACTTTGGTTCAGATACTTGAGATATAGAAGCAAGAAAGGATTGATATGTAGGTGAGAGATGATCATAAGTAAAGGAATGTGAAATAGGATAGGGAGTAGAAGTGGCAGAACAAACATAATCTCTGGTCCAAATTGAGGGACGAGACTGGCTAGATGAATGACGAGAAGGAACAATCTGAGTTGAAGATGGAGCAGCTGCAGATTGTGACTGGGAAGGAGAAGCTGGGAAAGAGTTATTCAGCAATGGAAAATGGTCCTCATCGAAATCAAATAATGGGGGTTGAGGAAATAAGGACAAAGCTGGTTGGAAAGAAGCAAATGGGAAGGTGTCTTCATGAAAAACCACGTTACGAGACACAAAAAATTGTTTGGTAGTTAGATCAAGCAATTTAAAACCTTTTTGATGAGGAGGAAAACCAAGAAAAACATAAGGTTTAGCCCGGACATCAAATTTATCAATAGGTTTGGGATTAGAGGCATAGCATAGACACCCAAAGACCTTAAGTTGAGTATAGGAAGGAACTTTGTTGAATAAAACTTCGAAAGGAGTTTTATTCGACAATAATGGAGTGGGAGTACGATTGATCAAAAAAGCTGCATGAAGCACACATTCTCCCCAGTATATAGTAGGAAGTGAACTTTGAAACTTAAGAGCTCGTGCAACATTGAGAATATGACGGTGTTTACGCTCGACTAGCCCATTTTGTTGAGGTGTATATGGACATGAACTCTGATGCACAATACCAAGGGACTGGAAAAGCATTTTACATTCATGGTTAAAGAAATCAGATGCATTATCGGTTCGAATGGTCTGGACATGTTTCTGGAAATGCGTAGACACAAAAACAAAGAAATGTTTTAGGATTTGAAGTGTATCTGATTTAGAATGCATCAAGAAAACCCAAGTACATCGAGAAAAATCATCGACAATGGTAAGGAAAAATCGTGAGTTGGTGTGCGATATGGACCCCAAATATCCATATGAATAAGATAAAATGTATGAGGGGATATAGCACGATCACTTATAGGAAAAGAAGTCCGTGTTTGCTTTGACAGTGGACAAATGGAACAATGCTTGGTAAGATTTTTTTGTTTGATAAAAGGCAGACAAAATAATCTTGACACAGACATGTGACCAAAACGTTGATGCCATATATCAATATCATTGTTAGCATAAGCAGAAACATTACATGTTGGTGAATATGGAGATAACCCATTATTGCGAAAACAAGAAGAAGAAAGACACTGGTTTGATCTAATTCTGTTCGAAGGTGTTCTAACAAGATAGTATAATCCATGCTTGAGTTTACCAATCCCCGTGATCTTCCCAGTCAAGAGTTCCTGAAACACACAAAATGTGGGATAGAAAGTGACACAACAGTTATTGTCTTTGGTAAATTGGGATATGGATAAAAGGTTAAAATTGAAATCAGGAACATGAAGGACATTTGACAAAGTGCAAGAGGTGGATAAGTGCACTGAGCCACGAGATAAAATGGGCGCAGATATTCCATTTGGTAGACGAACAGATCCAGTAGGTAGAGGACATGTTTGTGAATCTTGCAAACCATTAGAAGTTCCTGTAATATGAGTATTCGCACCAGTGTCCCGAATCCAATCATTAGCTTCAGAAATAGACATCAAGCTAGTGATATTACCTGCCAAATTTGCTGTAACATCATTGGATGCAGGTGAAGCTGCAAGCAAACGTAAGATCTGGTCATACTGAGAAGGTGTAAACATGACACCAGGAGAAGTCACTGAGCCAGATTCAGTAGAAGGTGCCTGTGAAACTGATGAATTACTAACAGGAACCTTAGACGTGTGATGAGCTGATTCAGAGCTCTTCACTTGAGGAAACTTTTTATCCAGTTTGTGTCCGAGAGGATAACCAATCAAGCGAAAACAATGATTGATAGTATGGCCTGGTAGATTGCAATTATCACACTTGACATTATCAAATCGTTTAGAATTTGAATAGAACGATGTGATTGGAGCATCATCAATCGGATGTGAAGCAAGAGCATTGCGACGAGTTTTCTTTTGACAAACAAGCGAATAAGCTTGATTCACCGAAGGAAGTGGATCCATTAAAAGTATCTGGCTGCGAATAGCACCATAACTCTCATTCAAACCCATAAGAAACTGAATTAAACGTTGATGTTGATCATGCTTAACATATTCCGTCGATGTTGGACACGCACAGGATGGTAAAATCACCAAAGAGGCATATTCATCCCACAGCTGCCGGAGTTTACTGAAATAGACAGAGATTGTGGAAGAGCCTTGAGAAAAATGGACAATCTCTCGGTGAAGAGTATAGATCCTTGAACCACAAATTTTATCAAACCGCTCTTTGAGATCTGCCCAAACACTTGAAGCATCGGTCGAATAAACCAGCCCATAATAAATTTCTCTGGAAACGGAAGACAAAAGCCAAGAGAGAACTACAGCATTACATCTCTCCCATTGATATAGAGTCGGCGAGTCCGCAGCAGGTCGTTTACAGTCACCAGTAACAAATACGACTTTGTTCTTCGCGTGCAAAGCTAGCTTCATCGCACGGTGCCAAACTCCATAATTGTCAGTGCCAATTAATGGATCAAGCACAAGAGAAACACCTAGCGCATCGGAGGGATGCAAATATAGAGGATCATTGAAGCTGAAATTTAAAGTATTTGTCATTCTCGCATCAATAGAGAAAGAAATTCACCGATAAATTGCAGAAGAACGCAACCGCTGCACTGTAGATGAATCAATTTGCGGAAGAAACGAGCTCTGATACCATGTTAGAGTGCACACATACACTCGAGAGAAGTAGCTCCCAACAATATGTGAGAAGCAGAAAAATTATTTCATCAAAGAAAATTGTGTTCAAGAAGTTTCTGTACAAGTAGTGTGTATCCAAAATTATGCCAATCCACAATGAATGTGGAATGTCTCAACCAGCTAGCCTACTTCACAACCACTAGCGTAGGAACTGAAGGTGGATTCTGCAGCAAAAATGTACAGATCATGATTTTTGAACATATTTGCACAATATGAATACAAGAAAAATAATTTGACATTCAAGTAGACCTCCAGCGAACGAAATCAGGTCATGATGTCCAGGAACAGTAACAGATTATTATGGCTATCACAACAACATAAGAAACAGAATAATAATTTGACAATCAAGTGGACCTCCAGCAAACATCATCAGTCCATGATAACAGGGACCAGTAACAGATTACTATGCCAGTCACAACAATATAGATAACAGAATAATAATTTGACATTCAAGTAGACCTCCAGCAAACATCATCAGGCCATGAAGCCACGGACCAGTAAGATTATTATGCCAGTGGCCAAACCATCCAACACAGAACTATAGTTCCCAGTAAAGTAACAAAACTCTCAAGAAGCCGAAAGAATACACATATAGGCGTATAATATGCTTTTTCATATTGATTTTCATTTCTATAACAGCAATGTCAAACGAATGGAAGAAATAATTGAATATTTTAGCAAAAGCAAAAAAATAGTGTCCACCATAAACCAATAATTGACAAACGTCCATCCTTTACCTCTCCAAAATTGCAAGAAATTTCAAATAGGAAAATCTTGAACCCTCTACAGTCATGTCAAGCAACAGACTAGTTAGCCTCGAACATTTTCATTTTTTCATTATTGAAATGCACACCAATCTACTCAGTACACCTCATCCTGCCATCAGTAGTAAAGAAAATAAGGACTGCATACACAAAAGACATAGCTCACCTGCACAATGAAAACGTAAGGGGCTGGTATCTTTATACAAAGATACCACAGCAGCATGAGAAATTGAATAATAGGCTTCAGAATAAGTATCAGGGGACGAAGAATCTTTGGAAAAGTTTGAGGAACTGTTGACCATTGTGTCTGTGAAAAGCAATAAAGTATTGTCAATGACCATCCATTTCAATGAAAATTTAGTCTAGAAACAATGTACTTAATTGTACCATTTTATGAATATGGATTGATTTGTTCTCTAACAATGAAGTGTGGGGAACCGAACCTATCCAAAGGATGAACCCGTCAATCAGTAAACAAATTAAAACTAGGAAAAAATATGTTTAAGTAAATGCAATATGATTTATGGGTTCATGTGATACACTCATTTTTAGAGATTTACACTTGAAAAAATACCGACCCATCCAACATGTTTTAAATATGGTAGTTCAACAATTATGAATTTTTACTCAATTCAAAAGCATAGCCCGATAACTTAAGAGTAAGAATGACAACTGGTTATGCCTAATAGATATAAGTCTAAACTAAATTGTACAAGCAATTTAAATTGAATCTTTTTGTTTACTAGACCGGATAACTTTTTACTTACTCGAGGAGCAACATGAATGAAAATGATGCCTGGCCAAAAACTGCAAATCATGACACTAAAATCAAATTCTCGTGGAACTATCTAAAATCTAGAAGGTGGTGTAGAAAAGCAGCGCAGAAAACAAGCATGCAACGAGCCACCCAGAGAACTAAACTTTCCATTTTCCAGTCCAGCCAAACAAACCTAGCTCCAAGAAAGATATTAGTTACTCACCGCAATGAGAAGGATTGTGAGAGCCTAAACAAATCCATACAACATAAAATAAATAATTAAGCAAATAATAATTTTCTTATTTTGGAACCAAATTGAACCAATAAACATTTTGATGGCAAACAAAGATCATCCATGTTTCAATATTTCATCTTTCTATGTTCACGCAGGAGTTGAATCCAGCTCTTCGGAGTACAAGAACCTACTTCACCCCAACTTGTGCTCCTGATATTTTAAAAACATTAATAAAATTTGACCAAAAAATAAAAGGAGCTTTGACAATACAATAGAACATGGACACCATCCATTTTCTCAGTCGTGCCGACTTGAAGCCAAATGGCAAAATCACGATATGAGAATTTGTGAGTACTTGTGGAAATTATTTGAAGAATGATTTCTTCTAAATTATAATAAAACTAAAACGTCATAGTAAGTACATACACCCTAGGTTTTTTCTTCTAAATCGGTAAGGCAAACTTCTAAATATGTCTAATACATAATAAAAATTCATTTCCCTACCATTAAATAATTTAATCTCATTAATAATAAAAACCAGATCATGAGCTTCGTTTTGGATCTGTGAACGACAAATGAAGGAGGAAAACATGCATGAGAAGATCTTCAATCAACGACCTGTAAATAATTTAGTCTTGGATCGACGACATGTTAATGTATACATTTGAGCTTCGATCGTTTTGCATATTTGAGATCGTTTGAGCTTTGTTTATGCATATTAGAGTTTTTTTTCCAAATATTTGTTGAAATACATGCATGAGAAATTTTTCCTTTTTGACCTATCTGTTTGAGATATTTTTCAAAGTTTGGTGGTTGACTATATTTTTTCGAAATTTTCGATTTTTTTCCAGATTTTAGCTCAATATTTATGTGTGTGCAAGAGATGATTCGAGAGCTAGTTCGTCGAGATTAAACGATACATTAAGCCCTGAAGTTTTAAATTTTTTTCTTGTATTAACCATTTTACATTAATTAACCATCCAGGATCATGTTTTCCTTCCACACTCACCATCAATATCTATGTTCTCTTCTCTGGCGATTCTCCTCTTTCGGCATTGCACTCCGGCGACTATCCTCCACCATTGACAGTAGAATATTTCTATCGTAGGTCCAACAAATTTTAGAAAAATTGTCGCTAATTTAAAACATGCGACGGTTTTAAGTAAAACCGTCGCTAAATTTAGTGACGGTTTTAAGCCAAACCGTCGCTAAAATTAACGACGGTTTAAGCAAAACCGTCGCTAAATATGGGTTCTTTGTCCAAAAAACACGTTAATCGACAACGGTTTTCTAAAACCGTTGTCGATTGTCCAAAAAACCCTAAAAAAAGCTCAAAAACAACGGTTTTATAAAAACCGTTGTCTTTTGGGGGTCAAAGACAACGACAAATAGAACATGATTTTAATTGTAAAAACCGTTGTCGTTGGTGCGTTATTGAATGTTGTTTTTCTTGTAGTGATATGTCGCATTGTACCATATAAATAGGACATGATTTTAATTGTCCTGTTCTAATATGATATATTAAATGAAGTAATTTGTCTAATGAGTATAAACAAGTTATTTATAATTAATGACGATATAATTAATAACGAAACTGTATAAAAGGAATTCATAAATTTGAATACACGATTGTGGCTAGACTTGAATGTTTTCTTAGTTGATCAATTAGTATCAACATCTGGAGTAAAAAAAAATTGTTTCGAACGAGTAACATACGACATGTATCTGTATCATTTGATATATGATTGATTGATTTGTGTGAAATTATATGTCAATATGCCTTACTTGATTTAATGTGTCATACATGACATTCATGATTGCTATATCGATGAATAAAATAAATATTTTGTTAAAACATATTATTTTATAAACACATTGATATATGACATGGATGTTGAGTTATGATCATTGTATACATAGATATTATTGGATTTTGGTATTGATTATTGGATTATGATCACGATGTTATATTTGTGATTTGTCATTAAGTGACTCATAAAGACATAGTAAATTATGACTCTTATGATTGATTGATTGAGATTCGGGATTTGATGGCGATTTGTCGATATTATCATATGGATATTTTCTTATATTTGACTAAAAACGGTGTGTATGCTCGAGCTTCGATGATTTTTGGTAAAGCGGCAAGCACTCGGTCCTACAATTGGTATCAGAGCCAAGGTCACGGGTTCAATTCTCATTGATTGCAAGGAATACAATTATTGGGAGGGAGATTGTTGGATGCAATAATTGTACCTGCTTGGTAGAAGATCGAACCGTGGTGCTTGAGCTGCTGTGCGGTTTAAAAGATTTGAATTGCACAATTACCACCAGCTATAACTTTTGGTAAAGCGACTAACACTCGGTCCTCCACTTTATTTCTAGTTGTTGATTAAGCAGTGCTCTTTTTTTTTTTTTGCTTTTTTGATTATAATATATTGTTGTCTACACTAAACCATGATCTTGGCTCCGCCCCTAGCGCCTTTGAAGAACCCTTTTGAGGATAATTGAGAAATAAGTTGAGGTAAAATTTTCCTTGAAGTTTGACACAAACTTGAAATGTGCATATAATTCATATCAGAATTACGTCCAATAAATTATTTTGAGCTCGCGAAAATTTTAAACTGATTAATTAACTCTAATTATTTTACATATTAATAACTGTTAGTTGTCCCACATCGGTTGGATAAAATACCTGAGACTTGCATATATGGACTTGGACAATCCTCCCCTCTTGAGCTAGCTTTTGGGGTTGAGTTAGGTCCAAGTTTCAATCTTAACATGGTATCAGAGCTCATGTTCCATCGTTATGTGTTGTACCACCCGTTCTGCCTATAGTTGGGTCATTTACAAACTTCACGCTCCAAATGTTCATTCCTGGGCGTGAGGGGGGTGTGTTAGTTGTCCCACATCGGTTGGATAAAATACCTGAGACTTGCATATATGGACTTGGGCAATCCTCCCCTCTTGAGCTAGCTTTTGGGGTTGAGTTAGGTCCAAGTTTCAATCTTAACAATAACAATTAGTTGTGATTTGAAAGATATTAATTAACATATTAATTAACTCAAAATGTGCAGAAAGAGAGAAATAAAAATGATGTGTCATTTGAAAGATACGTGAACCAATATGAATATTTATAAGTTAGGCAAAAATTTGTGTGAGACGGTCTCACGAGTTGTATTTTGTGAGACTGATATCTTATTTGGGTCATCCATGAAAAAGTATTACTTTTTATGCTAAGATTATTACTTTTTATTGTGAATATCGGTAGGTTTGACCCGTCTCACAGATAAAGATTCGTGAGACCGTCTCACAAGAGACCTACTCTTATGGTTAAGACCATTATATACTTTTGCATAATTATTTATTTGTTTAAAA
Organism: Primulina huaijiensis; assembly: GCF_012295235.1. Classification (NCBI taxonomy): domain Eukaryota; kingdom Viridiplantae; phylum Streptophyta; class Magnoliopsida; order Lamiales; family Gesneriaceae; genus Primulina; species Primulina huaijiensis. The sequence continues at coordinate 18,489,985 of NC_133310.1, read as the reverse complement.
ACCATTATGTAACTTCTATGCACTTAAAAATATCAAATAAATCATTTTAAATAATATTATATTTAATAATATCTCTATCTATTCTTTTATGTACTTAAAAATATCAAAATTATTTATTTTTAAAACTATTTTATTTAATAATATCTCTATTTATGCTCTGTTTCAGTATAATAGAGAGAATTTCAATAGGTTGGTATGACAGCTCTCGTCCAGTCACCCCTTTTTCCAGAATCACCAATTTCCACTTCTTTTTATGACAAAAATGCAATATTACCCTTTTTATGTATAAATTCACAAACTACTTAGAAATTCACCCATATTTTCGAAATTGTCAAATTACCCCTCTTTTTTTAATCACAAATGTGATATATTTAGTTATCAATACTGTGAGGCCCATTTACTCTAACGACAAATAATGATCAAACAATAATGGTTTGATTTAAAACTGTAGCGGAAAAAGGTTTAAAATGCATTAAAACGGACCTCAGGGCCTAGAAAAATTTCGGCATAACCTCCCCGTAAGTAGGACATCCCGAAAACTCAAGCAGCAGTTTATATCAAAATATACTCCAACTAGAGTCAATAAAACAAAAACCGAAGTTAAACAACCTATAGCCGCACTGGCCAGGACGAAGCAGAAATTAAAACTTACCAAATACTCACCATATCATAAATATCACAGAGTCAACTCAGAACATCACAAAAACAACCAAATACTACTACAGATACACGGGGCATCTCCCCGGCAAATAAACTACAATACAAGACTGAAACAACTCAAGACATACATATAGACTAACTGGGAGACTCCACTGAACAGAACCAAGCAATCCAACCTCAATCCCGAGCTCCACTGGCAGAAACTCGGCCTGATGCTGCAAAACGATTCGGGAGATCTACCATGGTGCCCAATAGCAACCACAGCAGCCCCCCAGCAAACAACTGAGGTTAGGATTCTGGTATGAAACAGTTCAACAATAACAACAATAATCATAAATCATGCATAATCATATAATAAAATGGAATATGCAATACATGAAAGGCTCAACGAATAATCGGGATAACAGGAGCCAACAAACGGTACGATAACAACTGGAATAATGCTCGAGCAACAACATAGGGGAGCTACATCGTCATGCAGCTAAACCGCCCTGTCAAGTATGCGAGGTATGCCAAGCTGTGCTGAATAACACCCCTGACTCGGCCTCCATACAGCTGATACGCTATAACAGGATGGCACAACAGAACGAACTAGATGACACAATCACAGCGCTCACCTCAAAAGGCTGCACTAACCACGAAATTGTTCAATCACATCTACGGTCTCATGTGTAAAGGCCTATCAGCCACACTATGATCCCGAGATAAACAACAATGCCAGCTAAAAATAGATATCAACAACGGGCTAACAAGAACGATAGGGCTCAACATGAATGTCATAACAGTATGCCCTATGCTAACTGTCAATAATATGTCACAATAATAAGCATATATCACAACGAATGCATTTAACAACTTACAACAGTCAACAAATCATAAACACGATCAGTGTAACACAGAATGACAATTAAACATGATTTATGTTTTACCGGCGTATGTTACCGAGCTGTAACATACCTATACCAACTTGACAATCCAATAACAACTTCACTTCAAGACCCTCGGCCTAAACAAAACAACAATAAGCTGATCATGAAAACTACATTCCATACCAATGTCCAATTTGGCTCAAAATAGCATAAAATTCGTATCTAATTCATTTTTGACCCAAATCAAAATCTGCCAATTGAAAATGAAATATAACTTGAATATCTAACTTTCTCCAATTAAAACCATCTTCAGAATCTCAATAGATTATTCTCAGAATTTTAAGAACACACTGCTACTCAACAGATTTTCGGACAAAATCGCGTACTGAGCAGTTTTGGCAAAATGAGCATAACTATCTCAATTCTTAATGGAATTTAACGAATCTTATATCATTACGAAGAAAACACATAGCTCTACAACTTTCTTTTGAATTACAAGTCCAGAATCTGAGCGCATAATTCACAAAAACTCAAATTACAGTAGGTGTCCTGCACAACACAGTTTCAGAATTCGATTTGACACATTTTGGTAGAAAAATCATATCAATTCCGTTTCTCATCCAAATTTGATGATTCTAGCGGATAAAGAAAGCTAACAAACAGAGCTACAAGTTCTTTTTAGGTCATTTCTACAAATTCAAATTACAAAAATCGTAGCAACCCAAAGAACTCTCACCCAAAACTGGAAGAATTCGCGCAGAAACAGAGCACCCGTACAGCAGCTTCGATCTACCGAATCCTTGCTCAAACTTCGCGATTTTTGACTTGAATCGAAGCCTAGGATGTTAGGAAGACACCCCTTCAGACCGATTGAGATTTGGACGCCGGACGGAAGAGATATCGCCACTTTCCCGCAGCTGCTCCAAGGGATGCGAAAATTTGGGTTTGGGGAAGTTTCTTTCTTTTCTTTTACCTTTACTTCCTTCTCTCTCATCAAGGTAAGTGGTGTATATGTATATGTATATATTATGTATTTGGTTAGTAAAATAGTAACTCAAGCCCATCTATCTCGGTCTGTATTTATTTTGCTCTCGTGTGTTATTTAAACTCTATATGTATTTTATATCGTTAAATTCTCCGATATTCTAAGATACATATTTTTAACACACTTCTTGAATTTATTTGACATAAATAATTATTTTAATTTATAACTCAATAATTATTCTAATTATACCAAATTACCGGATAATTAATTACAAGACGTTACACTTACTCTATATCATATTAAATAAAATATAATGTTTTATATAATATAATGTTTTTCAACTTTTTAAAATAATGTCATCGT
>NC_133310.1:18481905-18486612 GCF_012295235.1 Primulina huaijiensis | reverse complement strand
TATTTATTATTATTATTATTATGTATCTTAATTAAAACTTTAATATAAATATATTTTAATTGTTCTTAAAAAATTTAATCAAATTTTATTCATCTAATAAATGCCAAAAAAAAATTTAAATTATTTATTGTTTAAAATTTTTAATGACAAATTAATTAAAATAAGGACTACACCTTTCTTTTCTTTTCTTTTAAAGGACAGAAAAATTAATAATAATTATTATTATTTTGATTATTTTGAGTGGGGACCAAGTATATCAATAAAATATGTGTTGTAAACGTCAATTAATTTAATCGAGATAAATGTGGCTGACAAAATACGGTAGGATCAGGAGAATTATTAATGGGTGTGGGTGGGTTATTTACGATTTTTATTTTAATTATAAATAAATAATAATTATTATAATTATTTTACTATAATAATATTAATATGTATTTATTAATAGTCATATTATATAATAATAGTATCACTTTGCATTGTATATTGTACGAGGTTATATTTGAGATAAAATTAATAAGAATAATTTGGTCTTTTAAAGTTATATAAATAAGACTTTTTCAAATTAGTTTTGTCATCTTCTGAAACCGAAACGTGAGATATCCGACGACGTTCAACAATCATATGATCTGTAGGATCGAACGCTTGTCGTTTTACCAAAAGCTATAGCTGGTGGTAATGGTGAAACTCAAATCTTTTAAACCGCACAGCAACTCAAGCAACACGGTTCGATCGTTCTACCAAGCAGGGACAATTATTGCACCCAACAATCTCCCTCCCAATAATTACAGTCCTTGCCATCAATGAGAATCGAATTCGTGACCTTGGCTCTGATACCAATTGTAGGACCGAGCGCTTGTCGTTTTACAAAAATCTAAAACTGGTGGTAATGGTGCAACTCAAATATTTTAAACCGCATAGCAGCTCAAGCACCACGATTCGATCGCTCTACCAAACAGAGACAATTATTGCACCCAACCTGATCGTCAAATAAAAAACCTCGTATTTATAAATATCATAAAATAATATCGTATTTACAACATAAATTCTCAAAATGATAATTCCCAAAACTTGTCTTACTTCTCTTCATCGATTTGAATGAAAAATTATGAAGTAAATGTAAGTCGCACCTCCCTAAATTCATATCGATATGTTTTTATTTGATAATGGGGAGTTGTAATTTTAAAGGATAACAAAATGTACTAGTGTTTTAATTGTACTTTTTGATGGTCTAGAAATAGTATTGATCGGCCAAATATTAATTTATTTTATTAGTTAAAATTAATAAGAAAATGTACTAACGAAATTCATGCGTCCAACCACTTTGATAACGTGCAATGTATAATTAAGAATCACGATAAATCAATTCAGACGTACATTTTTGGGTGACGTACCAATGGAGATTATCTACCAATTTTATTAACACATGACCTTCTCCATATATTTTCAATATGAGATTTTGGTTGAATTCTTAACAATCGTCCCTTCAAACAAAAACCGTCATTATTCTTATGGTTTGGATCTCCCCTCAAGCCAATATGTCCATCCTCCCACTTCGAAGATCATGCATTCCAATCGAAGTCTCCATTACGTTGAGAGCACAAGTTTTATGCGAAATAAATCCTCGTTGATTTGTTTTGAAATTTATCTAAAATGTCTCATACCAATTAACATATATTTTCATCTTATTAACTCATGATCTACTCTATATATTTTAAATATAAAACTTTGATTGAATTCTCAATAATTATACTATGTCAAACTAAATGAATCAATTGATCATAATTGTGCAAATTCTTAGCAAGCTGATATTTTAAAATTTCGTTATGCATAATACTTTTTATAAAGATCACAGTTATATTGGAATAATTTTCGCGGTGCATACAATTACATCAAATTTTAATATAAAAACTTAATAATTTTTAATTTTAATTATAATTATATTAAAATAATGAGTAGGTCTCTTGTGAGACGGTCTCACAGATCTTTATCTGTGAGACGGGTCAACCCTACCGATATTCACAATAAAAAGTCATACTCTTAACATAAAAAATAATACTTTTTCATGGATGACCCAAATAAGAGATCCGTCTCACGAAATTGATCCGTGAGACCGTCTAACAAGAATTTTTGTGTAAAATAATACTTCATATACCCGATTTTGTATCTGAGTTTTGTATTATTATAATTTTTCCCTTAGAAATTGAAATGCTAGGTAACGGTACATATTTTGAATTTTTTTAGGGATAATTATATATATATCTTCTCTAAGATTTTCCATAATTATATAAAAAACAATATTTTGATGCCATATTTTTTTCATTAAAGTTTGCAAAAAGTAACAAAAAAATCGAATAACTTCTAAAATTATAAACATCCAAGCAAGTTTGTATTTATCTTTTATTTTTCCCACTTAAGTTTGTATTTATCTATATTTCTAAAGGTTAAATATAAGAAAAATATAAATCCGAGGGGTTGTATCTAATATTAAAAGTTATTTGATTTATTTATTATGTTTCATAAATCTTAAACCAGATGTATGTAATATTTAAATATACTTTATTTTTTTGTTAATATGACAAACTTCACATGATATAAATGTAATTAATTTTTTTTTTTATTATAACATTGGGACATTGTGGAGAGATTTATGTCAAGTCACCTAAGTGGTGGTGACTGTATTTTGAATTTTTTTTATTAAATAGTTTCATATAATTTCAAAAACTTGAATTTTTGTCTCAAAGAGTGAATTCTCGCCAAAATGAAAATTCTTAAAAAGGAAATATTTATCAAAAATTTCGAAATAGGTTTATTATAATAAATTATTGAAAACGTTTAATTCTATGCATTTTTATTGATATTTTTTTAATTAAAACTTCTCGATTTTCTTTAAAAAAATCAATTATGAATATAAAGATATTGTAAAATATAAACTTCATTTATTGTCTTCATTGATTATATCAATCTTTCTATTACTTCAAGTTTGAATTTAATTCATTTTTGAGTAGGTCTCTTGTTAGACGGTCTCACGAATCTTTATAAGTGAGACGGGTCAACCCTACTGATATTCATAATAAAAAGTAATACTCTTAGCATTAAAAGTAATATTTTTTCATGGATGACCCAAATAAGAGATCTGTCTAACAAAATAAGGCTCATGAGACCGTCTCACACAAGTTTTTGCCTTCATTTTTATATCAATTCAAAGGTAATTTACGAATTTATTCAAATTGAAACGGAAATCCACCGAAAAATAAGCTACTTTTAAAATTTTACATTATTATATCAATTCATTTAATTTCGGTTGTAGTTCTGTGTTACTTTGATATATTTAGTTGCTATAATATAAATTCTATAAATAATTCGGTTGATTTCCATATCTTTTTAAAAATTCAAATTTAAATATGAAATTCCTTTAAAATATAAACTACATTTCAATGTTTGCATTATCATTTTATTTAATTTTGATTATGATTTTGAGTTTTGTGTTACTTTCATAAATTAAGTAATCATTACTTTCTAAAATAATAAATAAAATATACACTTTTACATAATATTACATTTTCCAATTTTTTAGTGAACAATTTCATCGTGAATTTTTGGCATATTAAATGTTCATAAATTGATATNGATTGTTAAAAAAAACAATTTCGTAACTAGGCATTGAACTTTTTCAAATACTTAGCTTTATTTGCGAAATACCTAATTTCAATTTTAAAATACTTGATTTGGTAAATGAGATACTCAGAATGGGTATTAAAATACTGGATATTCGAATATGCAACGTAAGTTCACTAAATGCTCGCATTTCTTTCAAGATGCATTTGGATTACATGTTCATTTGATTTAATTATTTTTTTATTTTAAATAAAAAATTCGTAACTAAGCATTGAACATTTTGAAGTACTTACTTTTATTTGCGAAATACCTAATTTCAATTTTAAATACTTGATTTGGTAATTGAGATACTCATAAAAATTAATAAAATAATTGATATTATAGTAGACAATGTAATTTCATCAAGTACTCGCATTTCTATCCAACATGCATTTAGATGACATGTACATTTCATTTAAATATTTTTTTAATTTTTAAAAGAAAAAAAATTCGAAACTAAGCATTAAACTTTTTGAAGTACTTAGTTTTACTTGCGAAATACCTAATTTCAATTTTAAAATACTTGATTTGGTAAATGAGATACTCAGAATGTGTATTAAAATACTGGATATTCGAATATGCAACGTAAGTTCATCAAGTGCTCGCATTTCCATCCAAGATGAATTGGATGACATGTTCATTTCATTTAATTATTTTTTTATTGTTAAAAAAATAAATTCGTAACTAATCATTGAACTTTTTCAAATACTTACTTTTACTTGCTAAATACTTAATTTCAATTTTAAAATACTTGATTTAGTAAATGAGATACTCAGAATGGGTATTAAAATACTTGATATTCGAATATGCAATGTAAGTTCACCAAGTGCTCGCATTTCCATCTAAGATACATTTGGAAGACATGTTCATTTCATTTAATTATTTTTTTTTATTGTTAAAAAAACAAATTCGTAACTAGGCATTGAACTTTTTCAAATACTTAGCTTTATTTGCGAAATACCTAATTTCAATTTTAAAATACTTGATTTGGTAAATGAGATACTCAGAATGGGTATTAAAATACTGGATATTCGAATATGCAACGTAAGTTCA
>NC_133310.1:18463417-18481601 GCF_012295235.1 Primulina huaijiensis | reverse complement strand
AAACCCAAGATCCGCCCCATGAAGAAAACTTGGACCCATTACCCGTCTCACCCCGGTTAAATATTCTTCGGACCCACCCCACCCCGAAAACGAAATGGAGCTGGGTAGACCCGTGAGACCCGAATTTTTTTAAATGAAAACAATAATCTTCTTATCACATGACTGAATTATGAAACAAATAATCCTCTAAATACAACACAATAGAAAACTAATTCATGTCTTCGGCCACACTTAATAATAACAAACAAATTATTTTCACGACATAATGAATCACATAAAAAAAAAGAGTTACTAGCTCTCCAATAAAAAGTCTTGACATCCTCAAAAATAAGTCATAACAGAACTTAAACAGATCAATGTAAAATCAGCGAGTAAGCAATCTTTCAGACACATTATTCAGGATCATCTTCCTCTTCATCAAGAATGGTGGGACAAGTTGGTAAATTACTTGAAGAATTACTTACAAAATTAAAGAGAGAAAGTACATTGAAAAAATAAAACTGTAATTTAAAACCGTAAAAAAAATGTAATTTAAAGAGAGAAAGTATAGTAACAAAATTAAAATGAAAGTACAATGACAAAATAAAAATGTGATTTATTTACCTTCCACGTCACCTCACAACCATCTTCGCGAGCACATCAATTTATATCCACATATATGGGNCGCCCCATGACCCATTTAGTATGCCCAAATCCGCCCCAGATGGGGTGGGTCCATTGCGCCCGGACCCATTGACATCCTTACATTTATCCAAATAGATTTTTATAACTTTTTATTAAATAAAATGATTTTTTTTTTTGTAATTTGAGAAGATTGTACTTTTGGTTTATTAAGAAACATACTATGACATCAAAGTTAGTTATTATATTTTTTAACTTTAATGATACAATATAGATATTATGTTTGCTTTATTTAGCTTGATTAGAGTTGAATTGATTAATTATCATATTGTTGGGTTGAGAAAAATAAATGTGAGATCCCGAGAACAAACAATAGTCCAACAATTTTAAAAATAGTTTTGATGTCATTTTTGTAAATAAGTTGAAAAATATTCAATTTATTGTGATGATATTTTTGTGAATAAGTTGAAAAATAATGAATTAATTTTAAGGGTAAAATAGTAATTAGTGACACATGTTATGGTTTTAGCATAACTGTCTGAGTATTAGGCCAAATGAAATGAGACCAATTTCATTAAAAAGCTAATACCTAGTGCTAAAACTTTCATGTTTTGAGTTTTGAAAAATTTGATCGTTTGACTGGTTCAAAAAGATATACCGGTGTTAAAATATTAAATATTATATATAATATAATATAATATAATATAATATTAAAAAAAAAAAGAAAGGATAGGATAAATTTGACAGGTACTAACATGAATCCTACAGAATTAACAGAGGAACGAGAGAGGTGAGAGAAAATAAAGTTTTCGATTTTGTTTCGATCTTCCGACTTATCAGTTTATCCAATCGACGAACCGACTTCAGTTCTGGGATCGTTGACACGAGGTCTTCGATTTGATGTATAAATTTTATATTTTTGGTGATGTTTGAAATTCGTCGATTTTTGGAATAAATCCGATAAATTGTTAAATCATACAGAAATTGAAGATTGTTGAATAATGTATAATTTTAACGAAGAAGAGGTGATTATTATGATGTTATTTTGAATTATTCTTAATTTATTATAATTAAGAAATTTTAATCGTTGGATGGAGATTGAAGAATTGTTTGTCAGTTGTTAGTAATTCTGATTATATATATGGTAGAATAGCCGACAAGAAACTAAGTTTTGAAGTCGGAATGAAATTATGTTATAATTTTGATTTGATATGAATTTTCAAAGTTTCAAAAGATATTTGAAACTTATATTATTGAATTTCAATGAAATTATTGATTGAAATGAATGTGTTATTGATGTAGATAGAGTTTCTATACTGAAATCTTAAAGTTACATCGACTGGAAACGAAGAATTGAGGTATGTTGCGACCAAGTAACATACGACAGATATCTGTATCATATGATATATGTTTGACTGATTTGATTGAGAATACATGTCTATATGTCTTATTTCTTGAGTTGATGTGGCATACATGACATACACGTTGAGCTATGATCCTTGGATACCTTGATATGATTGGATTTGATTCTGGGGTTTGTGAACACGATGTTATGTTTTGCATTATGTGGTCCTTAAAGCATAGTCATTAGTGGCCCCGATGATTGATTGAGATTTCGGATTTGATGGCGCTTTGTCGACGTTATCATACGAGTATCCCTGATTGAGGCCGGTGCGCCAGCTCGAGCATTGATTTGATAGCGAATCGTTTGATTCTGACATGTGCTCAGTGGATGGGCAATTGACCTGATACCTGCACGACATACATGCATTGCATATCATATATCATTGTTTAGATATCTATGGTATATATTGTGGTTGCTTCAAACTGAGCTTTGCTCACCCCAGATGGGGCTGTTGCTATTTTTGTGTGTGGACAATTGACAGGTACTCCAGGATATCAGGAGACCGGAGAGGGTACTTCTGGAGGGAGTCATAGTTTGAGCTGAGGTTTAGTGGTCTTTCCCAGTATATGTATATGTATCTATATACCGGGGCATGTCCTGAGGATATGAGTTTGTTTGTATGTAGTTGTTTTGGATTACGTGTGGGCTTGTTTTATATTTTGGAATGTTGATACGAGACGATATTATATACTATTTTTAGTATTATAATTACAGTTGACACGTTTTGGGCTCATTGTAAAGAAAATTTAAACTCGTTTTCCGCTGAAATTAATTAACCATAATCAGATTGCATTGTAATCACGATTAGGAATTAAGGGCCCCACAATAAAAATCTTGATTTTGATGAGAACAAAATTTTTTTTCTTTTGTTTCTAACATATTTACTAAATGTGAAGTTGTTATCTTAAGTTGGAAGCTGAAACTCGAAATCAATCGAACTAAAAATATAGTGAACTGCGGTGTTTTGATGATATCTCATAGCTCAATGATGAAAACGACAAGCTGCCAAAACGACTGAATAGAAAATTAAATTTTAGACAATTCAGATTTCACAACAGCACAATTGGTGTGAAAGTTATCAAGGTGAAATATGAGCCACAAGTTGAGCTGATGAAAACGGAAACAACAGTCATATTGAATGGAGAAGTTTTGATATTTTGGTTATATCAAGTTGGCAGGAGCATTAAATGCATGTCCGGCGATTTGTCAAAGTTGGGCGGAGAATTTGAAAATGTGGTTGGCGGAAATTGCGCAGAAATTTCAGAAGACGCGTTTTATACGCGTCTTCACACGGACAAGAGGCTCTATAAATAGAGATCCCCCTTCATTCTGAAATTATCCTTTCTTCGACTTTTCTCTCATCTTATAGCATTTGATTGCTTAGTTCTATAATATTTGTTAGGTGTTTGTTCTCCTGTATTAAGAGAGTGTGTGTTCTCTTTGGTAACACAGTGAGTGAGTTGTACACTACCAAATATTATAGTGGAAATTCTTTTCATCTTTCCCGTGGTTTTTACCCTAATAATTTTTAAGGGTTTTCCACGTAAATCTCGGTGTCCAGTTTATTTTTTTATTTTCGGGTTTTATTATCTCAAATTACCGAAAGTGGGACCAACAAGTGGTATCAGAGCCTTGGTTTAAAATTTCTTAAAATTCTGAGTATGCTCTGTGGTTGCAGCCTAGACTGATCTTCCACATCAGAAAATATTTTTTGAGATTTTTTATTTAAGACGAGATTATTTTTCCAGTCTACTATAATTGTTGTAGACATAATGGCGGGAAGGTACGAGATAGCAAAGTTCAACGGATGCATTTTTATGCTATGGAAAATAAAGATACAAGCAGTTTTAAGAAAGGAGAATTGCTTGGCGGCTATTGGAGATAGACCGGTGGAGATTACAGATGATAGAAAGTGGAATGAGATGAATGACAATGTTGTTGCCAATTTACACTTGGCTATAGCAGACGAAGTATTGTCAAGTATCTCTGAGATAAAAACAGCAAAAGTTATCTGGAATACTCTGACAATGATGTACGAGGTCAAGTCGTTACACAACATAATTTTCCTAAAGAGAAGGCTTTATACTCTTCGGATGGCGGAATCCTCATCGATGACCGACCATATCAACACACTTAATACTCTATTTGCCCAACTCACTTCCATGGGACATAAAATAGGGGAAAATGAACGTGCGGAGCTTCTATTTCAAAGTCTACCAGATTCATATGATCAACTTATCATCAACATTACCAACAATATTCTTATGCACTTTCTAAAATTCGACGGGCAGAGGCTTTATCAATGATAAGAGGAAGATTTATGGACCGTGACTCCAGTGGGAGCCAAAGACGAGGTAGATCAAAATCGAGAAGTAAGAAAAAAAATATTTACTGCTTTAAATGTGGCGGCAAAGGACACTTCAAGAAAGAGTGTACGAGTATCGAGAAGAGTTCTCAAGGAAATGTAGTCAGTACTTCAGGCAGTGGTGAAATATTATTCAGCAAAGCAGTAACTGTTGCAGAAGGCAGACACAAATTTTGTGACACATGGATTATGGATTCAGGAGCGACGTGGCACCTGACGTCTCGGAGAGAATGGTTTGATCATTATGAACCAGTCTCAGGAGGATCTGTATTCATGGGAAATGATCATGCCTTGAAAATCGCTGGGGTCGGTACTATCAAAATTAAAATATTTGATGGCACCATTCACACCATACAGGAGGTACGACATATGAAAGGACTGACGAAAAATTTTTTGTCCTTGGAACAATTGGATGATATCGGGTGCAAAACTCGTATCGAGAATATGATCATGAAAATTGTGAAAGGCGCGCTTGTGTTTATGAAGGCGGAAAAGGTTGCTGCAAATCTGTATGTACTTTTGGGAGAAACACACAAAGAGGCAGAACTAGCTGTTGCATCAATTGGTTCAGGAGAAGAATTAACAGTGTTATGGCATAGAAAGATCGGGCATATGTCAAAACGATGGTTGAAAATTCTCTCAGAACGGAAGCTACTGCCGGGACTTACAAAAGTATCACTACCTTTTTGTGAGCATTGTTTTACAAGGAAACAACACATATTAAAGTTTGGTACTTCTACTGCCAGGAGCAAAAGCATATTGGAGCTGATTCATTCGGATGTTTGGCAAGTACCGGTTGTATCCCTAGGAAGAGCGAGATATTTTGTCTCGTTCATTGATGATTTCTCTAGGAGATGTTGGGTGTATCCAATCAAGAAGAAACCAGATGTTTTCCAGATCTTCAAAGAATTCAAAGCGCGGGTTGAACTTGATTCATAAAAAAAATCAAGTGTCTGAGGACTGACAATGGAGGAGAATATACCAGTGACGAATTTGATGCATATTGTCAACATGAGGGCATCAAAAGACAATTCACGACGGCTTACACACCTCAACAGAATGGAGTGGCGGGGCGGATGAACAGAACTTTGTTGAACAGAACAAGAGCTATGTTGAGAACTGCGGGTCTAGACAAGTCATTTTGGGCAGAAGCAGTCAAAACCGTTTGTTATATTATCAATCGTTCTCCTTTAGTGGCGATTGATCTGAAGACTCCGATGGAGATGTGGATGAAGCCGACAGATTATTCTCATTTGCATTCATTTGGAAGTCTGGTGTACGTTCTGTACAATGAGCAAGAAAGATTAAAGTTGGATTCGAAATCTAGAAAATGTATCTTCTTGGGTTATGCTGATGGAGTAAAGGAGTTTCGCTTGTGGGATCCTACTGTCCACAAGCTTGTCATCAGCAGGAATGTTATCTTCGAGGAAGATAAAGTAAAGGAAGACAAAGGCACACTGAATTCAGAAACTTCTATAATTTAGGTGAAAAATAGGACAGATGAAGGTCAAATTTCTTGTGAAGCAGTACTAGAGCACGAAGAACATGAACATGTTGAGTCTGAGGTTTCCAATGTAAGGCAGTCAACTCGAGACACAAGACCACCAGGTTGGATTTCAGATTATGTCACTAAAAGCAATATTGCATATTGTCTATTATCAGAGGATAATGAGCCATCGAATTTCCACGAAGCTACTCAAAGCTCAGATGTATCCTTGTGGATAATAACAATGCAAGAAGAGTTGGAGGCATTAGACAGAAATAAAACTTGGGGTCTTGTTACACTACCATGAGGAAGGAAAGCCATTGGAAACAGATGGATCTATAAGATCAAGCGTGATGGCAATAACCAAGTGGAGCGGTATAGTGCTAGATTGGTGGTAAAAGGGTATGCTCAGAAAGAAGGCATTGAATTCAATGAAATATTTTCTCCTGTGGTTTGGTTTACAACAGTCAGAGTGGTGCTGGCATTGTGTGCAGTGTTTGACCTATATCTAGAACAGCTAGATGTGAACACAGCATTTCTTCATGGAGATCTTGAAGAAGAAATCTATATGCTCCAGCCAGAAGGTTTTGCGGATGTAATGACCCGATTTAATTATATGTTCTTTGACGATAATTAAGATTAATTATTTTAAATTGAGGAATTTAAAATAATTAAGTTAAATAATTAAATTGTGTGTTGAAATATGTATTAGAAAATATCGGTTTATCGACGATATTAAAATATGTATTTAAAATTTATAGCACACGAGAGTTGAAATAAAATAGATCGGGTCAAGTTTCGAACCCCGAAAAGATAAAAGATAAACACACATATAATATTAATATATATATATATATATATATATATTATAATACACTCTCTCTCACACACTACACCTATTCACACACACGAATCCACTCTCTCTCCCCGTAACTTTCTGTAAACATCTTCAAACCACCGCCGCCACTTTGACCGCCGATTATGGCCGCACCGGTGATCGAAAAATTCAAATAAATATACGGTTGGAAAGCTCTCGACGTAAGCTTTCTGTTGATACCACGTTTGATATGAAAAATCGAGATTCCCGAAAACCCATCGGAAACCCGCCGTCCCTTTCTCCGCTGAATCGTCACCGTACGTCGCCGGAGTTCGGAAATTGATCGAGGGGTTTTGTTCCTTATCTCATAAGCTTTCTTTTGATACCACTTTTGCAAATTTTCGAGAACGACACGTCGGCTCTGATTTTGTGCGTGATTTCCGGTCATCTTCTCCGGCGAGTTTGCCGCCTGTTGCCGGTTAGCGTCGGTTTAGGCTCGAGTTTAGCCACTGTTATTGGACGTACAAGCTGTATCGGTGCGAATTGTTGTCTATGTAAATTTAATTTAATTTCGACTCAAATATTGTATCATTACTAATTAATTATTGGGTTATTATTGTAGGTTCCGGAATTGTACGAGTTGGAGGTATAATCTGGTGAACTAGGCGAATATTGGAATTTTATGAATTTAAAATGCCTAAATAGTTGAAATTAGATTGTTAGTGAATTTAAATGGTTGTGAAATTTTTATATGATAATAAGACCATTTAAATTAATATTCAGGTGATTTGTCGGAGTTGGCATTTCCAGGACTTTCTTGAGGATTTAAGTTACTGGTAAATTAGTCGATGTACGTAGAGATCAATTATTTTCACGATGTCTGACAGAGGCATCTGATGATCCTGTGTATGATTTATGTGCTATTTGTTGATTTCTGTGATATTATATGCTGACTCGCATATTATCAGTTGGTAATTGATGTGCAAAATAAAATAAAATAATTCTTTTGGTTAACACACATTTTATTTTAGTTAGATACATCAATACCACTGAACATATCATATTGAGCCTATCTGTGATTGAGATCCAGTTATATTTCGGTTGAGATCCGTTATATATATGATATGATATGGTGTTCTGGAGATGTTTGGCTACCTTGATTCGGTCCGGCTTAGGTAGTTGCTGGCTTCGAGGCTGGGCCATATCCCAGGCACGGTCCGCTGAGTCGTGGACCAGCTCGAGCATATATGTATGATTGTTGATATCGATCATTTGATTCCTGATATCCTGATATCTTGCACCTATACATGCATTGCATTCATGCATGACATCATTGCATTTCTATGTCATATATCGTGGTTACTTGATGTCTCGTACTGGGGTTCTGACCCCCGAGAGGGGGCTGTCGTGTCTTTTGTGTGTGGACATGACAGGTGGTACAGGTGGTTCGACCTCAGGCGCTCGAGAGGAAGCCTCAGGAAGTACCAGAGCTCCTTGAGAGTGGGCTTAGTTGTATTTAGCTACTGCGTGGTGTTGCTGTCTCCCAGATACTATATGTATATATTTGGAGGATTGTATTATAGTATTATCGAGCCTTGTCGGCTCTATGATATTTTGGGTTTGTATATGTCATGATTGTGTCTGGCTGGCACATGTTTATGATGTTGTGTTTATTGAGGGCATATGTTGTGTATTTTGAGTATTTGATTTTCTGGTATGTCCTATTTATGCGAAGGTCATGCCGAAATTTTTATAGGCCCAAACGCAAATTTTTAACTCACTTTTCCGCTGTTTACTGATTAATCATGATTGCATGTTAATAAATCGTTATTAGGATAACGGGCCCTCACAGCGGAAAAAGGCAAAGAGAACTTGGTTTGCAGGTTGAACAAATCTCTGTACGGTCTCAAACAGGCGCCGAGGTGTTGGTACAAGAGATTTGATTCATATATCATGAGCCTTAGATACAACAGTCTGAGTGCAGACCCTTGTACGTATTTCAAGAGGTCTGGTGATGATTATATTATTTTGCTGTTGTATGTGGACGACATGGTAGCAGGCCCCAACAAAGATCATGTCCAAGGATTGAAGGCACAGTTGGTTAGGGAATTTGATATGAAGGACTTGGGACTAGCAAACAAGATTCTAGGGATGCAAGTTCATCGAGACAGAAGTAACAGAAAAATTTGGCTTTCACAGAAAAATTATTTGAAGAAAATCTTGCAACGCTTCAACATGCAAGATAATAAACCAATTTCGACTCCTTTTCCTCTTAACTTCAAGTTATCCTCCGAGATGTGTCCTAGCAGTGAAGTAGAGAGGATGGAAATGTCTCGAGTACCATATGCATCAGCAGTGGGGAGTTTGATGTTTGCTATGAGCTGTACAAGACCAGACATTGCTCAAGTAGTGGGAGCAGTTAGTCTGTATATGGCGAATCCTGGACGAGAGCATTGGAGCACTGTTAAGAGGATCCTTAGATACATTAAGGGTACCTCGAATGCTGCATTATGTTATGGAGGATCATATTTTAAACTCAGGGGCTATGTCGATTCAGATTATGCAGGTGATCCTGATAAGAGCAAATCTACTACTGGTTATGTGTTTACACTTGCAGGGGGAGCAGTAAGCGGGGTTTCAAAACTGCAAACAGTTATGGCGTTATCTACAACGGAGGCAGAATACATGGCAGCTACTCAAGCTTGCAAGGAGGCAATATGAATTAAAAGGTTATTGGAGGATATCTGGCACAAACAAGAGAATGTTCTTTTGTTTTGTGACAGTCAGAGTGCCTTGCACATCGCAAGAAATCCAGTCTTTCATTCCAGGACGAAACACATTGGAGTATAATTTCACTTTGTACGGGAAGTAGTAGAAGAAGGAAGCGTGGATATGCAGAAGATCCATACAAAGGATAACATAGCTGATTTTCTGACTAAGCCAGTGAACACTGATAAATTTGAGTGGTGTAGATCCTCAAGTGGCCTAGCAGAAACGTAAGCAGCAGAGAATGTCAAGATTGAAAGGATGTATGGAGATATGTTTGATTCTTAATCAAATCTCTAAGTGGGAGAAATGTTGGCATGAGCATTAAATGCATGTCGGAAGATTTGTCAAAGTTGGGTGGAGAATTTGAAAACGTGGTGGGCAGAAATTTCGCAGAAATTTCAGAAGATGCGTTTTATACGCGTCTTCACACGGACAAGAGGCTCTGTAAATAGAGATCCCCCCTTCATTCTGAAATTATCCTTTCTTCGAGTTTTCTCTCATCTTATAGCATTTGAGTGCTTAGTGCTATAATAATTGTTAGGTGTTTGTTCTCCTATATTAAGAGAGTGTGTGTTCTCTTTGTAAACACAATGAGTGAGATGTATACTACAAAATATTATAGTGGAAATTCTTTTCATCTTGCTCGTGGTTTTTACTGGAGTTTCTCACGTAAATCTCGGTGTCCAGTTTATTCTTTATTTTCGGGTTTTATTATCTCAAATTACCGCAAGTGGGACCAACATATCAATCAGCTCATTTATTCAAACTGAACGATTCAATATACATCATAAAGCTAAGAGAACGATATACAAAATTTATCTTCATAAGTCAAAATCTGAATCGGATCAAAAGAAGCTGATAAATCACGATGGCGTTGCTGGTTCTGCACAGAATGGATAACAAGTTCTAGATTTCTAACAACCTGATCTGTCTAGCACATCTTTCTCATGCAAACTTGGAATTGAGTGATTCTTGATTACATGGAAAGCTAAAAGAAAGGGAAACAACTTTCATGTTCATCACTTTGCTCTGCAATCGACAAAGCAAGAGCTATAACAAAGAAAAGCCAAAAGCTCAACTTGTACTAGCTTGGCCACTTGGAACAGATCAGCTCAAGCTCATAACAGACCAGATCATACCATCATATCATCACAGTTTGATCAGATCGATATGATAATAGCTTAGTTTCAAAAAATGGCCAGAAACGCAAATTTGACTGTTGCAATGTTGGGATCCGTACACAGCCTTTCCAAACGATCATATTCTTGTGCCTAACGTATATCACTATTGGAGGCTATATAACATATTGAAAATTAAATAAAAGATTTAAAAGTTGATTAACAGCATAAGCATCCTACATTAAGAAATTAGCTAGAATGAGAACAAACCCAAGTGTGAGGATATATTTGATATATACATACACTGTAAAATTTCTCACACACAATCACTCACACATATACATGAGAGTTGAGTTTCAAAGTTTAGATGAGTGAGTTTTCACAAAATACATTAAAGATTGTGTTTGTAGTCTTGACATAATATATGTTAAAACATTATGCGAATTGTAAGGTTGCTGCTAAATGAGTGTGCTAGGAGTTTCAATTAGGCAATATATAAGTCTTAAGTTGAAATGCGTTTGTACAATGAGTTGTATAAATCAATGTCTTCTAGTGAATCATTCCTAAGTGGAAGAAAGGGTGACGTATGAGTTGTTAATCTTCGAACATACATAAATAAATTTGTGTCTATTTATTCATTGTATTTAATTATTGCTAATGTTTTTAAGATAAATTCTTAAAGCATTTTATGTGTTTTTCAAATACCCAAAATATTGCATATCAAGTATTTGATAAAATATTTAAACTAAAAATATTTTTATACATTCAACTTGTATATCTTTTAAATGCTTTTCAAAATGTTTAATCGGTTTTTGATAGGGATTATATTGAGCGTCTTCCGCTTGATTTGAAACCAAACTTGATTTAATTTCTCGGTGTTCGATATTTCAAGAATCGAACTATTCTAACTCAATGCTTATCTCTCAAATGATCCTATCAATTGATATCATAGCGGATAGTTCTTGAAAGATATTTTTAAATTGATTTTGTTCTTTAAAATTTGAAATTTCATATTTTTCTAACATATATATGCCAAGTTGAATTTTCGAGCATCTTGCAGCGACCGTGGGAAAAATGACTTAACTTTTTTCTCGAGTGTCGAAATGACAAATCGTTTTTTGCATTGCAAACTAGACTCGTATAGGATTGCATTGGTGTAGAATTTTCAGCCTGGTCATGCTCGAGGAAAAATAGTTTATTCATTAAAATCATATCATAAGACGAAATAATTGTTTATCCAAGTTTTGTGATCATAAAAAGGGAAGATTTTTGGGTTGAGAAACACAAAAAATCTTGATTTTAATGATAAAAAACTTTTTATTGTGTTTTTAATATGTTTACTCAAGTGTGAAATTGTTATCTCAAGTTAGAAGCTGGAACTCGAAATAAACCAAAGTGAAAATCTGGCGAACTACAGTGTTTTGATGATATCTTACAGCTCGGTGATTAAAATGACTAGCCGCCAAAACTACTATTGAATAGAAAACTCAATCCCAGACAAGTCATATTTCACAATAGCTCAGTTTTTTTGAATGTTATCTAGGTGAAATATTAGTCGCAAGGTTGAGCTGATGAGAACAGAAACAACAATCAGCTTGAATGTAGCAGTTTTGGTATTTTGGTCATATCTCTCAGCAAATTATTCAAATGGAACGATTCAATATACATTACAAATCAAAGAAAACAATCTACAAATCAACTACATAAGTCAAAGTCTGAATCGGATCAGAAAAAAGCTGATAAACCACGATAAAATTGCTTGTTTTGCCCAAAATGTAGAACAAGTTCTAGATTGCTAATAACTTGATCTGTCAAGCATAGATTTCTCATATGAACTTGGAATTGAGTGATTCTTGATTCCATTAAAAGCTAAGAAAAGGAGTACAACTTTTATGTTCATCAAGTTGCCCAGAAATCGATGAATCAACAACTATAACAAAGCAAATCCAACGGCTCAACTTATACAAGCTTGGCAACAGCTCACTTGGAATAACTCAGATCAATCTAACAACTCAAATTCATAACAGACCATCATATAAGCACAGTTTGATCATCTCGATCTGATAATAGTGGTTTATATTTCTAACCGTTCGATATGATAACAAGTGGTTTATATTTCTAACCATTCGAAAAAAGTTTCAACCGCCTAAAAACGATTGAAAACAATTCTAAAAGCATCAAGTTCTGAAAGAGTTTATTCACCCCCCTCTAAAAATCAAGAGAAAAGAAGAAGAGCACACTCAATTCATATCAGCTTACAAGAAGCTATCAGCCCAGATTTGAGAGAACACTTCAAAGTGTTATCACTTAAATTAGAAGCACATTTCCCTCGGTGTGTGAGAAAACTTTCGTGTTATATTCATAGACCAGTTCTCACACACACACCATCACCCACATATATACAGAGAATTGAGCGTATTGAAAAATTGAGTGAGTCTTGCACAAAGACAATAAACTTGTGTATGTAGTCTTTAACACATAGACGTTAAACAAGTGTTGGTTGGAGTCTATGCTAGGAGTTCAGCTAGGCAGTAGTGTAAATCCTAAGCTGAGTGGGTTTGTACAAAGTGTTGTATAAATCAAAGTCTTCTAGTGGATCCTACCCGAGGGGGTAGAAAGGGTGACGTAGGAGCAGTTGAAGTCTCCGAACATCCATAACCATATCTTGTGTACTTAACTGTTTAACTATTTTTTTCAAATTGAATTGATCAGTTCGAGCTGTTAGCCGTTCAGTTCTCACCATAACTGAACTCATACAAACAAGAACAGATCCCTCTCATTTCAGTTATTCAGTTAACACAAGGTAAAAGACTTTCAAATTAATCAGCTTTCTTAACGAATGATTACTTCTAGTATTTTCCGCTTGGTTTAAAACCAAACTCGATTTAATTCATCGGTATTTACATTCTTAGAATATGAGCTATTGAAGCTCATTGACTTTTTATTAGTAACCATTGGTTATTTAATTTACTAAGTGGTCTGGTAAACCGAAGGTTCTTAAATATGCAAAAGTGTAAAGTGATCACTTAGAGTTCCAAAACAGGCAGTGTGATAAGTCCTGATTGGAATGGGTTATTGCAACAATTTGTAAAGCCAAAGTCTTTTAGTGAAATCTTTCCTAAAGAGGAAGAAGGGGTGACGTAGGAGTTTTATCTCAAAACATCCATAAAATCAAGTGCCTTTACTTTATGCAAACACTTTCATTTTAAAGTGTTTCTTGTTAACAAGCTTGCCAACCGGCTATAGCTATCATTAAAAATTCTGAATTGTTTTCCGCACTTTTCAAGTGGTTTATATTTCTAACCGTTCGAAAAAGGTTTCAACCGCCTAAAAAAGATTGAAAACAATTCTAAAAACATCAAGTTCTTAAAGAGTTTATTCACCCCCCTCTACATCCTGTAAGAACAAATAAAAACTTACATGACGTCTCCATCTGTCTGCATCCAAGAAGGCAACGCCCCGGAGAGGGAGTTCCCAGTTAGATAGCTGGAAAATGGCTATTACAAATTAGAGAATCTAAAAATATTTCTTGTTACACAATACATTTGTTAAATTTAAACATGGACTATTCTATTTCGAAGCTCTGATACAAAGTGAATCCATTTATTTATATTCATGCAAAACCCATGGCTTATAGAATCTAGTAATTATTTTGGACAAGGGTCATACATGGGACATAAAGAAAAGTTGAACAAACAACAAGACAGTAACTTTTAAAGAATCTAAGTTCACACTTCTCGTGCTACCATAACCGTTTAAGATAATAGCATGAACGTGATGTTTATATTATAACAACCCCAACGCCAAAGTAACTTCTTGCGAGAAATTTGAGGTGTGTTGAAGGTAAAAAGACTTGTTTTAATAACAATATGCCCAAAAGCCTCCCCTAAAAAGTGAAGAAAGAAGAAGATGGTTGGGGTTCTCAGATTGGCAAAACGTGTTGTTCCCACATTGAGAAGTGTCTACTTTTACGCCTAGTTTTATCTAGATGCAATATTTCCTTTAATATGTCATCAAAGCAAATCTGTCCGTCTTTCAACTTGCAGTGGAGCTGCCTGTACATACGTCTTCTTCAGGTCACCCATAAGCTCTTCGTTTCAACTAGTACAAAATTTTCCATTTTGATTTTTGAGCTATGGAATCAAATTAAAGCCATTAATTCAACAACAATGTGGCGAATAAACTTGCTCACCAAAATCCTTACATGAAATCTGTTTTTGATAAACTACTGAAGCTGTCCGGAATTGGTCCAGTTAGGTTGTTGAAACTGAGGTCTCTGCATAAGAGATGTCAAAAACTGAATTGATGAAAATAGTGCAGAGAAAAAAGAAACATGTCCATGAACTACTTCATTTCGTACCGACAACTTTCAAAAGAGAAATCAATACTTGACAGCATGTTTATGAAATACTATTATTTTCTTCAAGTACACAACAATTCAAAGCATTTTAAAGTACAACGAAGAAACACGATCTCTCAATGGATTCTCATAGAAGAAAGGGGTTTACTAACAAGATTTTCAACTTTGTCATTCTTCCCAGATAAGCTGGCAGCTGTCCTACGATGTTGCAACTCCTCAAAATCCTGTGCAACCAAATCCAACAGTTATATCTGGGCGACAAATATTTCTCAACAATACCAAATTGTTACCATCACATGAATCATACTCACAGTGTCTTAAGGTGTGTCATATCGCCGACATATGGAAAAGCCGATTCATTTCCATTGAGGTCACTGATTCTCCTGAATATATAGAGTCGGATTTTCCTTATCACGATGTTTTTCCTTTAGCAATTCATTTCATTGCATTTTGAAACAAGTGTCTATAATCCTATCAATATTATAAATGTAATAACGAGGGGTGAAACTCAAATATTTTAAATTTTGTGGTACCCCAAATCACCAAATGCTCCATATAGACTGAAAAGAAATTCAATTAATATTTTATTTTTGCATTTCTAGACTAATTTGTTGATTTCGTTCTTTAGATATAGATAATTCTATTTATGAGATTTATTCAATATAATTTGGAAAAATATCTATAAGATATTATATATCAATCTTGAATAGAGTTTGGTCTTCATAAAACTCTTGTTTTCTTGTTTTACATATATGGAGTATCTAGGAAGATCTAGGTTAAGAAGGATTATATATATATGAGGACCGAGGTGTGTGTATTCGTGGGACGTGTGGAGAATTACTTGCGGCTTTCATATTCGGTATTGAAGATTTGCAAGACGAGTTTAAGTGATCGACTCACATACTCACGTGTTGCTGTTTGGTGTTGCCAGCACTCGAAGAACAACACTGACGCAGAGTGTTGATCGTCGATTGGTTTCAGTTGGCTTTGAGCAATACATGTTTTAGTTTATGCATCTTAGTTGTAGTTTTAATTTATTTTAGATGCTGTTTAATTTCTTGGTGTGTCAAGGAATTCGGTTTTGATAGTTTCACTAGTATTCTTTCGCTGTAAACGGATTACATGTTTTTCTAGTGAATTTCTTAGGCATCGCACAAGTAATTCGTACTTGTGCATAATTTAATTCTGGTCTCGGTTTATTTATTGCAACTATCCCAGCTTATTAACTACTAATTTCTGCTGCAATGTTGTGTACCCGTGTTGTCAACACTTTAGCACAACACAGAATTCTGATATATATATATATATACATTATTGAATATTTCCTGTGAGTTTATAAGATTCAGCCCTTACGAGACAGCTGGATTTACTGCTCACACAGACCCAATATGGCTGTCTCACCCATAAAATATAAAGAATATTAATGAATCATAGCATATACTATACTCACAAGTCGGTTAATTGGGTAAGGGTAGCAATACTGGAAGGAATTGGTCCCGACAAACCACTTCCCTGCATCACTCTGAAACGATCAAGTTTAAGTCACAAGTGAGTAAAACTCAATGAAAAATGATAAAAATTCAGACGATGGCAGAAGTAATGATGGCCAATTAAGTCTTACATTTTCGTTATGTTTTTCCAGTTCTGAATAAAGTCTGGTATGCTTCCTGTAAAGTTATTATCACCGATACGACTGCATCAATAAAGATGCTTCAGTGAACAACGTTTAAAAAGTTACAAATTTTTCCAAATGAAATTGAATAAAAAGTAAGAAAGTTACAAGTCCTTCAGCGTGGTCAACTTCGCTAGTGTCCCCGGTAATTCGCCAGTTAAATTGTTTGAAGTAAAGAGCCTCCCGTCATGAAAAAATATTGTGAAAAGATCAGCTTGAGAATCAAGCCAAACCAAGTAGTAACGCAAAGAAACATAAGCATGGAATATAAAGGCATAAAAATAAACATCCACACCGATGTCGGAACTAGAAGGAAAACATCCTCTTTCAAGAACTTAGTACATATATATTCAGACTATAAAGGCACAAAAATAAACATCCAAACCGATGCAGGTCCCTTCTCCCAGCAAAATCTGCCACTGATAAGAGGGAAAAAGGTGCAATTAACATATAATGCAAATTAAAGGACTTTACAATTTCTCTATGTGAGGAAGATTCCCGAACTCTGGAGGTATAGTTCCTGTCAGTTGATTGTACTCCAAGGTACTGTAAACATTTTCGATTAATAGAAAACGAGAAAACCTTAATCCGATCAAAATTTTTTACCTTTGACATGAAAAACTGTTAGAAAACACAAATGGGTATCCAAGAAAAACTTTACAGATTCGCTAGTGTGCTGATGTTGGCGAGTTCTTTCGGTATCGGACCCATAACCCGGTTTCCGAGGAGGGAACTGCGCCAGGGTATCGTTGAATTAGTGCCAATGAACTCAAAACATAAACAACAACAATCATTTTGTGAAATTTAACGATAAAAAAGAAGAAATGCAATACATGTTTACGAGTTTCATCGAACCCCATCCCGGAGGGATTGTGCCGTTAAGGTAGTTGCGAGTGAGATCACTGCATGTAAATAGAATGGCATCGAAATTTTGACAGTTAAAATTAGTTACAAAAAAGTTTCATAGAAACTAAATTTATCTTACTGAAATAATGTTTTTTTCTGGATCCCGAGTTGGATTAATATGTTAAATTAATAATTTCGATAAATAAATAAGATAATAATTTTTCGAAGTACCCGTATATAAAATTATGATCTCTTTAATATCATAAATTAATAATTTTCTAAAATTACAGACAAAACTCAGAAAGTTTAGTAAATTATTATTATATTGTTGTTTGATTTATTTTAAAAAAAATTATTTTTATTGTTATTATGTTTATACGATAAATTATATTTGATTAATCGATACAAAGAATATTATTTATATTAATTCAAAATAATATGATACATACATTGACGTAACAGTTAACACGATGAATTTTTATTTAATTAAATTTATGTTTGCTGAATAAAAAAACTCTTTCAAATAATAAATTATTAATTTATCAAATAATTAATATCTCTTCAATTTAATACCTATTAATAGGTTTTTATAAATAATTAATTTAATTTAATGTATTCAGTATATGTTACTTAAATATTTTAATACCTAAACTATTATACACAAGCAAATTACAAAATAATTTAAATATTATTTATAATAATAATGAATAAATAAAAACTTATAG
>NC_133310.1:18449195-18458054 GCF_012295235.1 Primulina huaijiensis | reverse complement strand
AAAAAAAAAAAAAAAAAAAAAAAACAGCAGCCCTTCGTTATTCTCTTGAATTTTTTCAAAAGAATCCCTCCCCGCTTCTCCGGTGCACGTTCTACGTCTCATTTGTACCTTTTTTGTGCGTTTAGACGCAAAAGCATGCCTAATACCTTTCTTTTCTCATAATTCACATTATATAATATATTTTGAATGATCTTTCATGAAAAATGTGTTATTTATTGGTTTATTCACGTTTTTATGGGTTTGGCATGAGAAATCTTGATTTTCTTTATGTAATAATGTGTTCTTGAATGTTAGAAGGGGCTGCCCGGTTCCAGACTTGAAGGGGCTCGATCCATGTATGTATATGTGTCCTAGGAGTGATTCGAACAGGTCTGGTGTGACAGCACAAAGGGGCCGTACGAATTCTTCAAGAGTTGGGTTGTTTGCGATTTTAGGGTGCGTATGGTTTAAATGATCGAGGGACTGTGCATGCGGCTTATGAAATGTGTCCAGAGGGTTTAGGATACTCATGTCAGGGTCCTAGAAGGGTCAAAACCCGTCTGGTATGGGGCAGCAAGGGTGGCCGACGAGTTGGTCGTGTTTGGGTAGATTTAGGGCTCGATCTAGAGGGGGCAAGGACATGGGCTGTTAATGGGCTGGTTGGCCAGTGTTAGGACGGTCCAGGACAGTCTGATTAGGGTTCTAAGAGGTCTGGTTTGAGTCGGGGTTGGTCGGGTTCGGGCTAGGGCCGAGCCAAAGGCATAGATGTGGACAAGGTTTATGGCCAAAGTGTGCAGAAAATTGCAGAGGGTTTTCAGGTGTGTCTAATGGTCCTAAGTGGTCTGGTATTGAGTTTAAATGGGATGGCTAGGTGTTGATAAGTCGTGGTTAAAATTTGGGAAAGTTTGGTCAAGTTTCGGGTTGATTCAGGTTAAAATCGGGATCCCGGTCCAAGTTTTAAAACAAATCGTATAAGTTATGAAACGAGCTCGGGTCTACGTCTAAGAAGCGATTATAAATATGTTTTGAAGTGTTTTAAGGTGTTTGGTTGGCTTCGGGTCGAATTCTTGATGTCCAGGGGTAAAACGGTAAATTAGGGTTTCTAGGAGCAAAATGATCATTTTGCACGCGGGTAGAGTTAGCGGTCCTAGCAGGACATGATCACAATTTGACATGTTTTAAAAGTTTATGTTACCAGGAATATGAATTTTTATGGAAATATGGAAAAATATGTTGCATGCTTGGTTTTAAGAAAATTTACGTGTATGCATGATTTTTATAAGTGGTGAATATGATGATATGTTTTGAATGATGGGAGTTGGTTGTGACTAATACGAATACGATAATACGATGACATGTAAGGCCAAGGCTCAGTGGATGGGTAATATTGTCGCTGAAGTGCCCGTACCACGATTATATGTAGATGGATCCATCGAATAGAGCCGATACGAAAGTTACAACTAATGAACGAAATTCAAATAAAGAAAAATGTATATGTTCAAGATGTTATGTATATGCATAAGGTGACATGAAACGGATATGTTTATGCATGAGACGTTAAAGTTATTTTAATTATAATTACAAGTATTTTCACTGTTATCTGTGATTTTATACGAATTACTTGTTATAACAGTTAAGGTGTGTTGAGTCTTTAGACTTACTAAGTATGAATGTTGCAGGTGAGCATATTGATGAGGAGACTGGAGGCGCCGAAGACTGAGTAGGCGGAGCTGGATGTGCGCACGCTAACCGATGACCATACGTTTTCCACATATTCGTTTTACACTTCGTTTTACATGTTGATGGTTTGACAAGATTTTTGCATGTTTCTTATTTGAACCATTTTGAACGACAGTCTAGGGTTTGATGATTTGACTCATTTTTAACTGCAGTATTTTTACCAGTAGTGGGATCCTTTTATAAAAAAAAGAAAAAAACGTGTGATTGGTAGCTGTTATTGCATGCACGCATTTAAAAGTATTTTCTAAAATTAATTTACAAAAAAAAAATTCTAGCAGTATTTTAAGTAGTAGACGTTTCATACTTGATGTTAAGAAATTGTTATTACCCAAGAGTTTTGATGATCGAAAAAATCAAGACAGCACTTCACTATTTCAGGAAATAGCTGCATATTTTCTTTGTAACAAGTATCAGCTCAACCGCCTAGCTTAGCAACCGGATTGCTTCTCAACCGGCTAAAGCAAAAAGAGTTTAACTGCTAAAACAAAGGATCAACCTGGTAATACTAAAGAAGCATGACCGGTTGAATTATCAGGGGTGCTTGAATTACAGACTGCTGATAATTCAACCTTTTGAAGTAAAAGAAGCTCGAACTTTGATGAACTTCCCAAACTGGCTGATTCGAAGATGTCATTAAAAAGGGCTATTTATTTCTTACTTAATGAAAGATATTCTCTGATCGATTCAGGACATTACATGGTTTGCACCGCTTCAAAGTCAACTAGTTCCTACATCAGTCCCGAGAATGATTTGTATTTATATGCTATCCCAGAAAAGAAAGATCATATATATCTTACAAGGGTATGAGGATAAAAGCAGATTCCATAAACGGTAACTCTGAAGCAACTCTTCAAAGAACGGGACTCAAGGCCATGCCAGCAAAGAGCACATTTAATGCATATCTGAAGAACATTTAATGTGGTTGTAGCTGATAGTGACACAACATCCCTATGTTACAAGTTAACGTTACTCATTCCTTCCGACCGTTGGCATGATCGCCTATATTAACAGAGAAGGAAATATGCAAGCGAAAAAAAAAGACACAACGTGATACATTATCATATTCACGGTAGTGAAATCATCACAAGCTTGCATACCTTAAAGATTCGGAGCGCACTCAAAGATTACATACTTCATCGCTCATCAACACGCACTGAACAGAAAGATACTTGATCATCCAAGGATCATCTTCGTGCTACCAAAATCAAATTGTTTATATACATCAATAACCTTTTGGTTATTTGATTAAGTTGTGTCTAGTGAACTGAGTGTTCTTAAAGTCCAGAATTGTAAAGTGATCACTGAGAGTTCCAAAACAGACAGTGTGATAAGTCCTGATTGGAGTGGGTTGTTGCAAAGAGTTTTTGTAAAGCCAAAGCCTTTTAGTGGAATCCTTCCTGAAGAGGAAGAAGAGGTGAAGTAGGAGTTTTCATCTCCGAATATCCATAAAAAATCATGTGTCTTTACTTCTTGCATGCACTTACTTTTCACTACATTTTGTTGATAAGTTCGCCAACGGTCTTAAGCTATCATTAGAAATCTTGAAACGTTTTCTGCACTCTACGGTGGTTCACCTTTCTAACAATTTTGAGAAGAATTTTCAACCGCCTCAAAACGGTTGAAAACCAATTTTAAAAGCAAAAATTTGAAAAAGTTCATTCACCCTTCTAAACTCTTTCTCGATCCCAACACTTGATGTATTTTCTTATTCCAAAAAGTATTAGAAACTTATGTACATATCTCTTTAGATATGTTTTCTGAAATAATTTTTATTTTTTCTTGAATTTTTTCAGAATTAATTTTTTCTCTAATATTTTTAAAAAAATTTCATCTTTAATGAAATAACAAAATTTTGTTAGTTACTATTTTTTGTAAAATATTAATAGATTTTGATACTGGTATTGTTGTGAATGGAAAAAACAAATCATTTTCTTTAATCTTGGTATATAAACATTTATCATTAATTTTATTAATAGGAAACAACATTTGGAAAAAAGATGTTCCTAATATAACAAAGGTAGATATATTTTTAATAAGAATAAAAGTAGTGTTTAAACAAACTCCTGAATTACATATTGTCACATATGACAATTTGTAATTAACTATAAGTGGTTGCTTATTAGCAGCTGTTATAAATTGAGTAGTTTTTTTATAATATTTAGAAGGAATAATTCATTCCCTGATACAATTTACATCAGCTCCTTTATCAAGGAGTGCTTTTATAGTAATTGTAAATTGTTTATTAATAATAAGTGTTACTTTTGCGTACAATTTTGAGAAATAATTTGATCAATTTTATTGATCCATATCATTTGATTTATTTCATTTTCTTCTTCGGATAAAATATTTTCCTCTTCATCATCAGAAGTAGAATCTTTTTCCCAAATATGATTATTGTTAATACTAAGAGTATTTACTCTTTCTTGTAAATATTTTATCTTAGATTTTATCTGATCTATTTATCCTTTAAATTCATAAATTGTAGGTTCTCTTTCCTTTTGTTTTGTCTTTTCTAATATTTTATTATAAGAATATAATTAATATTCTTGTACTGTATTTTGTACAAGTTTAGTAGGATTTTGTTTTCCCATATTTAAATAATGCTCTATAGCTTTTTTTTTCTATTTGATCTTTTATTTGATCTATAAGATCTAAAATGAAAGTTTTTTCATTTGATATAACATTTATTTCTAATCCCATAAAATTTATGAGACATGTATCACAATCACAGTCTGGATCACAAACTTTTGGTTTCTGATATTTCAGATTTGCTTTCAGAATCACTATTAGATTCTTTAGATATTTCATCATCAATAATATTAATATAAAATTCTTTTTGTTTTAAATCATCTCCTTTATTAAGAAGAATATTTATTAATTATTATTTTAAATCAGTGTCTATATTAAGATTATTAATCTTTTTCTTAACATAACACTTATTAGCCTTATGTCTCAATTTTCCACAGTTCCAGTATACTGGAACTTTATTTTGATTATTATCTTTTATAGTCTGTTTAGACCTTTTCTTGATATATTTTTTAAATTTATTTTTATCTTTAGAATAATATTTTTTCTTTTTAAAATAAAACTTTTTTCTTTTCTTATCCCTTTTAGGATATTGTATTAGTTGAAAATCTATTTGTTCACAAAAATCACCTATAATATTTCGATTTTCTTCTTTTTGCATATCAAGTAGTCTTTTTAACTTGATATCATTGCAAAGAGTTATTCCTTCTGCAATTATTTCTGCAGATAAATCACCATAAGTGAGTAAACTCCAATATATAGAGTTTGTTGGAGATTTAGATTTTAATATGTTTTTAACTCTTTCAGCAAAATGAACAGGAAGTCCTGAAATGAATTGTTCTTTCCAGAAATTTTCATTGCAATAATTTCTGATTAAAATTTTTGACATAAAAACATCTTTATACCATCTGAAGTTAAGAATTTTATTCTTTGCTTTTTTTGAAAGATAAAAGTCACACCAACCTTGAAATTGTCCAGTAAAACCATTAATAATGGCTTGAGCAATTTACCTATCATTATTACATTTTATTTTAGCGGCAGGAGAGTATACTAACATCTGTTTAATAATAGTTTTTATCTGATATTCAGATTTTCCATATATATTTCATTCAGTAATGGCTTCTCCATTAAATTGAACGTATTCTTTCTTTTCTTCAATTCGAAGATCAATTAGTGTTGCCTTTTATAAAAACAAGTTTTACAATTGACACCTTATGCATTTTATTAATTTGCATTTCTTCATCAGAAGCACTAGAAATTTATCAAACTGTTCATTTTTAGTTATTACTGAAACAGAACCCTTTTCTTTAATATTAATTTTTTTTTAATATGTCTATTAGATCTTCCATAAAATCATCATCTTTTTTAGAACTTAAAAGAATTTTTTTTTAAGATTAGGATGAGGTTTTATCATTAAAGTTTTTGAAAAATCACCACCAGAAGGTTCTTGTTTAGATTTTGATAAAATTTCTTCTATCCTAGTAGTTTGATTTCTTAAAGAATGTACAGTAAGATTAGTGAAATTATTTTACTGAATTATATGGTCAAAATTACCATTTTCTAACTCAGATTTTATAGGGACAGCATAAATTTCTTTATTATCCTTTTTAATTTGTAAAGTAGTAAAAAGGGGCGGAACAACAATGGATTCTTCTCCTGTTTCATGTACATATGTATTATATGTTGATTCAAGAATATTTATAAAAACTTTATCAGAAAAATTTGGGAATTCTTTATTTCTTGTTGGGAAATATAACTTATCCATCCATTTGAAAAAATCTAAATTTGATTTAGTTTCTTCTACCCACTCTTTATATCTTAAAGAATATAAACATTGTTGTTTGAGTTTTAAACAACTTAAAAAACCATTTTTTCTTGTTTTGATTTTTAATTTTATCTAAACTTTTCTGAATAAGAATGTTATTATTAATAACCATAACATTATAACATGCGTCAGAAAAGATAGGAGAATTAGAAGTTCTATTATTAACTGAATAACTTCTTTGAAATCTAGAATTACTAGATTTAGGCACATCAACCTTATATTCAGGTTGATAAATATTTTCATTGATTTTTTAAATACCAGAAATACTTAATTTTTTCAAAATCAGATATAGAAGAAGTATAATTTCTATTTTCTTCAAGTAGTTTAATACGTAGATGTCTTTGGGATGATAATTTTATTTCAACATCACCATCTACATATTGAACAATACTTTCTAATTTTCTATTCTCTTCTTTAAGAGAAGGAGTTATATTTTCCATTTTTCAGATTTCTGGAAGAGTGACTTGACTCCAGTTAATTATTTTGGGAATCATGATATTACTTTTATTAATATCAATTATACAAAGAGTAGTTTCTCATCTCTTAGAACTAATTTGATTAGCATTAATTCTAAAATTAGAAATCGTTGAATTCATTACTTCATAACAAATTCTATATAATAGAGCAACATTTTTTGTTCCATCCATCATATCAAAACCCTCAGTCTTTATATTTAAAGTGAGTGCTTTTATGATATTTGGACAGAAAGCGAAATAAGAAAATTAGGGAAACAACTAAAATGTATTGGTCCTTCACATTATGAGGACTCTATTATTCCTAATAAGGAATCTTCAAATTTATTAGGCCTTTGATCTCTGATAATAATTAAGGCTGAGGTATTTAAACATAATCTTGTAAGAGGCTTTAAACCTACTTGAATAATTCCTAAATGCATAAATTTATATGATTGCATATGAATATTAATAAGCTTTTGTGATAACAAACTAAATGAATCATATTTTTCTTTTAGAGGAATTGCTTCTTCTATTGTTTTTATAATATAATCAGATCTAAAATTAAAACTATCAGATCTATAGATCTTTGTATTAGAAGATGTTGATAATTTTCAGTCTTGAATATTTTTCTCAAACTTTTCAGAAATAATTAATTCTTTATTTTTGGTATTACCACTACTAGAAGATTTATTCTTAGTAAATGATCTTATTATCTTGTCCATCAAGAATTCGAGTAGATACAGTCAAGGATTTATTCCTACTTTACCCTTCAGGCTTTACAGGCTTTATGGATAGTTGACTTAAGGATTGCTATCGGGTATAACTACTTTCTTTCCTTTTGAACAAGAGAATATGATCTCTTTAACTTAGAAGAATTTCTTCAGTAAATGGCTCTGATACCACTTATGCAGAGAGTATTGAGCTTTTTTTTCAAAAGCTTTTAAAGATTGCTTTAATCTTCTTGGGTTTGATATAACAAACCAAATTTTAAAGATTAGATTGATATCTAGATTTTTGAGTTGATTCCCAGCAAAGAAAATATGATTCTTTGTAGATTTGATTTTATTTTTTAATATTTTCAAATAATTTACTTCTTGAGGCATGATATAATCAATAGGAGGATCGAAGATATAATCAAATTCATAACTCATAAAATACTTGAATGATTATAATTCTTGAAAATTCTTGAAGATGAAAGATAAACAATGCTTTGGGAGAGAGACATGCTTTGAAGGAGAATATATTATTGCTTAAAATTTTTCGTACCGAATACAAGAGAATGAGTCCCTTTAAATAGCACTAGACCTTGTGTGTGTGTGTGTGTGTGTCTATATATATATATATATAATGGGTATAGGATATTTGATGTTCAATCAAAATCAGTTGTGGTAGGAGAAGAATTTTGGTCTGAAAATTTGTGTGGTCAAGGAGAGGTCCTTTGAATAGGTTGCTTGGAGCTTTGGTCCAGCAAATGTATGGCCTTAGGTGAAGCGCACGTGCACCTCTATATGGCATGCACCGTCCCGGAAGCTTGTACTCACTCAGGCGCATCTCACTGGCTAATTCCTAATATTATATCATGGTTTGAAGATTATTATATATTTTAAAAAAAAATCAACTTTTAGTATAAATTTACTAAATAATTATTTAATACAAAGCTGTCAATTGTTTGCTCATGGAGCCAAAATCTGGGGTGAAATATTTGTAGAGTTGTATTTTTTTAAAAAAATAAAATTGTATTACAAACGAAGAGTTTAAATATTTAGAAATGATTTTAAAAATCAAGTTAGATAATAACTAATAAACCATTCTAAGTCAGATCTAGTCATAAGAGTACGTCGAACCAATTGATGTGCCGTTTCATTAGCCGATCTCCTCATGTGTTGAATTGATATAACACCTAACACAATGAAGAGGACCTGAATTTCTCACTCGTTAATGTTTTCAAATGTATACCTTTCCTACTTTATTTTTGTACTCGGATCATAATTGAAGGTGTTTGGGTCCAAGTGGGCAGACATTGTCATGTAATACACAAAACTTTTTCATTGGTTTCAAAATCTCACGAATCTTTATCTGTGAAATGGGTCAAGCCTACCGATATTCAGCATAAAAAGTAATATTCTTAGCATAAAAAGTAATATTTTTTCATAGATAACCCAAATAAGATATCTGTCTCATAAAATACGACCCCGTGAGACCGTCTCACACAAGTTTTTGTCTTCCCCTTAAATATCACATACGAGAAATGGCAGAATTGGTCATAAACAATTTAATAAAAAAAAATCATTTATATACATACTTATACATACACATACATACATACATACATAC
>NC_133310.1:18420452-18449102 GCF_012295235.1 Primulina huaijiensis | reverse complement strand
TTTTTTTTTTTTTTTTTTTTTTTAAATAAACACCTTTGTAAAATGTGACATAGTTGATTAAAAATAATGTCATGTTTAAAAAAAAAATAGTATTTGTTGAAAATAAGAGTTGCAAATATTGAAAATTAGTGTGTGATGATGCATATAATGATATATTTATTTTTGGATTATTTCTAAAGAAATTCTATAAATATGTCTCTCAATTTGTGAAGAAAAACACAATTGAGTAGACAAAATTTTATAAAGTATGTAGTTTAATATATTTTGTGAGTTTGAGATTTTTAGTGTAAATTTTTCCCTAACATTAAATTCATTCATTCTCATTTCAGTCGATTCCAAACCTAAATCTCTCTTCTGTCGACCCCCTTCCATTTCTTTTCCGACGACGATCCTCAACGCAAATCGTCTTTCCTTTCCCTGCAATTCTCGATGCAGATCCCTTCCAATGTAAGCATCGACACAAACTCAATTGGACAAATGGCTAACAAAAATCTGATAATGTTAACGTTTATTTCGATTTATTGCTTCGGTTCGTCAATTGACCGACTTGAAGAAGAAAGGGTCGACCAAACTTGGGTCGTGGCTTGGGTTGACCAAAAAACATTGGGTCGACCCAATGCTTGTTGACCCAACATTGGGTCGACCCAAGTGTTATGTAAGACTGCTTGCCTCTGTGATTTTTCTAATGCATTTATTTGTATTTTTAACAGGTCTATTTGCCAAGAAAACTAGGCAGAGATGCAATTTTCTGCTGCAAATTGACACTTGAATCGAGATATAAAGAGATTGGCTAGAAGATTCATTACCACTTGAACAACGAGGAGAGAGCAATGTTTTTTGAGCAGTCTCTTTTTGGTAATTTTGTTAGGTATCACAGAGATTTTAACGTTTCTAGTCAAATTATCTGGTATTTAATGAGTAATCAGATAGTTGATAACGGTAGTGATGAGTTGTGGATGGTCGTGCGCAAGAAGTCGGTTAGATTTTCTTTGTTAGAGTATTGTTTAATAACCGGTCTCGATTGCGTTATAGAGCCTGCAGATCTACCAGATAGAGATGTCTTTGGCTCGAGACACTTCGTTGGTAAGTCTGAGATTCTTTAGAGTGATTTGGAGGCCAAGATCACTGTCCAAGGGCAGAATGACACTGGGATAGATGTGGAGAAGTTAAAGATGGATAGTCTTTACTTCTGTTGTGACGTATTTGGTGAGAGGACTAGGAAAAAGACCGTGAAGATTGACCCTAAATATCTAAGGGTTGTAGATGATTTGGATATGTTTAACACTTATATATGGGGTAGGATAGCCTATCGTGATGCAGTCCGAGCTTTGAAGAAGGACCTTTTAGGGAGATATACTTACCACACCGAGGCACAGGGTCGAAAAGAAGTTGATGGCAGCTTCCTTCTCGGTGGTTTTGTGTTGTCTCTGTAGGTATATCATTTTTTGAATGTTATAGTGGATTTGTTATCTTTATTTCTACTAATAACATTGTTTGAAATTTATGTTACAGATCCTCGCTTATGAATATTATCCAAGTATGACACAAAAGTTTGCAAAGAAAAAGGATGTGGTGGACGGTTTGATGTTGCCTAGGATGTTTCAGTGGGTGATTAACACGTGGCTCTCAAACCGTGCCCCTTCTATTGTTGATGTCAGTGCAGCCTTTGGTGACTGTGCTATAGCTGTAAGTAATATCAATTGATTTGATATAATAACCATGGACATAAATTTTAAATTTATCTGATACGTTATTAAATAAATATAGGATTGTCTTGGATGTTTGACTCCTACTCCTGAGGAGCTCGTTTCACCGTATTATACGACCGGTGTTTTTGTTCATTCTATGCCCGATGCGGTCATCACTCGGGTACTCGAGCTGTGGAGGTTTAATCTCTGGAGTCTCCCCCAGTCTAGCACACACCCTTATCTCCGGATGGTTCCCGCACCCCTTCTTCACATCCATCTCCGGATGGTTCCAGAACCCGTTCTGCTGATGCCACTAGATCCAGCTCTGGCACCAGTTCTCCCATACGTACGGGTCCTAGAGTCCACTTTGGATTCAATCCTTCCCGCCGTCCATCAACCCTAGATCATCGTTTCGAGAGGCGGTTGACTGCATTGGAGGATACCATTAGATCATTGCGTCTTGTGATGAGAGCATGATTTATTGAGACCAGAGCGTGTATCAGGGATATGAATTTGGGTTTCGATGAGCTGAGATCGAGTTTGGCCGAACACATTAGAGCGGGTTTTGTTAAGATCAGGTCTCAGACACCAGGTTTTGCTGAGATCAGGTCTCTGACGCCAGTGCTCGAGCATAGACATTATAGCATAGCCTATAGCAGATGGCGGAAGAGGAAATCATCCGTACTTGAGGCAGACGTTGGTGAATTAATATTAATTATATTTATGTTTATTAAAAGATTGATTTATTAGAATTTTCGTTCTAATTTTAATTTGTTTGATGTATGCTGTTAGGTGTGGATGATAATACGGCTAGTGAATTGTTTCCCAGTAATAGCCAAGCACACCCACAACCGGTATTTGAGCCTAGCCTTCTAACCATAATAGAAGAATCCTCCGAAGGTGAGTTAATTCAGTTTTTTGATTATATATTTATGTATAGTATAATAAACGATAAAATTTATGTTTTTAGATATTCAGGTGACTCCTGATGTGGTTATGTCAGGTGGCGAGCGACCACGTCGAGAGATTAGTACACCACATCTTATCTATTCTTATTTGCGTTAAAATTTTTATAATTTATCATTTTACGCAGGGAACCGTCAGTTTGGGACAATTATAGATGACGGTGTGAGGCCATTTGCGAAGAGCGTGACTTTCAAGGTAAACAAATCGTTGGCGCGAGTTAGGACATCGATGCTCGTCCGTTTGCTGAGTAAGATTAAAGGGTTTTATGACGAATATGACAAGTCGTTCTACGGGCCCATAACGATCGCGAACTCCCCTGTCACTATCTATTTAAGCATTTAAAACTCGTGTATATTTGTAGAGTACCTATTTTTAAACTTTGAAAACATATTCTTCTGTCGAATTCAGCACATGGGCGAAGCTCTCCGTGGATTGCTTGAGATGCAGCTGCGACATCCTGAAGTGATGTCACCAAACGTGTCATTGATGGTTAGGCAATTTTACAATTCGATGTCAGTAGTGGGTGAAGATAAGAACAAAGTTCTTAACACAAATCTGGTGGGGATAGTTAAAGGGATTGATCCAGAATGGCCCTGCTTTTCGTGGGAAAAGGCACCAAGAATTCTCATCCCTGCCCACATATATGGGCGCTGGTTTTTGCTAAAACTCGTGGTAGGGGTCAATAAGTGCATTATATTTAACTTGCAGCGAAGGCACGACCCTAACTACAAAGCTTTGAATGAGGACATAGATCATATACTTATCAACGTTGCTCGTCTGCTATCCCTTGTTGGTAACAACCTACACCCTGAGAGGCCATGGTATATAAAGCTATATGATGAATTCAGAGCCAAGTTAAACAATACGTTCTCGTATATCTAATATGTAATATGTTTAGCATTGACAGATGACTAATAATTTTATTACTCCTTCTATCAAAAAAATAATAACTTCAGTACTCTTTTTACTTGTACAGTGAGGATTCAGAAGCATTTGTCTTAGCTGCTGCTGGATATGCCTTATCGAGGGACAGTGAGCAAATAATATTAAATTTAGATGATAGACTTGTATCTGAGTTCATATATTTTTTAGTATGTAATATGTTTGATAATCATTGGACATTGTATTGATCTTTTAATTATTGGACATTGTATTGATCTTTTAATTTCGATTTACGGTTTTATGCTCTAATTTTGTTGTTGGTCAGTTTTTTGATCGACCCAAAAATATTCTGGGTCGACACTCCTTGCTTCTGGGTCGACCCTGTTGATTTTTGATTGACCCTGGTCATTTCTGGGTCGACCCATCATCAGGGTCGACCATGTTGATTCTGGGTCGACCCTGGTCGACCATGGTGATTTCTGGGTTGAGCATGTTGCTTATGGTTCGACCCTGTTGATTTGTGGGACGACCTCTGGGTCGACCATGTTGCTTCTATAATGTCACATGTTTTAACACATGAATCACATATGTTCTTTAATGTTACATGTGTTTTAACATATGAATCACATAATTTCATAAGTATGTTCTATAATGTTACATGTTTTAACATATAAATAACATAATTTTACAACTATGTTACATGTTTCGACATATGAATCACAATTTCAGAACTATGTTACATGTTTTCATATATGAATCATAATTTCACAATTATGTTATATATTTTCACATATGAATCACAATTTAACAACTATGTTACATGTTTTGACATACGAATCTTAATTTCACAACTATGTTACATGTTTTAACATATAAATCATAATTACATGTTTAACATATGAATCACAATTTCACAACTATATGGCATGTTTTAACATATGAATCACAATTTCACAAGTATGTTATATAATATTACATGTTTTAACATATGAATCACATATTTAGCTTGGGTCGACACAAAGTAGCATTTATGTAGCAACTTGAGTTGAACCAAAGTTCCAGCCTTTTGGGTCGACCCAAAAGGCTGGAACTTTGGGTCGACCCTTGTTGCTGGCTTTTGGGTCGACCCAAGTGCTGAATCTGCTTCTATCTTCTGGTGAATTCACCAATTGAAGGAATTTTGTTCTGTTTTCTTCTGCCAAGTCTTTTCTCTAAAAAGAGAAGCAGGACCACTGGAAAATTAATGTTACGTGACCATTCACTCGGGAACGAGATACACAGTCTCTGAGTAAGTCATGCACAATGTCATCGTAGAATAGTACTCTGAACGCAAATCATATAAATCAATATTGGCTAACAAACTGGCTGCAATGACATGAGCAAATGAGATTCTATCAATGTAAAAAACTTGGCATGTGCATCTTTTTGATTCCAGGTCCACTATGGCCGAATGTCGACGGCTCCTAACATCAAACTCAAGACGTCCTAATTCAAAAAATTGCATTCCCTGAGCATCAGTGAACCTGCTACGAAAAATCCCCTCGATGGTAGGGTCAGATTAGTGTTAGTTGCAATTGATGCGTGGCGATATCGGGCAAACCAAGATGAGGCCAGTTTCTGTAAAGAATCTAAAAGTGCAATGATTGGAAGCTTCCTCTCTTCAAGTAGTCTAGCATTGATAGACTCAACCCCATTTGTCGTCATAATATTGTAACGGGTCTTTGGATAATATGCTCGAGTCCATCGATCAATTGAATCTCTCTTGTCCAAAAACTGCGCAGCCTCAGGATATCTCTTCCTAAAATCATTGTATGCAATATCAAACTCGACATGCTTATAGATTTTTGCAATGTGTAGAAACATTTCAGTTGCACCCTTCTTTTTGCACCTAGTTTTCAAGTTTTGAGATAAATGCCACGTACAATGACCATGATGCGCATTTCTATAGACACTAGAAACTGCATTAATGATTCCCTGATGTCCGTCTGAAATTATTACCGGTTCATCCTTGTCTGGTACTGCTTCTAACAACTTCGTTAAAAACCAACTCCACGAAGAAGTACACTTGACATCGACGATTCCCTACGCCAAAAGATATTGGTGATAATTTTCATCTTGTGCCGATGCCATGATTAAAACACCATTATACTTGCCCTTCAACCATGTACTATCAATTGATACAACTTTCCGCATTGTTCGATATCCGCTGACGCATGCACCAAAGACAAGAAACATATACTTGAATCGATTTTCCTCGTCGACACATATGTCTGTTATGCTTCCTCGATTCATCTTCTCAACCATGTGCAAATAACAAGGCAATAGAGTAAAACTCTTTGTAGGATCACCTTTCAAAATATTGTCTGCTAGTTCTTTCCCTCTCCAAGCCTTGTAATATGATATATCAGCATTCATAATATTGCACATCATCACCATCACCGCTTTAGGTACAATTGGCACTGGATGACCTTGGAAATTATCCACCAACATATCACGAACAATAGCCGAACTCGCTCCGCGGATTCTCTTGCGTCTCCCTGTCAAACCACAAGTGTGTGTATTACAATATGTACGAACGGAGAATGCATGTGAATCATTCTTAATCTTTGAGGTACATATTCTCCACTTACAATCAGACACTATACATTTTACGGCGTACACTTTTTGACTACTTTTTACATTCTCAATTTCAAAGCAAGCTTCCAAACTGATTCTACTTAACTCCTTTTTCACCGCTTCTCTGTTTGGAAATTCTTGACCAACAAATAAGTTTGAACCATCAGTGAATGAAAATGCGTCATTATCAATATCCACATATGCAACCACATTTGCCTCATTACTTGCAACCACATTTGCCTCGACCTCAACGTCATGGATGACATTCACATCACGTGCTTCATCATATAACTCAGCCGTGTTACTACGATCCACATGGATGGCATCCGCATTATGTGCTTCGTCGAAAAACTCACTAGTATTATTACGATCCAAAGAAACAATATTCAAGTCAAAATAATAATCAAAAGATCTCTGTTCGTTAAAATTACTATTGTATTCATCAATATCAACTCCGTGCACATTAAAGGAAACATTAAAAGAAGCATCAACAACATGTTCAATTTCAACTTGAAGCACTGGCCTACTTTTCGGACAACCAAAATACAAATATGTTTTCAAATTATGGTCATTCTGTATATAAATCGGTTGAATGTTGTACGAAAACTCTAGAAGAGAACTCAACCTCAAGTTGGCAGTATCGTCTACTTTCCCAGCTCTATATTGTTCACTTTTTAAATTTTTGAAATAACAAATATCATCATCTACTAGAATAGCAACAAACTTTGCATTGGACCATGGATTCCATTTATATACCATCGCTTCATTCACTTCCCATTTACCATCGAAATGAACAACGATAACCGTAGGCATACCGTACAAAATTCACCAAAAATTAAGAGAATAAGATAATTAGATAAGCGTGGCCACTCTTGGTCGACCCATAAGAATTTTTTCTTGGTCGACCAACAAAATTTTTCTTCTTGGTCGACCAACAAAATTGGTCGACCCATAATACTTGGTCGACCAACTAAAATTTGGTCGATCAATTCTTCTGGGTGGACTCTTGTTTTTTCTCAAAAGTAGATTCTGGGTCGACTAAATTGGATCTAGGTTGACATATTATGAAAACTAGAACCCAGCTTATTCGAAGCAAGCATTTTTTAAATCAGGTCAATTAAAGCTTTGATCTGGCTAAATGAAGAAAATAATGACATGGAGTTCAAGGAAAATGGAGAAAATTTACCTGGGCATGAACTGAGACATGAATTTTTTCCTTCCAGTACAGAGGAATTAGGCAAGATGTTGGAGTAGATTTAGATCTAGATCTGAGGAATGAGCAAGAACATGTTGGGAGCAGACAGATGGGAGGTGGTGAAATTGGATTTAATGTAATGCGGAAGCAGTTGAAGGGGTAGATGGTTGTTTTAATGATTTTATTTGGAGAAGAAGGGGTAGATGGCTCGTAAATTTTAATTGGGGAAGATGTGTGTCGACCGAGAAGAAAGAGAAGAGAAGAATTAATTAAGTTAAAGAGTTTAATTCCAGTTAATGTAATAATCAAGAGTCAATTCCTTGTTTCTTAAAAAAAGGTCAGAGTCTTTATTTTTTAAATAATTTGTTTCTCGCTCTTATTCTTTTAATTGGCCCGGGTTTAAGTAAGTGTATATATCTAATCAAATTTAATGGTGTATTTATACTCAAAGAGAAAGACATTTATGTAAATTAACTTGTGGATCTTTTTTTAAAAATAAATCACGATTGACTCTCTTTTCCCTAAATTTCCCTTCATTTATCTGGTGAACGGTCCTTGGTTTCATCATCCTTATATTACTATTGGGTTGGAGAACAAAATTCATTCGTGTATATATCCCTTGCACTATCCCTTACATGTAAAAATATTCCTTTCATTTCTTTATCCACGGTTGGTAAGAGTCTGGAAATGTAAATGAGTCGAAGTCAACCGAAGTGTCTAAAGCGGTCGAGTCAAATAGTTAGATGAGTAAGCTCGACTCGTCTCATGTGGGAGAATAATCACATGATTATATAGTTGAAAAATAGAAAAGGGGGCTGAAAAGGAAGAAGAGCATTGAACAACACCAGAAATGAATTTAATTACTAAGTCTATCGTGAGACCGATCAACTATATCCATAGTTAAAGTAATATTTTTTCATGGATGACTCAAATAGAAAATCCGTCTGACAAAAGTTTTTGTCTTTAATTTATGTTACAAAAAGTTAATGGTTGTAGATAAGATCTCATGTTTTTTTCTAGGTATGTATACTTTTCGTGAGATCGTCTTAGAAAAATTTTTGTATTTAATTTATGTCACACAAAATTGATGTTTGTAGATAAAATCTCGAGCTTTTTTTCCAAGTATGTATACTTTCGTTCTCACGTTCACCCTCAATTAAAAGTTTGTTTTAATTGAAATTCTCTCGGTTCAAGGATTTCAAATACCAATAATTTGTTTAGATATACAAAATCCAAGTAAATTTCAAATGAACTGTATACAAAGTTAAATAATTTCAATAGTATTTGCGATGAATTTAAACTACATAGAAAACGAGTTAACTTGAAATCATTCTTTAAATCGTTCTAAGATAAATTCATCAATTCAAAAACCGTTAATAAAAATCAAATTTATCCTTTCAAACACGATAAAAAAAAATATTTTCGGATCCTCTACCGCAAAATCTAAAACTCTTTTTTTATTCTATAAAAAGAAAAGAAAGACTCTTTTATTTTAAAATTTATCCTCTAAAATTTAATTGCTTAAAAACTACTAAATTAAATATAATAGAATATTATTTTTACATAAGATTTATTGAAGTTGACTGAATAATATACTTGTATTAAACTATTAAATAAAAGTTGCCAAAAATTTATATTTAATTTATCATTTCAAAATGCTTCTAAAATGTCGATACTTTATCTAAGTTGTAATACCTTATGTAATTCACACTTGATTGTAATAATTTTTTGGTTAAATGAGTATGTATATCACTTCCAATACAAAATTACACAAAAACTCTTGTAAGACGATTTCACGGATCAATTTCGTGGGTCGAATATCTTATTTTGGTTATCCACGAAAAAATATTACTTTTTATGCTAAGAATATTACTTTTTATTGTGAATATCGGTAGAGTTGACCCGTCTCACAAATAAAAATTCGTGAGACCGTATCACAAGAGACTTATTCACAAAATTATTATAAAATTAAAAATAGCTATATATATCATAATTAAATAATTATTCTAATTGGGTTTTTTTTAAATAATTAATTGTTAAAAAATCTTTAAAAAATCGACTATAATTTTTTTATTTTAATATAATCTTATATTTTTTTAAGCAAAATTAATTTAAACAGGGAATTTTAATGTATAGATTAAATTTTATTTTCTAATAAATTTGAATATTTAATTTCAAAATATTTTTTAATATGTGAATTTCTCGGCCTAGACTCCAAGTTTGACTGGACTTACGTGGACCGGGTTCAGTGTACACGTGTTATCTAACTATTGGTTAAGCCAGCAATCTCGTTTGCCACGTGGGCACCGCGTTTTTTTAATAATAAATAAATACTCTTATTTATCTCCTATTTTTGTTTAAATTTAAATTGAAGAATTCTAGCTGCTTTAGAACAGCTACCCTCTTGCTCTTTACGTGTATATATATCTATATATATACCTCCTCCGCCCAGAAAAGGACTCGTCT
This sequence comes from Primulina huaijiensis, assembly GCF_012295235.1. NCBI lineage: Eukaryota > Viridiplantae > Streptophyta > Magnoliopsida > Lamiales > Gesneriaceae > Primulina > Primulina huaijiensis. The sequence goes on along the minus strand of NC_133310.1, from coordinate 18,439,289 downwards.
TCGCCAATCGGTACTGCGAAAAGGTTCGCAGATCTGTCTCGTAATGTATATTTGTGTTTTTTTGGTGATACAGATTCAAGAAGTGTGTGATTTGATTAATTTTTTACTCTGTTTAATCTGATTCGAGTTCGTCAAAATACGCCTAAACTTTGAACCATAGATCAGGGCTGTTAATAATCTCGAATATGTAATGTTCATTGTTTCTGAGAATCCCTATATTGTGTTGAATCGGGATTTTGAATTCGATGGGTTCCGGTTTTTTTCTGCATGCAATTTATAATTGTTGAATTTTGTGTCACCGCTATGTCAAATTTCCGTTTTGTCAAGTTTTTTTAGTTTAACCTTTGTTGCCTTAGGTTAAGTTAATACTTGGTCTTTTGGTTAATCAATAGGGTGTAGATTTTTTAGATAACTAAATCTTGAAATCAGGACCGTGGAATAGATTACCAACATATTAGAGAAGATCTTTCTTGACAATATTTTCCAGTGTGCGGGAATATTGTCTAGGGAGAACTAGAATTCCTTTTACCTTTATGGATATCAGTCCGAAGATTTTTTAACTCGAGGATCCAGTTAAACAAGCGTAGTTTGCAAGTATGTGAAGTTTCAGATTGAATTTTATAGTTTAACTATGTGGACACTGGTTTTTCATTTCACTACTATCATTTAGAAGTTTCCGAAGTTTTATTTTGCTGTAAAGTAGATGGATTCCAGTTTGCTTAAATATTTAGCCAACAGTGGCCCCTGGCCCCCGTATGTTTGAGGGTATATATTGCTGAAATTTTTTATCTTTTCAATGTGATTATGCAGTTTGGTTCAAATAGTTTGATCAAGAAAAAATGGGAGGTGGGTTCAGAGTGCTTCATTTGGTCAGGCCTTTCCTTTCGTTTCTGCCAGAAGTTCAGTCTGCGGACCGGAAAATTCCATTCAGAGAGAAGGTTATATACACTGTAATCTCTCTTTTTATTTTCCTGGTCTGCAGTCAGCTGCCACTGTATGGAATACACTCCACCACGGGAGCTGATCCATTCTACTGGATGCGTGTTATTCTTGCTTCAAACCGAGGCACAGTGATGGAGCTGGGAATCACACCCATAGTGACATCTGGTATGGTCATGCAACTTTTAGCAGGCTCAAAGATCATTGAAGTTGATAACAATGTGCGAGAGGATCGAGCCCTTTTGTAAGTTCTTTCATATTAAAAATTCATCCCTGATCTGCTGAGAATTCATCATTTTGAAATTTTGTACTAAATTTTGGTATTTTATTCTTGAGCTTCAAAATTTTATGAAATTCAGAAATTTCTAAAGTTGCTCTTCTAGCATGTTCTTCTCATGTATTTAGTTATGATGTCCTATGCCTTACTCGAGAGTTTCATATTTGTTAAATTTGACCCTCTCAATCTGTCTTTGAATCAAATTTTAATCATTGTATTCTATGGAGTTTATTGCAATTTATATTCTTCTTGTTATGATTTATTGTTTTCCCTCATCCAGAAATGGTGCACAGAAGCTGTTAGGCATCTTGATAGCAGTTGGTGAGGCAGTTGCATATGTTCTCTCAGGTATGTATGGCAGCGTTGGACAACTAGGAGTTGGAAATGCGATCCTCATAATTTTGCAACTGTGCTTTGCTGGAATTATTGTTATTTGCCTCGATGAACTTCTCCAAAAAGGATATGGTCTGGGATCCGGAATTTCTCTCTTCATAGCAACCAATATTTGGTAAACGAGTGGCATTGTTGATTCTGCATTAATTTATCTTCTATAGGACTCGGTGATTATCTATCTAAGTTTTCTTTTCTAACAGCGAAAACATTATCTGGAAAGCCTTTAGTCCAACTACCATAAACAGTGGACGTGGAGCTGAATTTGAAGGTGCTGTAATTGCTTTATTCCACTTGTTGATCACTCGAACGGACAAGGTTCGTGCATTGAGAGAGGCTTTCTACCGACAGAATCTTCCCAATGTTACCAACTTACTCGCCACTGTCTTAATCTTCCTTATCGTCATATACTTCCAAGGGTTCCGTGTTGTCTTACCCGTGAGGTCAAAGAATGCTCGTGGGCAACAGGGTTCATATCCGATTAAGCTGTTCTACACTTCAAATATGCCCATAATTTTACAATCTGCACTTGTGTCCAATCTTTATTTTATTTCCCAGGTGACCTAACTGCATTTCAGTAGTATGAGTTAGTCCAAACTCATAGAGACCTTTTCAATATTGATGAGGCTAATATGATTTGATTCTGTGCAGTTGCTTCATAGGAAATACAGTGGAAATTTCCTTGTGAACCTTCTTGGAAAGTGGAAGGAATCTGAATATTCTGGTCAATCTGTACCTGTTGGTGGCCTAGCTTATTACATAACTGCACCGTCGAGGTGAGCTAGATCTTTGCTTTTGTTTTCTCGGTCTTCACATTTTCTCTGTTTCTGCCTTTAACTGTGTTGATGACCTCAAGTAATTTATTTTTGATGTCTTCTGATAAGCTGAAGATAATGCCTTCTGATTTGCAGCTTGTCAGATATAGTAGCCAATCCATTCCATGGATTATTTTATATCGTATTTATGCTCTCAGCATGTGCCTTGTTCTCGAAAACATGGATCGAGGTCTCAGGATCCTCAGCTAAAGATGTGGCTAAGCAGCTGAAGGTATCTTTATGCACACATTGATAATCTATTTAATTTTTATCCGTGAATCTCGAGGATTTCTCTAGTGATTTATGTTTTCCAGAAGGAAATTTATTCTCCTTTTAGTTGGCAGAACGGAAGATGTCATTTGCTGCCCTTTGTTTTTAGTGATTTCTTTCATACTCGTGAAGTTTCTTGTTGCGTTTTTTTGCCCTTCAAAGTTCTCTCTTATTTTGTCTCATCCCATCTCCTAGAAGAATGATAGGCGCACTAACCTGCCAGTTTTTATATTATTATAATTTGTCCAGATAGTTTTGTCGCATCGACTTGCTAACCTCGTGAGGCTTTCAATGTATTTAAGCGAGGTTAAGTGGATACCAGTTTTATAGTAGTTGTATTTTGGGTTCCCAGGTAGGGAAAGTTGGTATTATCTAATATGATACTATCTTGCATCATCAATTTAGTTTGCATTATAACAAATCTTCATGGCAAATTAGCTATTTCTCAACAATGAACAGTTTATGCATTGAGCTGGGGACCCAGTTTTGACCTACTTGGCTCTAGCAGATTGATATTAGTATAATTTAAAATCATCCGAACGAGTAAAGAAATTATGGATTGGAATCCCATTATTTGAAATGATTCAATGGGAACACTCTTAATTCATACTAATGAAATTAACTTTGTGTGATCAAATTCTGTAATTTTAGAAATTGCATCTAATAAACCTTTCATTAGTAAGATCTTCCAATCTTCCTCACAGTTTTTATAAATTTAAACTCATTCGCAGTAAGGATTTCCTCTACATTCTTGTAGGTGCAAAACATGTGACTTAAATGCATTATTCATCGTTGTATATTTCTGGAAATTTCAGGAACAACAAATGGTGATGCCTGGACATCGTGAATCAAACCTTCAGAAGGAGCTAAACCGATACATTCCAACTGCTGCCGCATTTGGTGGCATCTGCATTGGGGCACTGACAGTATTGGCAGATCTTATGGGTGCAATTGGTTCAGGCACTGGGATTCTACTGGCAGTCACTATCATATATCAATATTTCGAGACGTTTGAGAAAGAAAAGGCTAGCGAGCTTGGTTTCTTTGGTTTCTAATACTTTTGTCATACTCTGAGCGATGGACTACACGGCCTAAAGGATTCGTTTTTGGCAAGTCAAAGGGTGTGAAGAAGATTCCCAGAATTGACGTCATAGAATACTTAAGAGGGTTGATTTTGTTAAATGTTACTAGGGAAACTTATGTTGACTTTATTTTTGTTTTGTTAATTAGACTTCGTATTCACTTATGACCTCAAGCTGAGATATCTCAGGTGGATGGATAGAAGCTAGCATGATGAACTTGAGTAATATATTTACCTTTATTGAAGTTCCAAGTTCTAATTTATGTACCGCTTACAACACCATGATTGAATTGAGGGATGGTTGAAGTCCTTAATATCATTTGGGAAATGTTCTATTAGGCTGTATTCTAACGTTGATCATGGTGTCAATTCGGATTGGTTGGGTGTGTGTGGGTTGATTTGAAGCAAGGGTATTAAAAAAAATTGAGGGATAGTTGAAGTCCCAAATATCATTTGGGAAATGTTTTATTAGGCCACCTCCAACACTGATCAAGGTGTCAATACGGATTGGTCGGGTATTTAGGTTGGAAAGGACCAAGGGTATTATAAAAAGTTCTCAATTCAAACCCGACTCGAACTCGAACCAATATGATCAACCCGTCAATTAGATTTGATTTTTATCATTATTATTTTATTATTTAACAAAATAATAAGATAAAATTATAAAAATTTAAAATATATCATCATAAAAAAATATTTTAATTTAAACGCATGATAATAATTTTTTTATTCTAAATATGATCTTTATGAATCATTTGTTAAAATATTTAAATTTAGTAGTCTAATTATTTAAATGATTAATTACTCGAAAAATAATAAGTGTAGAAAATTCAAATATTACATATTTAAAAAAATTAAATTTATGATATTAATAATGTAAGATCTTCAAACATAAAAAATTAACTTAGTTAATTTAAAGTCTTAGTTAATTTAAACTCTAATTCTCAGTCTTTTTATAATTTTTTGAACGGGTTAAACCTTGAAACAACATATGAATAAAAATTAAATAAAATTTAAAGCTTTTTATAAATCTTAGTTTACAAATTTCAACCAAAATATTTTTCAATATGTGTATCAATAGCAAGATTATAATTATCAATAATCTACGGTAGCATTATTTGATTGTTTTGGGTAGATTTTAGATCAATTAGGTCGACCCCCATTAGACCTGAACCTTATATTTTTTTTGAATCAGATTTCGAGTCCAACCTGAATTGACCAGGACCTAAAAAAGTCCAACCCTAACCTGGAATTTTTCGGCTCGACTCAGGTCGGGTTGGCAAGTCCGGTTGGTTTATGCTACCCTTAAAGCTGCTCCATTTTGGAGAAATTGATGACGACAATAGCTCCAACCATTCTCTTTCGTGATTCTCAAAATCTGGAGAATCGATGTAGCAATAGCAAATATTTTTAGAGGATAACATTATTAAAGAAAATGATATTCACAAAAATTGTTAATTGGACTTCTTTTTTGTCTCCAATTATTTTTAATTCTATATCTTTAATGTTGTGTGCGACTTGCAAATTTTTGATGATAAAATAAATGAATTATTACTAAAAAAATCGAGTAGAATTTAATAATATTTAGAGAATAAAGGTTAAAATAATTTTTTTGAAATCACCAATCTATATTTTAGATAATAGAAAATGGAAATATGGACATTAGGGTTGAAATACCTTAGCCGATCATGTTGGCTGATTTAGCTAGATATTTTCGTATAAATTATTAAGTTTTCAGCACGAGAACCATACTATTAAGATAGATTTTATATTTCGCTAAAAAAAGAGATTTTGTACCAAAATCTGCAAATTGACGTGTGTTGTTGGACAAAATGATAAGACATCCTGAAGAAAAAATGTATAGTGTTACAAATAAATGCAAAATACTAATTAGAGATAATACAAAGCAAAAGCAAGCAAAACAAGCCAATTCAATATATCAAATGAGTTACACGAATGACATATTTATAGGTACAAGAAATTCTTAGATAATGTAATTATAATATCAAAACGAATTGATATGACTACGATTCTCTACCATCCCCAAAAGATATGATTACCCAATCTTTGATTATCTTGACATCCATAATATTGCAACACTCCCTCTTGGATGTTTTTCGATGAATGTGTCTCGTTAAAACCTTATCAGAAAAACTCAATGGGATAAAACTTGGTGAAGGAAAAAGAGTACAACATTCTTCGTGGGTGTTAACTGTCTCGTTAAAAATCTTGTCATGAAAAACCACGTCGGAAAAATCACGGCCAAAGGAAAATAATACAATTTGGATCAACTCCCCCTGTTGTAAATATCACTTGACATCTTTAAGCCGCCGCATCCCAATGTTGTGTACCAATTTCTCAAAAGTTGATGTGGGCAATGATTTTGTAAAAAGATCGGCCAGATTATCACTCGAACGAATTTTTTGAATTTCGATATCACCTCTTTTTCTGCAAATCATGAGTGAAATTTTTTTTTTTTGAGGATATATGCTTCGTTCTATCACCTTTGATGCATCCAACCTTTAGCTGCGCGATACATGCCACGTTGTATTCGTAGATAGTTGTCGATGCTTGTTCACTTGAAGACAAGCCACATTGCTCTTTTATGTGATGAATTACCGATCTCAACCAGAAACATTCTCGACTAGTTTCATGGATTGCGATATTTTCCGCATGATTATATGAAGTGGCGGCAAGAGTTTGTTTTGTAGATTTCCAAGATATAGATGTTCCACCATAATTAAATAGATAACCAGTTTGTGATCTTCCTTTGTGCGGATCAGATTGGTAGCCAGCATCTGCATAACCAATCAATTGCAAATCACAATCATTAGAGTAAAATAAACCCAAATCATGGGTGCCTTGAAGATATCTAAATATATGTTTAACTCCATTCCAATGCATTCATGTTGGATAAGAACTATATCTTACCAATAAATTTACAGCAAATGCTATGTCCGGTCTTGTGCTATTTGCGAGGTACATCAATGCACCAATTGCACTAAGATATGGTATTTCTGGACCAAGCAGTTCTTCTTATTCCTCACGAGGTCGAAAAATATCTTTTACCACATCAAGGGATCGAACAACCATGGGTGAACTTAATGGATGAGCTTTATCCATATAAAATCATTTTAATACTTTTTTCTGTATAAGTCGATTGATGGACAAAAATTCCATTTACAAGATGCTCAATTTGAAAGCCAAGACAAAATTTTGTTTTGCCTAAATCTTTCATCTCAAATTCCTTTTTCAAGATATCAACTCCTTTTCAAGTTCTTCGAGACTTCCAATGATATTTAAATCATCAACATATACGGCAATAATAACAAATTTTGATCCATTCCTTTGAATAAAAAACATGGACATATTGGATCATTTTTGTAGGCTTCTTGCAACAAATAATCGCTAAGTCGCTTATACCACATGCGTCCAGATTGTTTTAATCCATACAATAATCTTTGCAGTTTAATGGAGTAAATACTTTTACAATTTGAATCAAATGCTTCCGGCATCTTAAATCCTTCAGAGATTTTCATGTAAATATCATTATCAAGTTTTCTGTATAGGTATGCTGTAACAACATCCATAAAACGCATTTCAATTTTTTCTTGTACAGCCATGCAAATAATATACCGGAATGTAATTGCATCCATCACTAGAGAGTATGTCTCTTCATAATCAATATCGGGTCTTTGAGAAAATCTTGTGCTATCAATCGAGCTTTATATCGAGTCACTTCATTTTTCTCATTTCTTTTTCATACAAATACCCATTTGTAACCAACAGGAATTATTCCTCTTGATGTTTGGACCACAGGTCCCAACACCTCATGTTTTGCTATTGATTTTAACTCTTATTGTATTGCGCTTTTTCAACTTGACCAATCATGTCTATTACGAAATTCATCAATAGATTTAGGATCTAGATAATCATTTTCATTAACAACATCAAATGCCACATTATAGGCATTCTTATTGTCGACAATAATTTCTGTTCGGTTTAATATTTTCTCTATTTTGACATAATTTATCGAGATCTGACATTGTCAAGTACTTGAACCTCTCCGAGGGTTTGATCAACATTTTTCAAGTAATCAATCAATGAATCAGATATCTCAATATTTGTATTATTTGCTTATTTTCTTCTCCGTGGATTTTTGTCCTTGGACCCAATTGGTCTGCCACGTTTGAGTCGAACTGTTGACTCATTATTTGACGGTTCTTTGGGAACATCAATATGTGCTGGAGCATTAGCAGCTGGTAGGTATGACTTAGTTACCCTCTTCACATCATTAAATGCATAAGGTAATTTATTTGCAATATTTTGCAAGTGGATTATTCTTTAAACTTCAAGTTCACATTCATTTGTTCGACGATCAAATTGATGTAGTGATGCATTCCAAGTCAATTCCCTTGATGGGTTTAAATTTTTTTCCCCCTGTTGTTGGAAATCTAGTTTCATCAAAATGACAATCGAAAAATCGTGTCGTGAAAACATCTCCTGTAGTTGGTTCTAGATATTTAATAATTGAAGGAGAATCATATCAACATATATTCTCAATCTCTTTTGTGGACTCATTTTAGTGCGTTGTGGTGGACTAATTGGAACATACACTGCACACCCAAAAAAGCTTATATGGGAAATATTAGGCTCTTGGCCGAATGCTAATTGTAAAAGGGAGAATTCATGGTAACTAGTCGGTCTACGTATAAGTCAGGTTGCATGCAAAATAGCATGTCCCCAAACAGATATGGGGAGTTTTGCTCTCATAATTAATGGTCTACCTATTAATTGGAGACGCTTAATCAAAGACTCTGCTAAACCATTTTGTGTATGAACATGAGCAACAAAATGTTCAACAATTCTCCCAATTGACATACAATATTCAAAAAGCTTGGGATGTAAATTCACCAGCATTATCAAGACGAATCCTCTTGATAGGATATTCTGGAAATTGTGGTCTTAATCTAATTGTTTGAGCCAATAGTCTTGCAAAAGTCAAAATGCGAGTTGATAATAAACATGTATGTGATCATCTTATAGATGCATCAATCAAAACCATAAAATAATTAAATGGTCCACATGATGGGTGAATGGGTCCACAAATATCACCTTGTATTCTTTCTAAAAATGCAGGTGATTCAATACCAACTTTGGTTGGTGAAAGCCTTATAATTAATTTGCTTTGAGAACAAGCATCACATGAAAATTCTTTAAAATTAAGAATTTTCTTGTTTGTGAATTATCGATAATTTTTCACGTCATTGTATAAACGGGATGTCCCAATCTGTTATGTCAAGTCTTAAAATTATCCATATCAATGAATTTATGGTCAACCGTTGCATTCGTCTCCACTACATTTATTTTTGTGTAGTATAAGCCAGAAGTAAATGTCAGTAATTTTTCAACAATATATTTATTTCCCGACACTTCTTTTGTAATAAAAATATATTCTCTATCTTTTTGGCTGACAGTCTCAATATGATATCCATTTCGACGAATATCTTGAAAACTTAATAAATTTCTTTGAAACTTAGGAGAGAATAATGCATTATTGATTATAAAATTTGTCCCTCCATATAATTTAATATTTGTCCTTCCAGAGCCTTCAATAATTCTTGTACTACCAGAAATTATGTTGACATTACTTTTTCTCATTTCCAAATATGAGAAATATTGATTCATTTTAAATATGGAATGTGTCGCCGCGCTATCAACAAGACATAAATCTTCATCATTGACTTCATGTCCAAAATCCATATTCTATTAACAGTAATAAATTTAATAGGAATAAATGATTTTATATATAACAAAACAAAATAACAACTTTTATTCATCATAATTAAAGGTAAACCAAATCAAAAGAGCATGAAAATTTGAATATAATCACGTCCTAAAAAATAATCTAAATAAGTCATAAATATGACACTACCAAATAAATATTCAATAATTTTGCACGCTTCCATCTCCAATCAAATGATCGATTCTCCCTTCCGGATCTTCAAAGAAATCAGAAATATCAAAATGTGCTGAAAGAGGTGGGACTTGGTTTGAATCTAACCTTGATGAATAAAATTAGTCTCAACATTCTTTGTTTTCTCTTTTGATAATTGATAGAGATCAACAAAGTGTTTGGGCGTACGACAAGTATGATACTAGTGCCTTTTTACTCCACACCTATAAAACTCATTTTCTGATTTCATTGGATTATTATTTCGACTACTTTCAAGTTTCTTCTCTTGGTCATTGCGCCACTTTTGGTAGTTTGTATTCTTTCAATTGCTTTGATTATAGCGATCATTGTAGTTACGAGGTTTTCCACGTCCACGACTGTAAAGGCCCGTATTTCGTATTCATAAATTTGCAGAATTATTAAAATTTTTCTAAATAAATAAATAACTTGCCCAATTTATAAAATAAACATGTAAATAATTTTAACTTTAAAATAACAGCGGAAGTCAACATTGTATTTCAAACAACACTTTAAAAATAATCCAACATGTTAAAATAAAGTTTGAATGATAAAAGGTGCATAAATTAAATCATGAGGTCCTTGGGTTTACTACTGCTGTCCCAAGATCGCTCACTGGTCTCCGCCCGCGGTCTCGACCTCATCAATACCTACAACAATTAAGTCTAGTGAGTCTAAAGACTCAACATGTATATATCGTGAATAACAAGTAAATATATCATAAAATCGCATGCAACATAAAAATAAAGTATCGTAAAGCATACGGTGAAAATCGTATCATGAATAATTATAACTACGTGCATATCTGAAAATCATACGTAAAAGCTTTGCTCAATAGAGCTCTGTCATAACATATCATAATTTTATGGTAGAGATAATGTTTCTAAGCAAGTGGCCCATAACATAACATGAGCGCCTGATCAGACTAAACCACAGTATACTGGGCGTTAGGGATCAATCACAGCCCTTGGACTGGATGTCCGTACCCATACATAATCATAAACCGGTCGTAAGTCACCGGGTGGAGAGGTCCTCGGTTGCGCCTACCGACTTCCAAACCCATATACATAAGGTGGCCACAAGACATATAGCATATATCTCAAAAATAAACATTTTATATTTTTATGCACGTAATAATTATAACCTTATTTTTACCGGATGAGTTGAATCGTTCCCAGGCTTGCTGCGACTTAACTCTAATATGTAACACGTTCAAATAATATTATCTTGACTTAAACTTGACAATGGAACCAAAACTCAACAATAGAATCAAAATGAGACTATTAGGCCCAACCACTTGATTTTTAATTATGGTATCGTACCAACCCGAACCAACCTTACACCAACGTTTAACCATGATAAAAAATACCCCAAACATACTGAAAAATATGCACAAGGACTGTAAAAAACGAAAATAGGTGAATGGAACACAAAAACATAAAACACTCTTTCGAGAGTCATTTTGGCACCTTTCACCGTAAATTCTCGTACGACCTCTAAACTCGACCAAATCACAAACGGCCAAGAACATGACTTTCCTAACTCATTGAGGTACTGTCCAAACCAAGGCCATGGGCTAAAAGCCAACCAAGGACTCAAACAATCACCAAAACCGTGACCCATTGTTGCTGTCAAAAGCAGAAAATACAGCAGCGGCAGCTTGCTTGTTTGTGGAGCAAACTCTGAAAATAATGGCCATGGACTTGAACCACCGCCCAAGGACTCTTACCAACATCCTAAGTCATGGCTTGGACCATGGCTAAGAACTAAAAGTCAATCACAAACCAAGCCACTACCTAAGACACTCACAGCTCCCACCCGAGAGCACCCTTTGGGGTGTAGTGTGATGTAATGAAATATTTGATTGTCTTGTGTCGTTCCAGTGGCCATTTAATCAACCGTGGCTCGATCTAGACATGATGTAGTGTTGTATGAACCATGGATACGAGCTAGGAGCCAACCATAATCAAATCCACACCCCAAAACCGAAACACAATCACACAGGAAATGGAAAAACCGAAATATGTTCTTGTGTTGTTGCTCAAAAGTTTTGAGGGAACCATGAACCAAAACTTGAAGGGACACCTTGGTCACGTCTTAGACATGTTAAGGGAGAGTTCTAACCATGGCTACAGCCCCTACGACAGCCAGGATTCGAACAGCCCTTAAACAACTCAATGACAGAAAGTCGTGACCCAATCTGTGGCTTGTGGGAAAACATTTGCTGTCATGCTTTTGTTTGAAAGGTTTGGACCCAAATCAGTGAAACAATAACTCCCTAACACACTCTAAAACATTCCTAGAAGCAGCCATGAAGGCCTGGAATCGAGCAACTCCCTGTAACAATATAAACATGTAAAACCGTGAAGCACAAAGCAAAAGAGCCGAGAAGGCTGTACAGAATTTATTTGAATGTTGCTGTCAAAATTTCAAGTTGCTGCTTGAATTATGAATATATCATGCTTTAAAATATTTATAGGACTTGATTGAAGAGAAAAAGAACAACATATACATGCCTGGAATTTGTTTTGAAGAAAAACAAATCAAAACGACAATACGATGCGACGGAACGAAGTTAGATTTCTTTCTTTGTTTCTGTTGCTGAATTCACGATCCTAAGCTTCTGGTTTCCTGCTAATTTCGAAGATAAGGGGTATAGGAAATGTAGGTGATGAAGGTGAATGTTCAAGGGGTGTTAAAGGTGCCATTATATGCCTTTAGTTTGGGAGTTACAAGTCAAGAAGTGTGATGGTTTGAAATGGCTTCTCAATTCCTTTGCTGCCGTTGGTTTACTCTTATTTTTGCTGCATGCTCCCGTTGGTTTACTAGGTAATTAGTTGAAGGAAATTATGTGAATTATAATATTTGAATTTACTAATAGCTATTGAATTAAAGGTGAGGCAGTTTATTCATTTTAAAGGCCATTGAGGTGGCTTGAATGAGGAGTTATCACACCTTCAAAATGGGTTGACCGAAACTTATTACTATTTTTTTGGCATGGTATAATATTGTTTTAGTTTCATATTTTAAATGCTTAAGGTTTAATAACCCCCATTATATTTTCTAGTGAATTAACAATTCCATTTAGGATAAAATCTTGCATAGCATACATGACCTCAAATTTAAATGTTTAAATGCTATGTTTAAATTTCTTGAATATATTTGACCTTTATTAATTCACCCCCATTTGTTTACATATTTTATTTAAGCTTTAATTAAATATTGAACCTAAAAGAATATATTTACCAACTTAGCTCTAATTAATTAAATAAATTCTAAAACATTCTATTTCTTTAAATTAAATTATTCCTTGACTTAAATTAAATTTAGGAATATCTCCTTATTATTAAACTTATCTCTAATCTCCAAACTCCGGTCCGACCTCGCGTATTTATCCTGAAAAGATATAACTAAACATCTACCTTTAAAATAAATAAAACACTTCATATATTTATAAAATTTATTTTTAATTTAAATAGTAGCAATTATGCATGGCTTATACGTAATCTGATTTTCGGGTTCTACAACGACCATATGGATGAAAATTTCCTCCACGGTGCCCACGAGCACGTCCACGACCATGACCATATTTGGTCTTATTTCGTTTTCCCTTTTCATCATGCATTGCCATATTCACTTCAGGGAAGGCTTGGCACCAGTGGGACGGATTTCATGATTTTTCATCAACAGCTGATTATGTTGCTCAACTACAAGCAAACATGAAATCAATTCAGAATATTTTTTGAAACCTCTTTCTTGATATTGCTGCTGCAGGAGCACATTAGAGTCATGAAAAGTGAAGTATGTTTTTTCCAACAAATCATCATCAGTTATTTTTTCTCTACACAATTTCAATTGTGAACTGATGCTAAATAATGCAGAATTATATTCTCTTACAGATTTAAAGTCTTGTAAGTGCAAGTGTATCCAAGCATAATGTGTTTTTGGGAGAATCACTGTCTTTTGATGGCTATATCTTTCTTTCAAATTTTGCCAAAGACCGACTGGATCTTTTATCGTCAAATATTCCTTCATCACGAATATTCATTCTTCAAACCATCACGAAGAACGTGACGAAGGAATATCATAGCTTTCGCACCATTTTGAGGTGATTCACTATTTTTCACTTTGATGGTATTTCCAATGCCCATAGCATCTACATATGTTTCGGTATCTAGTATCCATGAGAAATAATTGTTGTTGGATATATCAAGAGCGGCAAATTCAAGCTTTGAGATATTTGACATGATCAAATCTATATAAAACAATCCATGTTAACAATTATATAAAATCCATCGATAAATGTTTAAACATAATTACAATATTTCGTATCACATTATATTCATCAAATAACAAACAAACATGTCATAATTAAAATATAATTATTGAAGAGTTGAACATGGATGATGTGCATACCTGAAATCTCGATCTTCTTGTATATATGAATTATGTGTTCGAAAAGTGATATCGATATCCTGTTTTGATTTTAATATTAAGAAAAGTAATGCATATTAATTAAACAAAATAAATATGCATCGGATTAGAAACAAGAAATCTTTTTAAAGCGGTGATGGTGGGGGACGTAACGTTTTCAATGGAAACAATAGCAAAATCGTGCTGATAACGTGTTATAAATAAATGCAAAATACTAATTAGAGAATACGAAGCAAAAGCAAGCAAAACAAGCCCATCAATACATCAAATGAGTTACATGAATGATATATTTATAGGTACAAGAAATCTTTAGAAAAGGTAATTATAATATCAAAAGGAATTGACATGATTACGATTCTTTACCATCCTCAAAAGATATGATTATCCAATCTTTGATTATCTTGACATCCATAATATAAAGTTGTGCTTAAATTTTTTATAAATTGCAATAGCCAAAAAATTCTCATTGATTCCATATTGTTCAAGAGTTAAAATTTGAAAAAGTATAGAAAACAAATCGATTAATTTAGCTTTTAAAAGTGATTAATTCTCCAAATTAAGCTATTCGAATTATCAAATTGACTTAATTAAGTTGATGGTTACACTTTAGTTGAATATCAGGAGATATATCTGAAGACAAAAACTTGTGTGAGACGGTCTCACGGGTCGTATTTTGGGAGACGGATCTCTTATTTGGGTCATTCATGAAAAAAAAATATTCTTTTTTATGCTAAAAGTATTACTTTTTATTGTAATTAATCAGTATGGTTGACACGTCTCACAGATAAATATTCGTGAAACCGTCTCACAAAAGACTTACTCGTATTTGAAATCCATGAATTTTTATTATAATTTTATTGTTAACAATTAAATAATAGATCAAATCTTAAATCCATATCAAAATAAGAAAAAGAATCTTCAATATATACCTTAATTATTACACATTAATTGCACAAAGTAGAGTAAATTTCAAATGACACCATTATTATGAATTTGAAATTCATAATAATTATTGTTGAGATATAACATAATTAATAATTGATATTCTTTCCTAGGTAAAAAGATATGCATATTGTTATATAAATATAGGTTATTCCATGGACGAGTTTTTAGGAACTGATTGATAGAATAGTCCTATATATGCTGTATCCTTTTACTTCAAAACATAATGGAAATATCAATTTATCATCATTCCTGTTAAGATGGTATCAGAGCCTGTTGAAGAAAAAAAAAACTATAGACACAATCACACACCACCAATTTCCCACTTGTCTTTTAGCCAAACATTAAATTGCTATGTGAGAAGACCCACGTTTGTTGAAAAAAAATCACAAAAATGGCAGAGCAAAGTGGGTCTTCTGGACCCAAATCTGTACCTGTTATTGTTCAATCAGAGGGTGCCTTCAATGCAGGAATTATTCTTACAGAAACAAACTATGATGTATGGTCTCAATTGATGGAGATGCATATTGCTGAACGAGAAAAACTCTCATATCTCATCGGAGAAACAACTCCACCTACAATATCAGAGAAGGGATATGAAAAATGGTATGCAGAAAATCAGAAGGTTAAACGATGGCTTCTGATGTCCATGTCTCCAGACATTATGAAACGATATTTACGTATACCTACTGCACGTGAAATCTGGAGTACACTTTCCAAAGTATTTTATGATGGTAGCGATGAGATGCAAGTTTTTTCTTTGCACCAAAAGGCATTTTCAGCCAAGCAAGGTGACACACCTCTCTCCTTATTTTATGGACAGCTAGTAGAAATATTTCAGGAACTTGACCATCGTGATAAAGTAATCATGAAAGATCCTGATGATGTTAAAGCATACAAGCAATCCATCGAACGATTAAGGGTTCATATATTTCTAGCGGGCTTGGATAAAATTTTTGATCCAATCCGTCGAGAAATTTTACGTCAGGAACCTCTCTCAAGCTTAGAAGAATGTTACTCCTTGGTTCGTCGTGAAGCCTTGCGCTTTGCTACCTTGAATGACGATGATGAGAAACTTGAAGCCACCGCTATGATAACAAGAAATCAGTTCAAACAACCATCAAACGTGCGGCCAAAATCCACCTATCCTAAGAGCTTCAAAAGGTCAAGCAAATCCACATCAAGTTGCTCTCATTGCAACCAAACGGGACATTCAGAAAGTAATTGCTTTGAAATTATTGGATATCCAGATTGGTGGGACCCCACTCGCCATAAGAACTCTAAACGGCCATCTACTGCAGCGATTGCTCAACATACGAAAGATGATGCCACTCCAACAACATCTGCATTGGTAACAACTGCGAACACAGATGGTAAGGTCTTAAATATCTCTTCACATATTTTGAATAATGCTTGGATAATTGATTCTGGTGCTACTGACCACATGACATTTGATGTTACTCAAGTAACAAACCTTAACTCATCTTCACAAAAATGGGTGTCCACTGCCAACGGCAATACTACTCAAGTTGTTGGTAAAGGTTCTTTACATCTGACAAATAATTTGCATCTTGATTCTGTGTTGGTTGTCCCTTCTTTAGATTACAACCTTTTGTCGGTCTCTCAAATAACTACAGCTCTATCATGTGTTGTAATTTTTTGGCCTAACTATTGTGTATTTAAGGACATTCAGACTCGACAAACGATTGGTTGTGGTGTTAAAAAAGGGAAACTCTACTATTTGGATTTGGAGACCAACATTTCAAACAGATTGCAGCAGGTTTTAGCAGTAGAAAGCTATGCTACATCGAGGAAAATAAAAGAGATTTGGCTTTGGCACCGACGGTTGGGACATGCCTCATTTGGTTATTTAAAAATATTATTTCCTAATTTATTTAAAAATTTGGATATTTCTTTTTTTAAATGCGATGTTTGTGAACTTGCGAAAAGTCATCGCATTTTTTTTCCTCTAAGTTTAAATAAAAGTCAAGCTCCTTTTATGGTTATCCATTCTGATGTTTGGGGACCATCTAAAATTCCTACATTGGGTGGATCTCGTTGGTTCGTTACTTTTATAGATGATTGTACCAGAATGACTTGGTTGTGCTTGATGAAATCAAAATCTGAAGTAAATTTGTTGTTTCAAAAATTTTATACAACAATCCATACTCAATACAATGCTCGAATAAAAGTGTTACGGAGTGACAATGGCAGGGAATATAATTGCTCCGACCTTCACCAATTCTTGGAGAGTCGTGGTTCGATTCATCAAACCAGCTGCCCAAACACGCCTCAACAAAATGGTGTGGCTGAACGAAAAAACAGACATTTGTTGGAGGTTGTTCGTGCTTCATTGATCAATGCCCACATGCCATTATGTTATTGGGGAGAAGCCCTTTTATCTGCCACATACCTGATTAATCGCGTTCCATCCCGATCTATCAATTTTCTAACACCTTTTCAGGCACTTACAGAAGCTGTTGATGGACCTGTAGTCTCTAACTTACCTCCACATGTTTTTGGATGTGTTGCTTATGTTCACCTTCACACACATCAACGTAGCAAACTCATGCCTCGAGCCTTAAAATGTGTCTTTGTTGGATATGCTGATCATCAAAAAGGGTATCGATGTTATCATCCTCCCACTAAACGAATGTTTATTACTAAAGATGTTGTGTTCCATGAAGATATAATGTATTTTTTCGAGTCTGCTTTTCAGGGGGAGTGTCTTGAGGAAATCCAGACTCTTGTACATAACCTCGATGAAGACAGAATTGAAGTTCCCGATACAAATGTAAGTGTTTTGGATTTCAGTGGTGATTCTTTACAAAATGATACAACAGGAGTAGAAGTTTGTGATATAGAAATCAATGGTCAAAACAAGGAAGTAAGTGAGAATCGACACGACCCAGAAAGTCATGATACATCTGATCACGAGCCTCTATCAAGTGACACAACAAAACATCATGAGGACAACGATGTTCCTCATACAGTGTCTGAATCATCTTTGAGACAATTACCACCACGTTCTACTAGAGGTATTCCAAAACTCACATATGAGCCTCAATTGACTAGCAAAGTAAAATATCCCATGAACCATTATATGTCTGGTAATCGCTTGTCAAAAACAAATCAGTCATTTGTAAATCAATTATCTACTGTATCTATACCTAACAGTGTGCAGGAAGCCTTAACTGATCCAAGATGGAAAGCAGCAATGAATGAAGAGATGACCTCCTTGCAAAAAAACAAAACTTGGGAACTTGTAAACTGTCCTGCAGGAAAAAAACAGTTGGATGTCGATGGATCTTTACCGTGAAATACAAAGCTGATGGCACGATCGAACGTTTCAAGGCAAGATTCGTGGCAAAAGGGTACTCTCAAGCTTATGGGATCGACTATACAGAAACATTCGCCCCTGTAGCTAAAATCAACACAGTCCGAGTCTTGTTGTCCTTAGCTGCCAATTCAGATTGGCCCTTGCAACAATTTGATGTGAAGAATGCATTTCTACATGGTGAACTATCCGAAGAAGTCTACATGGATCTTCCACCAGGGTGCACGATAACTGAAAAACAGAATAAGAAGGTGTGCAAGTTGAAGAAATCATTATATGGATTAAAACAGTCTCCTAGGGCTTGGTTTGTTCGTTTTACCAAAGTCATGACTTCCTTTGGCTACAAACAATGCAATTCAGACCACACATTGTTCATAA
>NC_133310.1:18417188-18420352 GCF_012295235.1 Primulina huaijiensis | reverse complement strand
GTGACGTAGGAGCAGTTGAAGTCTCCGAACATTCATAAACATATCGTTTGTTATTTATCTGTTTAACTGCTCGTTTTGTTCTTAACTGATTTGATCAGTTCAGCTTATATCAGTTCAGTTCTATTCATAACTGAACTGATAGATGCCAGAACGGATCCTATGTGATCTTCAGTTATTCAGTTGCACATGACACAAAATATATCAGTTTCATTAACGAAGGATTATTTCCAGTGTCTTCCGCTTGGTTTGAAAACCAAACTCGATCTAATTCATCGGTGTACACATTCTTAGAACACGAGCTATTGCAGCTCATGGAGAATATTGTGTTTGAATCACCTCTGGTGCCCAACACACGATCCTTTAGTAATGTTCATAATAACCAATATTTCTACCGACATGCAATATAATAATGTTAAAGAGTCACTGAAGGCTATTGATGAACAGTTTCAGTCTTCAGATAAAGCACTTGTCAACATCCTAATTATGAAATTCTCTTTACTAAGGCTCACCAGTGTGAGAGGGGTGCGAGAGCACATCATGAAAATGCGGAACAGCTTGACTCAAGACATTTGAAGTGGAAATGTCTAAAACTTTTCTTGTGTAATATATTTTATGCACTCTTCCACAACATTATGGACCCTTCAAAATTTCCTACAACACATATAAAGATAAGTGATCAATAAATGAATGAATGAACATGTGTGTTCAAGAAGAATGAAGGTTGTCAATGGAAACAAGTGATAGTGTTTTTGTGACTACACAAGAAAAGTATAAGAAGCAAGCCAAAGTCAAGAGAAATGAATAATTTCACCCTCAACCTGATGTCTAGAAAGAATCCAAGTGTTTCTTCTGTAAAAATACGTGACACAAGAAGAATGATTGCACTAAATTTAATAATTGGCTTGAAAAGAAAGACATTTCTATTTCATTTGTCTGTCATAAATCTAATATGGTTGATATGAATTATAACACATAATGGATTGATTATGGTTCTACAATCCATGTTACAAATACCTTGAAAGGTATGCAAAGCCTAAGGAAATCTCTAGGAAATGAGCAGAACATCTATCCAAGAAACAAAATATCTTCGCTTGTTGAGACTATTGGGACTTGATGCCTTATGTTGGATAGTGATTTTATTTTAAAGTTGGAAAAGATATTTTATGTTTCTAGTTTTTCTAGGAATTTAATTTCAGTTTCAAATCTTGTACCTCTTGGTTATTCCTTTCAGTTTTTGGATAAAACAATAAATTTATTTTATAAATAAATTATTGTTGGAAATGGTACAATGATTGATGGTCTTTTCTCTATTTTTTTACAAAATAAAAACACAACTATGTATGTTCAAGGAGGTATTAAAAGATATATGATAAATGAAGATTCCTCTATATTGTGGCACTGGAGATTGGGACACATTTTCATAGAAAAGATTAAAAGATTAGTGAATGATGGAGTGCTTAGTACTTTAGATTTTACTGATTTTGAGACTTATGTAGAGTGCATTAAGGGAAAGCAGACCAATAAGTCTAAAAAAGGTGCCAATAAGAGTTCAAAAGTATTAAAAATCATGCATTCAGATATTTTTTGTCCAGATATGGACATGCAAAGTTCGAAATACTTCATCTCGTTCATGATGATTACTCGCGATACATGTATATCTACATGCTTCGTAACAAAAACGAAGCACTTAAAGCCTTTAAGGTGTTCAAGGCTGAAGTGGAGAAGCTATGTGAAAATAAATTAAGATTGTGAGAACCGATAGATGTGGAGAATATTATGGTAGATACACTGAGAATGGACAGGCACCTGGTCCGTTTGCGAAGTTTCTCCAAGAACATGAGATTGTTGCTCAATATACTATGTCTAGTACTCTGGACCAAAATAGCATAGCTAAGGGAGAAACCGAACATTATTGGACATGGTAAGGAGCATATTTAGTAGCTCCAAACTTCCTAAATCTTTGTGGACTGAAGCTCTTAAGACAACTGTGTATATATTAAACCGATTTTCAGCTAAGGTTGTCCCAAAGATGCCATTTGAATTATTTAAAGGTTGGAAATCGAGCTTGCAACATACACGCGTTTTGGGTTGTCATCAGAAATAAGATTTTACAAACCACATGAAAAGAAAATGGACCCAAGAACTATAGTGGATATTTCATCGGGTATGACGAAAAATCCAAAAGGTACATATTCTATTGTCCATCTCACAATACTAGAATTATGGAATCAAGAAATGCAAAATTTCTTGAGAATGACTTGATTAGTGAGAGTGATCATTCAAATAACATAGTTTTTGAGAAAGATCACGTTAATTCACAACTCTCTAATTCAAATGGCCATATTTTTTCTTGACAGTGACAGAAAAATAAGATAAGGAGATGGCTCCATATGCTCTGATTCATTAGTTGGGATTCTGATCCAGGAACACTACCAAAGTGTTTCAAAGGGGGGTTATCTTGACGTTGGTTTGCCTCTGACCTAGATCATTTTAAGTTAAATGAAGTCTCTATCGTTTAAAAAATAAAATATATATGAAACTTCATACACCTTAAAGTTCATAAGACGAAAAGATATTTTTTGAAGACCTTATACTTATTATGCCTAGCATTGAATGTACTGGTATTCACCTTATCAATATCTCAAATCAATGATGGGGTCTCTTTGGTACCTAAATGGGGCACCAAAATCGGACTGAACCGTTTGTCAGGCTATTGTTCCCTTAAAGTTCTGGAGTAAGACATCGATTTCTCAATAAGATCAATTTCTTTTATTGTGTGATGGACTCCCCTGAAAAACATTGGCGCACGTGTAAACGAGTTGCTCTACCAACTGAGCTATAGCCCTTAGTGCTTGTGATACATATTTTATCATGTATATAATTTTTTGTCAAGATCAATATTCTATGATCCAACATCATAAATTTTTGAATGGTATTGCTTATTAAGCAATATTTTATTTATAATCCATCCATGGGGATGGGTTTCTTTTCGTTCTCTTTGGGATCATAAATAACCTACTTAACTCAGTGGTTAGAGTATTGCTTTCATACGGCGGGAGTCATTGGTTCAAATCCAATAGTAGGTAGGACTTATTAGATACCGAAGTAAATGGTATCTAATAAGTTTTTTGACCCACCCTCCCTAAAATATTATATTGATTTTT
>NC_133310.1:18359688-18412188 GCF_012295235.1 Primulina huaijiensis | reverse complement strand
ATTCCTAAACACACACCTCATAAAAACAAAAATACACTATCTACAGAAAGTTTGAGTGCATAGAATCTTCGATAGGAGAAAAACAAAATACTTGCAAATTCTTCGATGGTCGGAGGTAACACTCAATATGCTTCCGCGTATTTTTTATCATGCTCATAGATGTGCAGAAACATGATTTTGTTGATAAAAACTCTAACAAACTTCTTTTTTTATGCTATCTTGCTTGTTGCTTTGTCGGAGTGAAAGTGAGCCAAGCTACTCAGTAGCTTGAACAGGCCTGGCTGAGCTAGGGTCAAGCTCAAACTTAATGCATCAGGCTTGAGTAATTTTTTTTAAAGTAGTTCTATGATATATTTACTTTTTAGTTTTGCAGTCAATTATATATTATAAAATTAATGTTATGAAAATGTAAGAGTACTTTCATCAATACACTCCAAACTCGAACTTGAATTATATGCCTGAAAAGCTCCAACTCGTCAAGCTCCAACTCGAGATACTTGAAAATTACTTGGGTCGAGCTTGGCTAAACAATCTCTTAGATCGAGCTTGAGCTTGAGCTTTGAAATTTTACCGGTTGAGTTGGAGTTGGGTGTTACTTGAGCTCGACTTGCCTCAAGTGCACTGCACCTGTACATTGGCATGTATTTTTCGGCTCATTTTAAGCATTTAGTTAATTAATTGACAACCTCCGCTTACTCCATGCTGATTGAAATTTCATTTTTTTACCCTCCTTACAGACAGCTCAATTCAGCGACTGAACCAAGTGAAAGAACAGGAAGAAGGCCGAGCTTTTCGGCATCAAGTCGGTTCACCCATAGTCATCTCATCCCCATGCATGTTATGTACGGAGTTCTTCGCAGGCACTTGGTCATATTTCAGCAGTCCAGTCGAGCACAATCCATTGCACAGTTATGATCAAGCATCAAACTTCAGAAGCCTGAGCCCCGTGGAAAGCAATCAATCATCTGGTTCACCCTCTCTACTTCTATCTCGGGTTTCAAATCCCGTGAAGATTGCACCCATTGGTAAGGATACTGGAAGAATAGGTCATCCGGATCAGGATCATTCTTCTTATCCCAGTACAAAGTTCAGTCTGAGTCCTGGACCAACCTAAACATTTAGTGATTCCAGGCCATCTAGTGATGGAACATTTTCAGGTTCCGAGTTTCTTTGGGGAAGTCCCACTATTGAATCAGAGCTTATCCATTCTTCAGCCTGGTCACCATCCTCGAAGGGACATCCACTTCCTTTGAGTGGACAGGGAACTAATGTTCTTTATACTAGTCAGCACGGCTCATTTCTTGGCTCACATCTTCATGTGGGCTCTGCTCTTTCTGGTTTTCAACAAGAAAGGCAATTCGGTTTTTCTCCGGAGTCTCCGGAAACATCTTACCTCAACCAGGGAGCTTTTGGAGCCCCAAATTTTAGATGTAACAGTGGGTACCCTGTACAGAATATAACTGGCCCAGAAAACCTAGGTGGTACTTTTCCGGGTAATTTCACGCAAAGTGGTTCTCCTAGTTCAAGAATGCCGTGGACGTCTAGAAATGGCTCGGCATATTTCGGCAACAGTTCTTTTGGATGCAAGGGAGCAACCAGCGATGATGAAATAATCGACTTTTTTCAAATTGGAAGGATTGTGAGTGAAGTCCAGCTGGAGAACAGGAAACGAAATCAATTAGAATTGGAGAAGATTGTCATTGGGGAAGATAATAGGACTACTTTGATGATTAAAAACATCCCAAACAAACAAGAGTCGGGAAGACATTCTCTTTGTGAATTGTGATGTTATACTTACACCTCAACATACGTGCTTTTCCATCCGACTATAGGTACACTTCGAAGATGTTAATTGCTGCCATTGATGAGACGCAGGAGGTTATCCATGATTTTATCTATTTGTCAATAGATTTTAAGGTAATTTCAGTGAATCCATCACAGTGATGATTCTTTGGTCCAGAATAAGTGTAATGTTGGGTATACCTTCATCAACATGGCATTTCCTTCGCATATCACCACCTTCTATAGTTGTGTGCTTCATTTTCTTGTTTCTTCTTAAGGACTGGAAGGAACCATTTTGCTTCTTTTTGTGTTGCACGCTTGTACGTGATATACCTTGTCCAGATGTTGATCTCAATAGTATTTCAGGCCAGTCGCATAATTATGTTTTATACCTATAAAATTTGAATATTTTGGGTGACAAACTAATTCGTGAGACATAACTCTTTGCAGGCATTTAACGGAAAGAAATTCAACTTTAATGAGTGAAGACAGGCGTTGCCGACCAACTATTTTCGAATCAGAACGCTGACAACCAAACCCGCCACGATGTGGTATGCATTATATTAGCTATTTTGCAAATGATCTGAAATGCCAGCCTGTTACCCTGACAACCAAACCCACCACGATGAATGAAAAACAAAACAGAACTAAAACTAACATCGGATTTTTGTTCAAAATTCTAGTTCAGTCCCTTTTCCGAGCATCCATTTTTACTTGAACTTGGTAGTAATTTGTGAGAAATTTTAGCGTTCTTCATAGTGTAAGGGCTTTTGTTTCTCACACTAGCTTGGGTTAAATTAGTTTTTGTCTCACTTCATATTTGGTTTGCGCATGCTTCGGATTCTGTCGTTCTGCTGAGTTAGTAGTGTTTTTTTCCCAATGCTAAATCTGCCGTCAATTTTTTTTGGCCACACAGGAACATTTTCCACTTGGAAATCTGAATATTCTCTTACGTAAGACAGATGGATTTTACACAGGAGATTCTCTCGACAGCCCGAAGGGAGATCCAGACTCAGTAAGAAAGTTTCTGCAAAAACATTTGCAATATTTGCGTTTTGCATGTTTCTGTTCATCGTCAAACTGGATTATCAACATTTCATCCATATATAACACCAGGAAGGGATTGCCAAGACGAATATCAGGTGGAAGCTTTGCAATGCCCCTGATCTTTCGACAGGCTTCTTGTTCTTCCAGTTTCTTGTTTATATTTTGACACATTCTGTGATTGTAAATTGCAGTGGTTTATAGATGTCAAAAGGGTCTGAAAGAATGTATAGATACATATATATAGTGGTTTATGGATAGATGTTTAACAAGCAAACTACCAAATAAATTAGATTGCATCTCTAAATGAACAGAACCTGTATGATTGCCTGAAGTCCTGCTCGACTCTAAATAAAGATAAGAGGGCCAGTCTTGCATGGTTTAAAAATATTGGAATTGTACTTTACTACATAATAATGAGTTCGTTGTTAAATGATCTCAAGCAAGTTGTACATAAAATCCCACGACCAACTTGTATTATTTCTCCCAACTTAAAGAATGCTTGTACATGACACTTAACAACACTCAGTACGTAATCAAGCACACCACGTAGCCATAAGTATGAGAGAGTAGTTTTTGGGAGTAAACTGGACGATAAGAAGCAATTGCTTTTCTCTCATGTACCAAAAAAAACTAGTTTGGGTAGATGGTTAATTGTCAGAACCTAAAGTTCAAATGATATTTCCTCAATATAAGAGTGCACAATGTGTGCCTCCCTTTTCTCTGGATTTTTTGGGTCGAATCCTCAGATTTGGAGAGCATCGGCTATGGATCCTGCAAGACTCAAAACTTCGAAAGGTGGCTTATTGGAGATGGCCTTCACAGTGTTCATGCAAGAATCCGTGATCCAGAAATGGGTGAACACCTTCTCCAAGTCTGCTAAGAACGCAGTCGTCAGCAACAAGATATGGAAAAGAGATGCTGAAACTAAGAAAGCACACGATACCTTCACTCTTGTGAACAAAGCGATCCCAAGACTGCATTGGAAACACGGCATGAGTTACGTAGGCACTCACCTTTGCTGCACCGTGAGAAGCCAACACTTTCTGGGAGGGAAAAATAATAATATAACAAAAAGAAATAACACTTTTGAGTCATCACAAATACATTGCCTACGTAATTTAACATTGAAGGAGTGAGTACTAACAAACATTTGGTTGAAGTGATATTATGTCGTCCTTGATGGGGAGAGGTGGTGGGTTTCAGTCTTGAGTTTCAGACCCACTTGTGATCCTCTTACCCAAACAAGAAAAAAATGGAAAAAACAAGAACATTGAATGAATTGATTATGTACTAATTAAACGAAAATGCAAACTGTTTTGGTCTGGCGGTGCAAGTCGACTAGAATTGAGAGGCCTTGCCCAATTACCTAGTGAAGCTTGAATAGAACTTTTTCCAAGCTTGAATTCAATTATAACAGCGTTAAAGTTAGCAAGCTGGCTAGGGAGCTTTACATTATTTGAAAAACCTTAAGACTAATCATGTTTGATAAACTAAATCGAAGCTCTCGAGTCTTTCGAAAAGCATAATATTAGTAATATATTTACACATCAATTTGATCGAGCAGAATTTCTATATCAACATGGCTCAAGTTCAAGAACTAAATAATAAGCTGGCAATATTAAGCTCATTTTTTCATACTCGAACATGGGACATCCGACAACGTAATCCTTTTCTTGCTTGCTAGAACACTAGCAATATCAAATCACAGTTGACCAACTTGGGAAGCAGTATGCAAAATATCTAATGGTAAACAAAATATCAAAGACAAACTGAGGTTAAAATGTTGCAAAATCGTGCTCTACCAAAAATTAAATAGAGTCGAGAAAGAACACCTGACACTCAATTAGGGTCCCACCAGATTGCACCAAGTCATCAACAATGACAACATGGCATCCAGACGGATTACCCTCTTTTATCCTAACTATTCTTTTGTCCCCTTCACGAACCTTGTTGCAAATAACCTGTGCCAAAAATAAGACATAAGCTCCAAAAAATATGATATATAATGAAAAACTACAGTGTGACATTTTTAATTATTATAAACAACCATAGGAAACTGATCTAACAGCTTGTGGAATCGTTTCCAAGCTCCATCATCTGGAAACGCAACAACTATCTGGTAAAAGAAGGTTAAGTTGGAAATAAGTATGATACAGTTAAAAGATGAACTAAATGGTTTCTTGACACTCTAAGACGCCATTATTCACTAACTTAGGAAATAAGGAACCCACCTTCTCAGTTTCAGGAAGCTGGTGAAGCCGCTGCTTCAAGAGTGGGATCCCAGTCTCAAACAAGGGCAAAATAGTGTCGCTAAAATAAAATCTTTCCTGTGGAAATGAAAAGATGGAATAAAACTACGTTTTTTAGTATCAAGTTAAGAGACAGAACCATTTCTGAATCAAATAATTTCAAGAAACAGAGTACATAGTTCTGAAATGGTGAGAAATAAACAGAAGTATGTGATAAACTATAAGTGACAAGAATACCACTATGATTGAAAATAACCTGCAAAGCATGTATATCATAGATAACTAAACTGGTGGGACCACCCCTTGAGATAGGAGTGTTTGATAGCATTCTAGCCAAGGTAAATGCTGTAGCAACATCTCCTTCCTCTTCAATTCTTTCAAAGGAACCAGTTGGAAAGAAAGGCAGCACCACAGCAAACGATGCAGCAAACAACATAGGAAGTGCATAGATCACCGAAAGCTGTTCAAAAATTACTGCAGTTGAACTGAAAGATGCTAAAAAGGCAACATGCTGGCCTCGAATGTCATGTGCATTCTTTATGAAAAGATTTGGAAATCCATCATCGAAGCTCCTGTTACACTGTCGAATTCAGGGTAAACTAAACCAAATAAAGCCTTATGCTATACTAAACATAATTTACAATAGTCAAAGTCAAAGTGTCAAACATAACAAGCACTTGTGTCCAATTTTTTTGGGATCAACATGATCTGTTAGATAACTATTATCGACACGATTGTCATAAGTAAAAGGAAACAAAGGTAGATGCCGGAATATATGAAAAAAAAATGGCAATCATCCCATAGTTAGTCTGCCAGAACAATTTTCCGAGGAAAAACTGATTCCCTCAAAACCAAAATAGATTTCTTGTCCAAATCTTTTGCTATTAAAATGATTCACCGGATAAGGATTAGTGGCACTATTGACATGAACAATAAGAAACCAGGTAGTTTACAGAAGTTATAGCATCGCGGCCTACGGTGATCAACATCAGCAACTTTCCAAGGCTATCACATTCCGCAAATTAAAAATTAGAACTCGCGATAAACTAAGTTTGCCTAGGAAAATGGTGGGCTTGAGCAATCTTTATTACAGAAACCATTTTTGCAAAAATCAAAGCTTCCAATAAAATTTTATATGTTTCTTTTTAACAAAAGTTCCAGGGGACTCGGCACAACCAGACAAGCATAGAAGTAAATAAGAGATATTTTCTCGTAACCATAATGCAAAAAAATCCGTACCCCAAAAGTTTTCACTACGAGAAATGTGACCCATTTCACAGAAGAAACAAAGGATTCTCTTTTCAAAATCAAAAGAGTAAAAAAACTTCGAAAACTAAACAAAGATTGTTGTATCCCAGGGGCACTAACCCTCAACTCCAGCACACCACAAAAAAATACAGGTATCGAAACTTAAATCCCACATCCCCTGCATCATCTAAGAACCCAAAAAAAATCTGTTAGTTTACCTCCAGTTAATGGATTGAAGGCGAATGAGGTCCGATTGAGCAGCTATTTTACGCGCCAATTCCTCAGCCTCCTCACAATAGAAGAGGAACACTTGCTTCTTCTTTGGTCTCTCCATCTCTTCGATCATCTCGCGGCACAGAGGAGACCAGATGGCTGCGACTGCGAATATGAAGACCAAATTACTAAGGTACAACGTACAACTTCGAAAATCCATTCGGACAGGTGGGCCCTACTTTCCCAAAATAAATTTTATTTTATTTTTTCGTCATTAATTAAATTAAAGTTTTTTATAAATAATTAAGAAAATAAAATATAGTTTGGAAGAGTGTCAATTCGTGTGAGTTGGGTCATATCGAGAAATAGTACTATTCAAAAATTTCTCGACCCGAATCCGAGCCAATCCGAAAACTCTCACCTCGAACCCGAATCAACCCGATCAACCCGATTAATCTGATTTTGAATTTTTTTAAAAAAATTAAATAAAATAAAAAAAATAATAATAATATTTTAATTTAAACACATAATAACAAAATCTCCTTCATATATATTATTTAAATTTGAAAGTCTAATTGTAAAAAAATAAAAAATATTTACTAAATCAAATAAATAATTGTTTAGAAAATAAAANAATAATCTTGAATTTATTAGTATTTGTTTGGATTGGTTTTTATAACACACTCAAACTTTAATGTGTGTGTCTTTACAAAAATTTGTTTGAATTTTAGATTATTCATATTGATAATTTTTTTATTATTCGTATATGTCATCTTTTCCACCTCGTTTGTTTGGGTGAATGAAAATTTGTAATATGATATTATGATTTTAGTGAGAATCAATACTTTTCTTGTAAAAAAAAGTTGGTTTTGCCGAGATTAAAAAAAATTCATGTTTTATTTTTCAATCTAAAAAGAAAATGTATTAGGTTATCAAATCAACTAAATGTAACTGTTTATGCTTGCAATATTCCTCTAATTGTTTTGTCCAATTAACAGTGTAATTATATATAGCAAAAAATTATGTGAGACAGTCTCATGGATCGTATTTTGTGAGATTGTCTCTTATTTGGGTCATCCATAAAAAACCATTACTTTTTAGAGTATGTCTCTTATGAGACGGTCTCACGAATCTTTATTTGTGAGACGAGTCAATCCTACCGATATTCACAATAAAAATTAATACTCTTAGCATAAAAAGTAATAAGTTTCCATGGATGACCCAAATAAGAAATCCATCTCACAAAATACAACCCGTGAGACCGTCTCACACAAGTTTTTGCCTATTTTTTATGCTAAGAGTATTACTTTTTATTGTGAATATCGGTAGGATTGACCCGTCTCACAGATAAAGATTCGTGAGACCATCTCACAAGAGACCTAATCATTATATATATATCACACAATTTCCGTTCTTGTTTTAAAATAAAAATTTGGGAGGAGCTTTTCATATCAAATCAACGTGGTGGGTTCAGAGTGTTGTTCGTTATTATGAAGGAGAAAAATCTCATGATACATGATCTTATCAAACAATTCTTGATCACGAAATCTCTGAGTCCTTATTATTGTGATAAGCTCTTTGTAGGCGGGGCCAAGACCATGATCGACATCACTGGGTGGATCACCAAGTGCAGCAAGTTCGTCTGCAATCTGTTTGATGGTGACGGAGAGTGAACCACGGTTCAAGTTCTACAAAAATTACAAATGACAATATTCATTATCTTATCTAAGTATATTGAATATCATCATATTATATTATGCACCCTTAATCGCATCCATGAATCAAGTATGGCCAATTTGAGCCAAAAAAAAAAAGATAGAGAAAACGTGTGAACATCCATTTATATTCTTGGAGAATTAGATCACATAGAGAAACCAAATTTTAACCTCCATGGGAAAATCTCAACTTTATTTTGATATTACAATATGTTACAAGTCTAAGTGACACCATACTCTCTCATATTTCTGAAAATGACTGGATGGTCTTGAAGCCATGATTCTCTGGTAAAGGTCCGTTTCCTGGTCGAACAGAAATGATCACTTCCAAACCTGCAAAACGAGTAAATCAAAAGATGATCTCAGATAAATATTGTATGATTTTCAATTTTCCATTCAGAAGTATACGACATAGGTGGGCCAAAAGAGAGAGACTGCAGGGATTTTGAGACTTTGAATATTACAAGGTGATAAAAGGTGAATCCAATATTTGAAACTTTAAAGTTATCCTATTTCTGTCACAGCCCAGGTCCACAATGAACTCTGCTAGCAATTATCTTGTATCCACCCTCAAGTTATAAAAATGGTCGACCCAAATTGCTAGAAAACTACATTGGATAATCTTATAAAATCATTCATGACTCACACATGATCCCATGTAGTACGGGCTATTGCACTTTAGAGTTTGTAGTTTCATGGAAGATGCAAGGACATGCAAAAATAAAATGAAACCATACCTGCTGCTTTTGCTGCTGTAGCTTCTTGATAGACATCAGTAATGAATAAGATATCTGATGGATTATCAACCCCCAAAGATTGAGTGATTTCAACATAGCTTTTTGTTTCTTTCTTGTTACTGCAAACAAGAAAGAGGAAATTTTCATTTTATTACGAGATATTTCAAGAATGAAGAGAGAGACACAAACATTTCAGTAAAGAGCATTCTTGTGCAAGTACGAAGCTCACCCCACCGTAGTATCAAAAAATCCAGACAAGTACTTTCTGAGATCACCAAAAGTTGTGTTACCAAACAGGAGCCTTTGTGCCAATCTGCTTCCACTGGAATATATATATACCTAATGGACGAAAGAAGAAAAAAGATAAGAATCATTCAATAAGGAAAATTTGTAGGCCGGAAATGCAAGCAAGCGCAGTCATAAACACAAGCAATCATGAGCTCGACAAAACCATAGTGAATAATCTGAAATATGATCTGAGCTCTCAAGACTAGTCAAATTGATAAGATGTGAGAAGGCATTGTCATGGAGCTTAGACCGAATTGAGAATCAAGACAGCTGGTACAGAGAAGGATATCGACAAAAGCTGTATGAAACAACATAAGCAAATACTGTCGTGAAAAAACACATGCACAAAACAAAGGAATCAAATTTCTTAGGTTATTAGGAAAAAATTCAGATTTAATGAGAATTATATTGAAGACGATATTCTTGGTTACAATAAATTCTATTCCCTAACTTAGAGGCATTAGGATGAACTTAAGACCACGATCAAGCTTTAAATTCAGTTACAAATAATTTATAATCAGTAAACAAGGAAAACAAAGTGCTATGTTACTATGTCCGAGCACAGAGGAAGAAAGTTCGGTTGAGTAAGTAATGGATTAAGCACTTGTGATCGTTATAACGACATTTTTAAATGTCTTTACTGAAATATTTTAAAGCTTGGAATCGGATGCAAACACTTTCAATTATTGTGTGATTTTTGCTAAAATCAATAAAAACTCTACGTCGGGAGAGAGAGATAACTTTAAAATACTTTAAGGTTGCATTGGGGAGATGGATTTGAAATCCATGGATTTTGATTATAGTTTTATTATTAACAATGCAATAATATATTAAATCTTAAATTCACATGTTCCTTATTTACACATTAGTCATACTAGATTTTTGCTAAAATCAATAAAAACTCTGCGTCGGGAGAGAGAGAGATAACTTTAAAATACTTTAAGGTTGCATTGGGGAGATGGATTTGAAATCCATGGATTTTGATTATAGTTTTATTATTAACAATGCAATAATATATTAAATCTTAAATTCACATGTTCCTTATTTACACATTAGTCATACTAGATTTTTGCTAAAATCAATAAAAACTCTGCGTCGGGAGAGAGAGAGATAACTTTAAAATACTTTAAGGTTGCATTGGGGAGATGGATTTGAAATCCATGGATTTTGATTATAGTTTTATTATTAACAATGCAATAATATATTAAATCTTAAATTCACATGTTCCTTATTTACACATTAGTTATACTACAATATATAATAAATTTCAAATGACAAGCACTATTGGTTGAACTTGAAATTCATCCTAATCAACATGAAATACTAAATAAGCATGTAGGAATTGAATTTGAAGTTTATGATATTACCTCTCTAAACAACAAAAATACATATGAAATCTATGGATTTGATGCAACTTAAATGAATTTTGACAATGAAATGTAAATATCAAACGTATGGATTTCCAGTATCATGTAAATTAAGCTTGTGATCAAAGGCGTTTTATGTAAAACCTATGGCACAAACTTGATTTCATCCCCATGACTTGTTCTGGGCTGAGGTAAAATAAACACACATGATCCGTAGTGAATGAGTCAAATTCGTTAATACACCATCCTAGCAGGTATAAAATAGGACGGAAAGTCGTTATGCATTTATTCTGAGACAAGTATTTGGAAGCCATAACCAAGTAACCAAGTATTATATCTATACTATATTATAATAGTTGAGCTTAGTAAAGTAACTAATTTCGATATGGCATGGGACACCAAATTTTTTCCAAATTTAACCCAATATTATATTTGATATGTAAATTTCATTCTATGTACTTATTAGTAATTTTAGCATATTTCACCAATTTTTTCCACATTTTTCTCAACTAACTCTTATAAAAAGAATAAATAAATTTCAATTTGTTTATCTATCATTCAATATGTAAAAAAGCATAGTCAAACTAATTATTTAAAAAACAAAAGATCTTTATTCATAAAAAATATTAACATATTATATTATATGATACACACGCAACACACGTATACTTTCTCTATTATGTTCGCTTCAGTTAAGTCATATTTATGCAAGTAAAACCATACACATTTTTATTTCTGACTTTAATTATCATTGTTTGATACTTGTGCTTGTTGAGTTGACAGTTCACGTTTACCTAAAAATGTATTTAGATATTTCATATAAGCAGTCGAAAGGACACGACCAGTCAAATCTCAAGAAATGAGGATGCGGATGTCAAAAATCAGAATATACTTACAAGTTTTGTTAATTTTTCCAAATTTATTGTTTTGTTGCATATATTATATTATACACATACAACGTGTGGGCATTAATGTTAGTTCTCTGTCATGTTTCACTTCAGTTAAGTTCTATTTATGCAAGAAATATTATACATGTTTTATATTTTTATTCCTGACTTCAATTTATTACAGTTATACTTGTGCTGCTGAGTTGAAACTCACAGTTACCTTAAAATATGTGTTTAAATATCTCAAATGAGCAGTCGGAAAGACAGGACCAGTCAAAATCTCAAGAAATGAGGAAGCGTAAGTCAAAAATCAGAATATACTTAAAAATTTTGATAATTATTCCAAAAGTGATTAAGCAAATACAAGGCTATTTTGTTACATAAAATAACTTAGCAAACATTCTATTTATCATCAGAAACAATATCTCTACCAACTTCACAACCAAGACAATTATTGTTGAGCTTAATGTTATCTTTCCGCATGATTCATTTTACTAGTAGATTTGCTCTGCTCATTCTGATTATTTGTCATAGTTCTGCTAACAATCATTACATGGACTCAGTCATTAGGAATTGGTCCCCCAAACTTATTTTATTCAATTCCATTTACTTTAAGGGAGAAACTTGATCAATTTTTGGGAAAATTAGAAGTAAGAAATCTCAATTTTAACTATTATTTCTGCCTTCAACTAAGATAAAGTTTTATGTTCAGCAATATAATGGCATAAGACTCATCTATTGCATTACAGGATTCTGGTAAAGTCGGAGCATTACAAGACCTATGTTGCACAAACACAAAAACTGGAACATAAATTTGACAAGGAACGCGATTCAATAACATTAAAAACATTAGGGCATAACACGAGATAATAGAACCATTCTATATTTAACATAGAGATACATGATGAATGTCATAACAATTAAAACATATCATGTGCATCAATGATTAATAAAGCAAGCAAAATTTGAAACAATATTACATTACTTTTAATATAATAAAACAATATTACAATCATCGCATAATATAACTCGTCATATTATAAAAACTATTTAATTGAATATATTTATGGCTCCAAATTATCTTCTGGATTTTTTTTCATTTATCTAAAAAAATTCTATAATTCTTTTTATCATTACAAATAGTGCCGCACAAAAATGTGTTCAATATATTTGTTAAGTAGAAGAGGCAACATTCAGCTATTGTACTGAAAATAGAAATGCAACGCATTAAAAGCAGGTTGGAAAGGAGAATAACCTTAATCCCAAGAGCATGCCATTTTTCTAGAGCCTCAGGTACATCATCAAAAACGATTCCCTCTATCTCTTTATTTTGAAATCCAGTTTGCCATATATGACCCTTAACGAGGATAAATCAAACCATTGATGTCAAAAGGCTCAACATCATTCTTTCCGAAAAATACAGAGAAACGCCAATGAAAAAGATCATATGAAAGCGATCATATTTATCTTACTTGTAATTGTTTCAAGGAAGTTATTTTTCTGTCAGCTTTGGTCATTGCCTCAACATTAGCTACCAAAGCCCCAATTATGTCCTCTTTCTCACCATCATATGGGATGGGAATTGTGCCATTAACTTCATTTTCTAGATCTTCACATACCTGATTGAAAAAATTCCATAAAAAAACAACATATCATACAAAGAAGAATTTCTTGAGGAATTATATTATCATGCAAAAACTTCTAACTTGCATTTCATGAATATTTGATAACGAGCTCAGTCTGCGGTAAAAATTACAGGTGAACTGAAAGTACAGGCAGGGATCACTAACAGATATTAGTGAGGAATGGGATTTTAAGATGCACATGCAATGACTTCTACTTACCATGGCTGTTCAACCTAAAAAGTGTTTGGGACAGAGTTGGCGTTTGACACCACTAGTGTGGATGAAACTCATATTTTCCTTCGAGCATATTTACCACACTTACCTTGTATCTTTCTATTTTGAGTGTTTTTCCGTTTCTTCGGTTTTTAATAAATGATAACAATAATATAGTGAATAGAGATGAGACAAAACATTAATCGAGTGGTTCTATCATATAACACATGTCCGTGGGAAAATGACAAGAGTGCTAAATGATTATTGTGAATTTTCTCTTAATTTTTTATACAATCATGACCTCATTACATAGATAAAAAAATATCTTGAACAAACATGGTGGGGGAGACCTTTCCAACGATGACATGATAAAATCATATCACCTATATGGTGCATGGTTCAATCTCAATCATATCATGTATAATTCTTCTTTTTTAGTCGTAAATTTATTATAATCTTGACTCTACCAAATGCGCTTTCATTTTTCTAATATGTAAATCCAGTTATAAGTACCAGTAATCACATACGAAATGCACCAAAAATACCATTAAGTCCAAAGAGTTGTGTTTCAAAATGTTTTAAATTAGTCTTCTTGATTGACTAGGAAGTCAAAGCAAACTGTTTTCATGGAATGGGAAAATTAGAAGAAAACCCATTAAAAATGTCATAAGACATCAACAGCACAACCCAATTAATATGCTAAACATAAAGACTCCCAAAATGATTGACTTACTTGAGCTTGTAGTAGCTTAATATCATCTTGAGTTTCAGCAGTGTCATACGTAATTTCCAAATGCCTCCCCACATTATCACGAGCATATGGAAAGAGAACATCCGTGACGAATGATATGGGAGTAGTGGTTCCTTCTATGTCAAGTACAATGTAATGCTGCAAAAGATTGAATTAAGCTATTGAAACATATACAAAACTAAAGACATACTTTTGCACAATAAATAATGGCTCGAAACTTACTCTTGATGGCTCAATGCCATTATTTAAAGAAAGGGTGCCAGCCTTTGCAAATATGTTCGCATTTTGATGGTTTCCCACGACTCCATTCAAACGGTGAATGGGGCCATGAGATGGAGTTGACCAGTCCAATCCTAATTGATGGAGTTTAATGGCAGCATCAAAGAGGTAATGGTAGCATTCAGCCTGGAAGATTAAGTTGCCAATTAAGAAGAAGACGGCCAAAATAACTTCCATTATGTTACTTTAAAAAAACTAATAGTCAAATCATGAAAACAATTATGATCGCTAATCTCAGTATAGTAAAACAAAAGACAAACTATTAGTAGTTCAATCATGAAAATAATTGTGATTGCGAATATCAGAGCATAGTGAAACAAAAGAAAAACTAACTAGAAACAGAAAGGCACGAACTTAACCTTCTTCTTGAGAGATGTAAGAACATACAATGACCAATTGCCGGTCAAGAACCATATGTCGTGTCTTATCCACAGAACACATGGTGTCGCTTTCATTATTCTATGCACCATGTTTAATCTATTTTAACACTCGCCTGTGTTTTAGCGCTGATCCACGAATCACCCCATATGTATATTCCATGGTTCCGAACAAGAACAGCATCGGTTTTTGGATATGCTTTGATCTGCAAAACAAGGAAATGAGTTCAATGTTTGAAAAAGAATGTTACTTCAGCATAACTTGACACTTGTAAGGACTATATTTAGAGCAGGTACAGATGCATTGTGATAAATGTTTGCTCAATCACATTCATCTTCATTTCTTTCAATATCACTACATTTAAATTTTAAATACTCCAGTTCTTGATATTTTGCAAATTAGATATAACACAGTACATCAACATGAAAGCTTAAATATTGCTGTAATTCAGATATGGCCATTGACCCATTCTTTCACAATGATTTTAAACAATTACCTCACTACTCCAGTACACACTCCAAATGGAGATTTCACTATGCTCCATATATGGCCCTTTAAGGTCTACTTATATTCCAAATCAAAGTAGACTCTAATCGCTATTCCAAGTTGATATTGGGCTATGTGTCTGCCGTCTATAAATAAGGATCCTAAGTTGAACCAAAATCCTATTAATCATATGATTCACTTAAAGAAATTCGTAAGCTAGGATGAACAGTGTGCTAAGACTTTCGTATACAGCAGAGAAATGAAGAAGCTTTTAATTCAATAACAATAAGTTAAAAGGTGTGCACTTGTAATAAATTTGGCTCCCTTTATTTGTTTACTCACGCAAGCTAAATACATAAATATCATGTATATACTAATGTACATGAAAGATGGAGTCATACATATGATGGCTACCATGAAACCAGCACGGATACTTCTAAAAAAAATTCTGAAGTATCGGACACGGATACGGATATGACACGGATACGGATATGACACGCGGATACATGTCGGATATGGTAAAATCCATGTTGTTGCCATTTTGTAGGTTTGACCAGTCGGATACGCCTTAGACATGGCTAGAATACGCCATGGACACGACGGGGATATGTTTCAGTAAAAAAAAATTAATTTTTTTTTTTGGCTTTTTCTATTTAAATCACATATCTGAAGTTGTACATTGTGTATATTTACATAAATATGTATAAATATATATATACACACAATATTTAANTGTCGTATCATTGTATGTATCGGTATCGTATTCGATACGATACCAATACAGGGTATCCAGACAACATAGCATGAAACACATATTTTAATTAGTGTATATCCTAAATATTTTCCTAGTTGATTGGGCAGCCTAAAAAGAGGATAAAGGTTTCTCAAGCTCGAGACTAATATCTGTAATGTCATATATCAGATTTCATTAGTAAGGGCATAAAGATGTTCAAACATACATATGAGTGCTCATACGATGAGTTCATGGAACAACTCTTGCTTGGACTTTCCAAGTAATTACCATTTATCGAGTGGAGATGTTTGTGGTTACAGTTGTAAACCATTGGTCCTTATACGACACTAATACTCTATATGATAATGCTATGTTTTGATTCGTTTACTGACTCCATAAGGGTCATCAAGTGACCAGCTTGAGTGTAGTTACGACAAATATAGGAGCCAGTGCACTGTAGTCAGAGATTCATCGCTTCCCTATGGACGTGGATATCCCATGTAATATATTGATATCATATTGCATAAAATCTTTGGTCAAGGTAAGATGTATGATTTAGGAAAAAAATTTATGGTTGCACATGCGATGCCACTTTGAATGTTCAAAGATACTTCACATGGTTAACGAATTCACATACAACCCTTGATGTACAAATGATTATAGATTCGATCAAGATAAATGTGATTTGTATGTTAACCACAATCGATTGATTTTTGCTGGCACTATCAGTGATACATAGCGAATCGTGGGGCAATGATACTTAGGCGTTCTTACCATTATTCGTTGGATCCAATCAAAACTCAGAAGTAGTTTCGACATTTTTTATGATCAACGAGTTGATGCATATAATGGGGATCACAAAAAGTTTTGAACTCACAACTAATTGCATCCATGAAACATTGAAGGTCACACAATAATACTTTCCTTATTCCCATTGAGATGGTCAAATTCAAGAAATTGAATTTGGTGATGAGCGTTTGATAGGATCAAACATTTTAAGCTTATAAAAGATTTATGAACATATTCCATTTTAGAAAATTTCGAGAGAGAACGACTGCTAAAAACAGTGTAGAGATTGTGACTACTAAAATAGTGTGCAAGTGTAATTAGCAGTTACCCTATTTAGTATTAGTGGATTGATAAACCAAACTTCATATCATAATAACCAGCTATTTATAGTCATCACATCAGTTATATTGGATCGTTGATCGAGATTAGGACACCACAATAATAGACCAACGTTTGTATCCGAAGCCCGTGGCCTAGGCGTGTAGATTGAAGAGTTGATGGGCTTGGATTCTTCAAGATCATTCTACTTAATAAGTAGAGTCCT
This sequence comes from Primulina huaijiensis, assembly GCF_012295235.1. Taxonomy (NCBI): domain Eukaryota; kingdom Viridiplantae; phylum Streptophyta; class Magnoliopsida; order Lamiales; family Gesneriaceae; genus Primulina; species Primulina huaijiensis. The sequence continues at coordinate 18,394,857 of NC_133310.1, read as the reverse complement.
AGATGATTTATAACAACACTATAAATAGGCTATGTGAGACCTAGTCTTTCATCACACAACTTTGCAAACTTGCAAGGCAAGAAAAATAATCACCCTCCCTCACCCAAGTTTCGGCCACCACCCTTGTTCTACCTAGGGTTTTTCGAGCCACTTTCTGTCTCAATGCAAAATATAGGAACTTGGATCTTTCGTGGACCTAATAGAGGCACATCAAGGAAATCTAGGAAAGAAAAGTTGTTCCGTCCGTTGGTGGACTACACTTGAAAAGATATCTCCGCCTAAACAGCAAATTAGTTAAGAGTCATACCCAAGCGTGATTCTCTTGGACAAATTTCCTTAAACCCTCTGCATGTTGATATTATTTGATCCATACGAGTAACCCTTGATTTGTATGACAAATTAAAATTTTTAAACTTTCGTTGCTGCATGTGGGACGCGAGAACACGGTATCCCAAGACCAAGACGACATGGTTGATTCTGTTATATGTGACTCACTGGCAGCACTATGATCCGTGGCGAGAGAGTCGTTATTCGTTTTTATATACTCCCAATGAGCATAAACTGAGACGAGTACTCACGATTCAATCACTAAGAAAAGTGAAGTATCCGATTTGGCATTGCATGAGTCGTCTTTGGAATCGTAAGTGCTATGTTCCGATTTGGATTAACATATGCTTTCATTTAAAGCTTAGTTAAATATTTTATGTTCTGTTTCAGATTGTTTCCTGCAAAACTATATAATGCATGTTTATTTTTCAAATTAAATTATTATTGCTTGATACTTGTGATTACTAAGTGGCAAATCCAACATATAATCTGTGTTTGAAATAAGTATAGGGAGGTCACAATTAAGTAAAAGCTCAGGAAGTGAGAACTCAAAAGGTCAAAATCAAACAAGACTTGAAAAACTCTATGTTCGACATTTTTAGATTTAAGACGGTTATGTTTTATCATAGTTCTCGTGCTGTAAAAGGATTTCAGTTTCTTTTTTTCAGAACTATATCTTCTATTCAGATACTATGTCTCACCCGACTCCTCGGTTGGGAATTAAGTAAAGTAAAATTTTTGTTCCGCTCATTGTGCTAGCGTTCAAGCTTGGCTGTTCAACCAGCTGAGAGCTCTATTCTGCAAACTATGAGAGTCTACTGATTAAAAACAATCACAGCAGGTGATTCGTTTCTTCCGTTCTGGGTTCCGGTAATTACTGGGCATCTCATGATTCTCGTCTCTGAGATATGATAATATGGTTCAAAATGTTCACTCATAAGACTATTGTCATCCAAGAACCATCAAAACCATCTAGACACACAAGCTTTGACTATTAATGTCAGCCCGATGTTAGCTATCATACTTATTTAATATATGTAAAGAAGTAGGTTTTGTATTAAGATACCATAGTGTTCTTCAATTAGTCATGAATTTATGTGATGATTTACACACCATGTACACTATCATGCAAGCAATCAAGTACGGGAGCATGGAAAAGATTCAGGAAGAAACCTTACTGCTTCAGAAATAGAATCTGTAAGTTCTCTTTCATGGGCAGTATTCTCAATGATTGGAACAACAAGTTCATCATAGTAACCATGACCTTGAATTCCCTTTATCATTTCCATATGAGTAATCTGTAAATTGATAAAAGCCACAACAAGCTGATAAAAATCATCATTGGAGTTTCTTTATCTAAAAAATTGACAGAATTCAATGCATGTACCCGAAATTCTTTTGACAATGGATTGATCATCGTCACAAGGCAAGACTCCATCCCATGACTGTGGACAACAGCACCAGCATCACGCAATTCAAATGCCTATAAAAATATATAAGTATTATGGTAATGTAGTTCCAAAAAAAAAAAATAGACAGAACAATCGGAAGCCTTCAGAGAAAAGAAAGTGAAAAGCATAGCTCTTAATTTACATTTGGTACACCCAGACATGATATAGAAACTCAATATGGAGATCGAAATTCACACCTAATTATATGCAAATTCACATAGTAATGAAGCACTGATTCTCTCCCAACAAAATTCAGAGCACAGGCGGCAAAGTCCGCTCAAAAAATTAAGACTACCACAAAAGACTACTTCAATTCACATAACAGGAATGAACAAATTAAAACTACCACTGATCCAGTTCGATCAGTGCCATTAGCCTACTAATTTAACAGCTAGATTACATGTCCACGAACTTTCATAACAGCATACCTTCAAGAACACGGGACTGCTGTCAGAGCATTTTGGAGGCTTATAAGGCCAAGGCTTCGCTAATGGTTCAGACAGCACTGACCCACTCGAAGACAATACATGCATATCATCGTTTTCCATTCTTTCCTTCTGCACACCTACAAAAAAAACCCAATATTTTCACTCAATTAGACTCCCACAGAAACCCAAAAAAAATTGAGCCAAAGAACTACATCAAATCGAGCTGCAAAATAATCTAGAAAATATATGTATATACACAAAACACAGCTGTACCTGAAGGAGACATGACAATAAGCTGCTGCTGCCTGGGAATGGAATCATCATGCACTCTAACCGCGATGCTGCCGCCGGTGCCGGAAACCCAGCCGAGGTCATAGAATTGGCGGCACAGCTCAGAAATCAGGGTCTTCGTCCCTTTGACCCTGCTGCTCTCCAAATACGCCAGTGATGTAGAAGCCATTTTCGCAGCTCCGTTAATGGTCCATCGAGTTGGATTAAATGTATTATTAAATCTTGGTTATAAAAATTTAGCCTTTATTAATGATTTTTTCTTCTTTGAAAAAATATTCATTACTTTCCTCCAATACAAAACTTTTATATGTGGGTAAATTCTCGGTTTAGTCCCCAAATCTTAAGTGTATTTATCGGTTTAATCCCAAATCAATTTTTATATCCAATTTAGTCCCAATTCTTCACATTAATTTACCCCATTGGTATTTCCGTCAATTTGGGGTTGAAATTAACGGAAAGAATATATGCTTCTGCCTTTCTTCAATTCAGTAGTCCTAATCGATCTTTTCTCTTCCAAGTTTCAAGCAAGTCGGTCGCTGCAACAACTTTCTTCCTTTACGTCGAGTCGGTCGCTGCTGCAACAACTATCCTCCTTCACGCACCGCTGCACGCTCGAGGTAACCATTTGTTCTTCACATGAAGTTGCTGCTACTTTCTGAGCCATCACTCTAGCATGTATTAAAAATGAGAGATTGTTGAAAATGAGAAAATGATCGATGCTTCCAGTAATATTGTTACTGTAAAGTTCCCTGTCAAGAAAGAGAAAATGAGAGATTGTTTTATGTGAATCGGAGAAGCCAAACAATGATTTGTAATAAAGAAAATTAAATAAGACATGAAGATAGGAGGAAAAAACAGGGAGCTCACACACATCATTGGAACATATCTCCGGACAAAAAAAAAAGAAAGATAAGAAAAGATGCATGAAGTTGTTGACAAAGAGATGTAGACAAGGGGGCATCGTTAAGGATAATACATGCTAGATTGATAGCTCAGAAAGTAGCAGCAACTTCATGTGAAGAACAAATGGTTACCTCGAGTGTGCAGCGGTGCGTGGAGGAGGATAGTTGTTGCAGCAGCGACCGACTCGACGTGGAGGAAGAAAGTTGTTACAGCGACCTACTTGCTTGGAACTTGGAAGAGAAAAGATCAATTAGGGCTACTGAATTGAAGAAAAGCATAAGCGTATGGTCTTTCCGTTAATTTTAACCCCAAATTGACGGAAATACCAATGAGGTAAATTAATGTGAAGATTTGAGACTAAATTGGATCGAAAAATTGATTTGAGATTAAACCGAGAAACACGTACACTTAAGATTTGGGACTAAACCGAGGATTTACCCTTTATATGTCAAAAACTGAAAAATGTAATATTTTAATAGTTTATACAAATAAAATATATAATAACAAAAAATTCTATTTTATTTTTCAAATTTAATATTATTCATAGTTTTTCTCAAGTTTATGTAGGAGTCTATTTTATTTTATTTATTTTTACATAATACGTGATATTGGGATGTACAAACTTTTATTCATCCAACACAAAAAAATTTAAAAAAAAAATATTTTTATAATATTATTTATAAAATCAGTATTATGTTTCTAAAAAAAATANCTAAAGAACAAAGGGAAAAAATTTGATATTAAGTATACACTAGAGAATTCATTTGTCAAGCCCAACTGATCTGAACACCCCCACTGAACCTTTGCATTAAGTTAGCCGGTCTGTCCGCATTTGTCTATCTCTTTACAAAGATTACCTGATGTCTTCATCGAAGATCGAGATTTGTTCTCGACTGCTAACACGAGTTGAGAGCCTCAAGTTTTAGAATATGAAGTTTCTGTGAGATGTTTATTCATCTTCTCTAAACATCTTCACGATCTTAATATAATATTTCTATGAAAGAATAAAAAATTTAATCGGTAATATTGATGTTTACCTGGAGACATGAATTTTTTTATTATTATCTATTTTGGAATATGATATTACAGTCTACAGAGCATGATATATTATGAAAGAATAAAAATATCTTTTTTAAAAAAATAAAAACAAACATTCCCACAATTAATAAACACATCGTGTATTATTCTATTATCAAAATAAGAAAAGTCTAATGCACTGGCTACTTCATTTTTTTTTTTAAAATAAAAAATCAAATGTTGAAATCGTTTTTGGTGTTCTTGTGTGTAATTTCCAGTGCGTGCAGGACCGACATGCACTTTTCAAATGAAATAAATATTTAATATACAATCGAAATCGAAATCGAAATCGAAATCGAAATCTGATACCAAATGATGCAAATAATGAGGTGAATGAATGGGTTTGTGTTCAAATTGTATTCTTTAATTTGCAGACACGTTTTGTATTGCAGACAAATGATATTCTGTTCACTTTACCTAATAAAATAAAATAAAATAATAAAATGAAATTATTCTCTTGAATATTCATATCCATTGCTTTTCTTTCACATTATTTTTTGCAAGAGGGGATCGCGTTGATTCATTTTATATATCCATATGCGCAAATTATTCGTAGGCCTGCATATTTGTTTTCCCTCTTGACGTGAAACCCTGACTCCCATTTCGCTGAAGATTTGAGCCTTGAAACACCTGAAGAAACCAAGGTTTCAACCCAGTTTCATCCCGGAGGCGATCTTTGATTCTAAATATCAGGTACTTTTTTGGGTTGCTTTAGATGTTTTTGGAAATTAGGGTTTTAAGAATTGGGTTCTTTCACAGATGTGTTGACGATTTACTTTATGGTGGAGGCTCTGACGAGTTATTGGTTGGAGTGTACTTATTATGTTGAATGTCTTATCGATTAATTAATTATTGGTTCGTCTGGTTTACATTTGATTGACCATGTTCTTGAATTGATTTGGAATGTATTGTGTTCATTACGGTATGTTGATATGAATAAGCCCCTTTCCCCATTTCTCGTTTAGGTTATTTGATTTTGAACAGAGCGGGGATTGTGATTTTTAGCAGTTTGCGGGATTTGAAGAAAAAGTTTGTATATTTTTGGAGGTTGTTGAAGGAAATTTTGCCAAGATGATGTCAAGATCGTATACTAATCTTTTGGATTTAGCATCCGGAAATTTCCCGGTTATGGGTAGGGAGAAGGAGCGGAAGCGATTCCCAAGGGTAATGACCCTCCCCGGGAATATAGCCGAGCTAGATGATGATTCTGCTGTTAGTGTCGCATCTGAAAATCAGTCTTCTGTTGCGGGTGATAGGATGATTATTGTGGCTAATCTTTTACCGCTGAAAGCAAAGAGAAGGCCGGACAATAAAGGGTGGAGTTTCAGTTGGAATGAGGACTCTGTGCTTTTGCGAGTCAAGGATGGCTTTCCGGATGAGATGGAGGTGTTATATGTTGGGTCATTACCTGTTGATGTTGATCCAATTGAACAGGATGATGTTTCCAACTGTCTTCTTGAGAAATTTAAATGTGTTGCTGCCTTCTTACCTCCTAATATTTTGACAAAGTATTATGATGGCTTTTGCAAGAAGCAGTTGTGGCCTCTTTTTCACTACATGTTGCCTTATTCGGCCGATCACGGGAATCGTTTTGATCGATCTATGTGGGAAGCATATGTGTTTGCAAATAAAATGTTCTCGCAGAAAGTTATCGAGGTGCTAAATCCGGAGGATGATTTTGTGTGGATTCACGATTATCATTTGATGGTTCTACCCACATTTTTGAGGAGGCGCTTTCTCCGATTAAGAATGGGATTTTTCCTCCACAGTCCATTTCCTTCTTCTGAAATATACCGGTCACTTCCAGTTAGAGAAGAAATACTCAAGGCTCTTCTCAACTCTGACCTCATTGGTTTCCACACCTTTGACTATGCTCGTCATTTCCTCTCCTGTTGCAGCCGGATGTTGGGTTTGGAATATCAGTCCAAAAGGGGTTATATTGGATTGGATTACTATGGAAGGACTGTTGGGATAAAGATCATGCCAGTTGGAATACACATGGGCCATATCGAATCTGTAATGAGACATGCAGATAAAAAAATGAAATTCGAGGAGCTGAAGCAGCAGTTTGAAGGTAAAACAGTGTTGCTTGGAGTAGATGATATGGATATATTCAAAGGTATCAATTTGAAACTTTTAGCGATGGAGCAGATGCTCAAGCTACATCCAAATTGGCAAGGACGGGCTGTTCTGGTCCAGATTGCAAATCCTAGCAGAGGGAAAGGAATAGACGTGGATGAAATTCAATCTGAAATAGAGGAGAGTTGCAAGAGAATTAACAGGGAACTTGGGAAGCCTGGATATGAACCCATAGTTTTAATTCACAGTCCATCATCAATCAGCGAGAGAATGGCTTATTATAGCATTGCTGAATGTGTTGTAGTGACAGCCGTGAGGGATGGGATGAACCTGACTCCTTATGAATATATTGTCTGCAGACAAGGAGTATCTGGTGCAGAACCAGGGTCTGATTTGGGTGGGCCTAAGAAGAGCATGCTAGTGGTTTCTGAATTCATCGGCTGTTCTCCTTCCTTGAGTGGTGCGATTCGTGTCAATCCATGGAATGTTGAATCAACTGCCGAGGCAATGAATGAGGCTATATCAATGGCTGATCCAGAGAAGGAGTTGCGACACGAGAAACACTATCGTTATGTTAGCACCCATGATGTAGCTTTTTGGTCTAGAAGCTTCTTGCAAGACATGGAGAGAACTTGTGCTGAACACTTCAGGAAAAGATGCTGGAGCATTGGACTTGGTTTTGGTTTCCGAGTAGTGGCCCTGGATCCTAATTTTAGAAAGCTTTCTATGGATGATATTGTAGATGCTTACTGTCGGGCTAAAAGCAGGGCTATATTGTTGGACTATGATGGCACATTAATGCCTCAGAATTCAATTGTTAAGACTCCAAGTGCACAAGTTATCTCTCTGTTGAATAGACTCTCTGCTGATCCCAGGAATATAGTTTTTATGGTAAGCGGAAGAGGAAGGGATAGCTTAAGCAGGTGGTTTCTTCCATGCAAGAAGTTGGGACTTGCTGCAGAACATGGCTACTTTGTAAGGTATATCCCTATTTTTCTGCCTTGTCATATTTATAATCTCTTGTTCTTCCATTTAATACGAGTTAACTATTACTGTAAGGATTATCAGTGAAAAATTTAGATAGCTTTTTGCTATTGAGTGGGGTTTCTGCCTGGATAGGACTTTAGGTATGAAGTAACCATGGAAACTGCATGAAACTATTGCGTAGCCTAAACATACCTTCCTCGTGGTATACCTATTAAATATAGAAAAATATTGTGCATGGTGAATTTTATTTTCATCTTATTACGGAGGAAATGTATGCCTGAGAATTCTTGAGAATAACTAATATTTTCCCTTCTTTCAATATTTCTTGACCGGGTATCTTACTTTTTCATTGCATTACTCCATCTGTTTTCCCCTTTTTTGTTGTTTCATTCTTGGGGAATTGTGGGTGAGAAAGGGTACACAAATACCATCAGTAATTTCAATAAATTCTAAATGACCCTTTGATCTTTTCTATGTCCTTTTTAGTTTTATTGTATTGTTTTGCTACATTATGGCATATGGATCTTAAATTTTGCAGATGGCCACAACTAGAAGAATGGGAAACATCTGCCCAGAGTTCTGATTTTGGTTGGATGCACCTCGCAGAACCAGTTATGAAATCATACACTGAAGCTACTGATGGTTCTGGAATAGAAAGAAAGGAAAGTGCGTTGGTCTGGCATTATCAGGATGCGGATCCTGTATTTGGTTTTTCACAGGCGAAGGAAATGTTGGATCATCTAGAGAGTGTTTTAGCTAATGAACCAGTTGCTGTCAAGAGTGGGCAATTTATTGTAGAAGTCAAGCCTCAGGCATGAATTAATAACTGTCTTTCTGCCCTTACATTTTCTTTTCAGCTTTTTTTTCCCTAGTTCTATATCTTTTGATATTTGTCCAATGTGTAGTCTCATTTAATATTGTCCAGCATGTCCAACCTTGGTTTTCATAGCCTTTTACGGGGTCCGATCTCTCAAGCATAAACTTTTTACAATCATCTCTCTTTCATTAAAATTCCATTCTAGTTGATGTATGAAGATTTGTGGCAAATGCGACTTGTTTCAGATATTTAATTTCATACTAGTAGTGTACAACTTAAAACATCTGAAATGGGTAAATTCTTCATTAAAAAAAAAAGGAAAACAAACAAGTGAATTCCTCTTCGTATAGCCAGAAATGAAAATTTTGTGAGAGTTCTGACCAAAATAACCTTGAGTATTGTTTTTAGTTCCCTTATTTTCCTTTTAAAATATTTTTAACAGATGATGGCAATCACATACATCCACTATCTGCATCCCGCTCCGACACTACGTGACCTGCATCTTAACTCACACTCTTTTCTCTTTTACCCTTTTCCTTTTCATGCATAGGCAGATGTTTATCTACTTGAAAATTTTGGGCTTATTTTTCTATAATATAATTTGAAGTTGAGTAATAACAATGTGAATGCCTCTTCGATTCAGGGTGTAACCAAAGGCATAGTTGCAGAAAAGGTTTTTGCATCAATGACCGAGAATGAGAAAAAGGTTGATTTTGTGCTCTGCGTGGGTGATGATAGATCTGATGAAGACATGTTTGAAATAATTGGTAATGCATTGTCGAGGCGACTTCTTTCTCACAACACCGAAGTTTTTGCCTGCACAGTGGGGCAAAAACCAAGCAAAGCCAAATATTATCTGGATGACTCATCTGAAGTGATAGAAATGCTAGAATCTCTAGCCGAAGCTTCTGGTTCTCCAGCTTCATCTGATGAGGAATCTGATAGCTCCTCAAGAAAAGGCAGTCACGTATCATTTATTTGAATCTGTTTAGTTCTCCAATCGGACTCCCTAGAATCAGTTCATGCTGTCAGTCCTCATGTTAGATTTTAGGTTCTTAAGAATGTATATGTTGCAATCTTCTGGTTTATCACTTTTCATCTCCTTGCTATTCTTTATTTTTAGTCGAGTCTAAAGGTGCAATTACTTATGATTTTGTCGCATGGGATACTTTGGGTGATTCTAGGTGGAAGTCTGGAACTAGTCGAGAAATCAGTTTCCTAGGCTATTCTTATAATGCTCTTTTAGATAGTAAGCAAACTTTGACTGATCTTTTGGCATCATAACGATTCTTGCTACAATGAAAGAGTGGCAGAATATCTTCTTCAAACTAGCATGAAGTCCACCGAGAGAGATGTATTGAGATTGGTTTCACCTCTGTTTCATTATAATCAATCTCAAGGTGAAATTTCAAGTTCTTAGAAGTCTTGTTCGTCGATTAAAGCAAACTCAATGTTACATGACCAATGGTGTACTCGAACTGATAAATTCTTGTAAAGTTGCTATGGTGGCAGCCTATCCATGTCGATTGGCTCTATTGACTTCAGCACAGTGCTATATATACAGGTCAAACCTGTTTTCTGTTCCGTGAAGGGGATCCAGACAGATAATATGTGCATATGGGTTGGATAATTGCAATAAAGTCTTGCAGAATGTTAAGTGACAACTGATAAATATTCATCATTCTTTTTTGTTTTTGTCTTTTTTTCTTTTTATGAATTCTTGGATGCTTCGATTGTTGCATTGTTTCTTTTAGCAATATGAGGGTAGGCATTGTTGCTCTCATTCTCATCTACAAAGTGTATTATGAAGTTGGTAGGTGGTGTTTTTGGTGCGCTGTTTTTTTGTGGCTTCAGAGTAACATTTAGTTTTGTATAGGCCTCTAGGAACGAGCATAAACAGGATGATCAAATGGTATTGGTAGCGTGAGAAAAATTATCGAAGTTGGTATAGTAAGCCATTCTTCAGGGCTAAAATTGCCAAGTTTCGTCTGCTCAAAATAGTCATTCCATTCCATCAAAATTCTTGAATATTCTTCAGGGCATGAAAAATTGTTGGAGAATTCGTTAGCTTTCAGTGTTATGTCCTTGAAACTTGGAGAATGGCTGTTCATGTTATGTTAACACTTGCTGTCATGTATTCGAACAATATTTTTAAAAAAGAAAATAAGAATGTAAATTGCTTGCTTGTAAAAAAAAAAAAATCAAAATACATATTACAAGATTTAAAATACAGATTCCAATTAATACACAAAATTATATGAGTGGTTGTCCGATTTTAGTAATCCGGAGTTTTATATATTTTTAATTTAGTTGGGTTTTTTTAGTATTTAATATTTATATTATTTTATAATAGTTAAGAGACTAATAAAAATTGTTTTGATGAGGATATTAACTTTTCTTCTCAATCTACTCTTTTATTTATGATTAATATTAATCATCCCCTTTCGTTTGCGTGCTTTGAATATTTGTGCGGTTATTTCTTTTCAATCTATCTTTTTATTTACGATTAATATTAATCATCTCTTTCCACTTGTGTTCTTGTAATATTTGTGCGGTTGATTCATAGTCTTTTATGATTCAAGTACACAATATTTTGGTGTCATAGCGTTGTAATATCATGAATGTTTAATATATTAGCCTCGTATATTTATGACACATGCAACGTGTATAATTCGGTGACTAGTATTTTATTATAGATTTACAAAATTTCCCCTACGGTTGATATTATTATCGGCCAAGAGATTAATGACGTGGCCTTATCTCAGCTCACCTGCAAGAACTTCTATTCTATCCACGAATTCAATCCTATTTGTCTTCTTCCTTAAAAAAATGGCATCTTTCAACCACAATTTTGTTATTCGTTTCAATACCTCCTGGAATTCTTGTATATTTTTCTTCTGTTCTTCGTATGAACTATTATTCAAGTGACCTTTAATCTGATACTGGGTTCTCTCATGATTCCTTGAAAGCAAACGACAAGTTGTACGATGTGTGCGCTCTCAGCTCATATGAATCATCCTTTTCGGAAGGTTCCGAGCTAAGATTTCCTTTTTGTTTTAGGAAATTTCCCACGTTTTGAAGTGCGATTAATCTTTTTATTTCCCTTTTTCTTTTCTTGGCAGAATCCCATTTTAGAGTGGAGTACATTTTCATCGAAATGGAGTTCTTTTCATGCAGGTAGCTTTCATGGCAAACAGTTTATTGGATTTACATTCGGCCCAAGGAAACATAATGCCGGTAATTGACGCGAGACATTTATTTTTTCTATGTTTGTTTTGTCAGAATATTGTTTTTTTAGGGTGCTGTATTTTCAGGCACAGCAGAGGGATCCAAATTGTTTTTTTAGATGTTTATAAAGTGGATATTTTGTGTTGCAGCAACAAGGTTTTGTTATCCTTTAGAATTGGTTACTGAGATTGAATAATTTGGTATTTTCTGCAATTCAACTTTATAAACATTGTAAATGATTGTATGATATAAAAGTATTGGATTTGGATCCTCTACTTTTTTGAAAATACAGCACTTGGTGCTGTGCATTTTTTTCGATCATCTTGTGGACTTCACATCATATGAGATAAATTTAAAAAGTCGTTAGATTAAACGAGATGATCATGTGATCATCTCGTGTAAAAAGTGTACAGCACTTAGTGCTGTGTTTTCAACACAGTAGAGGATCCAAATCCAAAAGTATTTTACAGTGTGTTTTAAAGTTAAGTGTTGTCTGTGGACCTGACACAATGTGCAGCGGAATATTTCAATACACAAAACTTTACGTAAATAAAACAACATACAAAGAATTATGTACAAGTGTGTTCACTTGTACGATGTCTTAGGACAAAAGATTCACTAAAATATATTTTTAATTTACACAAAAAACAATACAAGTGAATTAAAGAAAATCTAACTCCATTAACAGAGTGAGAGAGCAAAGTATATCCAAAACACTTATCAAACTAAATAACCAAAACTATAGATGCAGCTTTTGTGAAGTCGAAAATCTTTTTGATGAACAACACACTAACATGCACTTTGATTAGTTGTTGTGTCTGCGTGTCTTCAGCACTTCACGGCAACACAACATTAAGCCTTGACTTGAGCACTTATCTCTTCGATGTAAATCTTCACTTCTCGTGCTTGTTTTTGTGGCGTCTCTCCTCTCTCTCGCCACAGCTTTCATGACAGCTATCTTTTATATTTATATGCTGCAGCTATCTTTTATATGTTTCTTTTGCCTTAGAGTTTATTTCATAAAAAAAATCCTACAAGATTTGGAAACAAGAGTTTTATTAGAAAATAAACTCTTTTAAATACTAATACCATATTTAGAGTTCTTATCATAAATATCTATAGTCAAAACTCTATAATTTAATAAATACAATATTATCAAAAAAAAAATTAAATAAAGAAAAAATTATATTCCTTTCAAACTTATTATTTGATCCATGGGCTATATTCAGAATTTATGGTGACTTCATAGTTGCAAAATGAAATCAATGTAGTTCAGTGGGCGGTCGAATCAATGAAGTTTGAAGGTTTCAAAGCTTCATTTTATAGGAGAATGACATCTAAAGTTGAATATTTCGGGCTATTGTGAGAATCTGTATAATAGACTCTAGGTACTTAGCAAAATTGATGAACTTCTGTTGTTAGAACAGTCTATTGTGCAATCATATATTACTTCACATTGGTCTCACAAGTGGAAGTGGGACATGGCATTTGGTCTTCCATGCACAAGATCATTCCTTTTTTTTATAGGAAGATAGGAGTCTCTCTCCTTTTTTACTGTGAATTCGATCCAAGTTCATGATTCTTGAAATTTTGTATGTTATAAATTGTGACTTGAGTTGTTTGATGAATGAAGGACTTGTGGTTTCACCTATTTGCGTGTTGCCATTAACTGAGTATAATGTTGAGAAGGTGTTGGATGAAGTAAGGCCAGGTCTTATGGCAGATGGAGGAAATGTTGTACTACATGAAATTGATGGTCTTGTTGTGGTACTTAAGCTCCAAGGTGCTTGTGGATCGTGCCCGAGTTCGACCATGACACTCAAAATGGGGATTGAGACTCGCCTAAGGGACAAGATCCCCGAGATTGAATCAGTTGAGCAGATACTTGACACGGAAACCGGCCTCGAGTTGAATGAGGAAAATGTGGAGAAGGTAACACAGGCATTTTTCTTTCAGACTATATTTTAAGAATTTCAACTTTCCATTAAGATGCCCTGGAGCTGCTTAGTACTACTACTTTCAGTTGATCTAAAACTATGTCATAATTCAATATGATACTTTCAAACAGAGTTAGAGGGAGTTGGTATGTTACATTCACTTTGTTTCATGGGTCTGAGTTTTGATGGGGAAATACCACACTGCAATCATGTTTCTTATTAAATTTATCAATATTTGGAAGTTAATTGAGCTTGCGAATTATAGCCATGATTCAAACATTAGCTTCATGGAGCTCGACACTAAACGAATGTTTATGATGAACTGAAGTCTTGAAAACTCCAACTCCAGCTGAGCTTAAGTAATAAAAAGTTTCTTTTTGGAGTTTGGAATCAGTTTGAGTAAAACACAAGCTCTAGATGTAAAATATAAATGGAGAATGACCAATATTTGAGCTTTGATTCTTTTCCAGGTTCTATCAGAAATCAGGCCGTACTTGTCTGGAACGGGCGGTGGTATACTCGAACTCATCCAAATAAACGACTATGTTGTAAAAGTTCGACTGAGCGGACCTGCGGCTGGAGTGATGACAGTTCGTGTAGCTCTAACGCAAAAGTTGAGAGAAAAAATACCAGTTATTGCTGCTGTCCAGTTGATAGAATGAAATATATATTTTTGTAAGAATCCAACTAAGGTTGATTTCACATTTCCCATAACATTTTTTATGGAGAAAAGTTCCGACTTTAGAGGTTTATTTAATCGAAGCATGTTTTGCAATATTTACTTATTTTCTTGTTTTTATTAAGCTTGTATAGTTATAGAGTAAAGAAAAAAGAAATGGACTTTGTAAAAGATATGTAACACCCACGTCTTCTTTGGGTTCATTCTACGTCGGAGTGTCACATTTTGTTATTTTTTATACAAAATGTTTATGTGAACATATGAATAAAAAAAAAAGTGGAGTTTATCAGTATCATTTTGTTTGAAATGAAATTTTCATATGGACATCTAATACAAATACATCTACATTGTTATTCTCGATATAACATAGACCGACATCAAAATGGTTGTATGAGACAAATTAATTATATTTAAAAACTCATATTTATAAAAATCAGATATAAAATATCTTAAAAATAAAGTAAATATGTTTACAAAAATTTAACAAAAAGATTAAATATACTTTATTTTAAAAAAATTAAAAAAATATTAGCTTATTAATATTTATAGTGTTTTTTTTATACAATTTAGATTTTATTATGTACCCAATATAGGTAGTCGCAGTTTCTTGATTGTGTACCAAATTGACTTTGTTCCACCTCTTGCCATTTTCTTCTCAGGGACCTCTGAAAATGGCGAACTGCGTACCCTCTATCCTCCTCCTCTGCCTCCTCGCAGCCGCCGTCTCGGTCTCCGCCCGCCCCTGTAAAACCATATTCTTTATCACCACCACCACCACCACATATTACCCCCGTAACCCTAATCCAGATCCCCTTCTTCAGAACCCCCGTTATCTCTCTCTCATATTCACCACCGCCACCGCCACCGCTCGATTCCCTCACAGCCAGCCTTCCCTCAGCTTCGGCTCAAACTCTTTCGAAGACGAAGCCCACTCGTCATCGATGGCGTCATCCGATGCTCCTGTGAGATTCTACTCCTCCGTCTCCAGCTCTATTCGTGATCGCAGCAAAGATATCATGGGAGTTGTTGGGGCTCTTCTTGTTGGTGTTGGTTTTGGGGTCCTCACTGGTGCCGCGATATTCTTTGTTTGGGCACTCTTCTCCCCCCGCCATTTTGACTTTTCTGATGGTTCTGACAGCGAAGACGATGACATCAGCGCCGCCAAGAAATTCGGGTACGTTAAGATTCCTGCAGAGTCTAAGGTGATTGATGGTGGTGATGCCGTCAGGCCGCGCCCCCTGCCAATGAAGTAGTTTGATCCTTTGTAGAATTATCTTCGTATAATTGTTTTTAAGAATAAGCAAATACGATACTGTATAAGGATCTGTATTGATATGTATCACTTCATGTTATGGAATTGTGTTTTGTCCGGTATTACTTACATATTTCAATTTGCAGCTAGTTTCCATTTGCTTCTGTGATATATTATTAAGTTTGGGTCCATGATTTGAACTTTGAGATTAATGGGTTACACTTAACTGCTTCTGATGGTAAATTTCAATGGCCCTAACAATTATTTGAATTTGAAAAGTGAATTTATTTTTTGTTCAGCCAATTTTGCATGATACATTAGGGAGACGGAATATAAATCCAAGAAGCACAAACCTATGCATCCAAATGCTGTTTTAAAGTTTGATATTTTGTTTTTTTGAGTATAACTGGCCCTCAACCACCACTGAATTCTAATCATCTACTTCGACCTTGTGGTAGAACTTGCACGTATGGTATAATGGACTCGGTGAGATGTAGAATGTATTCTCTACTTCATTGCATTTGTTAGACTTGGCCACTGCTTTCAGTGTGGGAATAATTCTGGAATTTGGTTAGCATTTGTCTCGAGTTGAATCCAAACTCGAGTTTACCCGTAAGTGTTACCTTGTCATAGAACTTGCACGTATGGTATAATGGACTCGGTGAGATGTAGAATGTATTCTCTACTTCATTGCATTTGTTAGACTTGGCCACTGCTTTCAGTGTGGGAATAATTCTGGAATTTGGTTAGCATTTGTCTCGAGTTGAATCCAAACTCGAGTTTACCCGTAAGTGTTACCTTGTCATAGAACTTGCACGTATGGTATAATGGACTCGGTGAGATGTAGAATGTATTCTCTACTTCATTGCATTTGTTAGACTTGGCCACTGCTTTCAGTGTGGGAATAATTCTGGAATTTGGTTAGCATTTGTCTCGAGTTGAATCCAAACTCGAGTTTACCCGTAAGTGTTTTCTTGTCTTATATGTAACACGCTTGGGAGTTAAAAAGTATCTATCTCGGAGTAGACTCGTCCGAAGGCTTGCTTACTACAATGTGCACGGTGAGATTAGGAGGACCCCTGGGGATTGGGTGTGGTTTTCCTTGAAGTTTCAGGTTCTTTAATTTGTTATCTTTATTTCTTGAATGTTTGGAAGAGATTACCTAAAATAATCAAATTGTGTTATTTAACAACTCAATTAGAACGTGTGCTGTGCATTAGGCTTACTTGTTTTGTTTTGCGATTTGTGTAGAAAGATGACTGAATTTGATTTAGGGATATTTATTTTTTAAAAAAATTACCTTAAAAATTCAAACAGGTTCTATTTAGCAAATCCGGTCTTGCATATTTGATCATGTTCTGTTGAGCATCAACCAAGATTTGTGTATGGAATATCTGAAATCCTGAAACGTATTCGAGCTGTGAAGCTTCTTGAGCAGGGTGCTCTACGCATGCAAAATGGTGTTGCACGATAACTGGAAATCCTTTGATGGCAAGGAAAGAAGCCATGGAATTCCAACTTATGCCACAAATTAGTATCTACATTTTGAATTCAGTTTCCATATTGCTTAATTCCTGGTTTATCTGAGATGTCTATTTATCATATTTTGTCGTTAAATTATTTAGCTGCCATAGACGCAAGAATGACTGGTTTAACAAGCCAAGCAGCAAGAATGAATGAATGAGGTTTTTTTTTTAAAAAAAATTATCACCCAAACTTGTGTTTTTTTTAAAAAACTGTAATCCAAGCACATGATAAAACAGTGTTCTTATGATGAGTTCTCCCATGCTAGAAAGTAGCATCGATATCGAGCACAACATAATTTATTACATTATCTAATCAAGCACAACATATTTTATAATATCATACCAATTATCCATATATCATTATCCCAATGCTATATCACACCCTTATTGCACCACATTAGCTATGTGGTATGGGGTTTTATCAATACATGATATACTACTATTCTAGCTAATTGATGATACACTTTTTCAGGACCAAGTGTGCACCATGTTGAGGCTGAAGAAGCATAAATCCCTGAGGAGCGTGCGTATAGGAAGCTGAAAGCTCGAAAGAGAATCGTTGCAGAATCATAACCATTGCCATTTTTGCTTCTAACCATTGCCATTTTTGCTTCTACCATTGCGAAAGTTTGTCCAACGCAAATTCGGGGTCCCCAACCGAATGGGAAGAATATGCCTTGGCCTTTTTGTGCCTTGGACACTCCATAACTGAATCTTTCAGGATTGAACTCCAATACATCGTCCCCCCAAATCTCGGGCTCGTAATGCAATAACATTATCGGCATGGACAAATGCACGCCTTCCGCAAACGTAAATTCCCCTAGTTTCATTTCTTCAGTAGCCCTTCGAGTAAGAGCAACTACAGGTGGGTAAAGCCTCAAGACCTCGTACAAAATCATGGTAACCTGAAAAAAAAAAACAGTGAAGAGAATTACAAACAAAAGATGCTAGGTCAAACATGTATCAAACATTAGACTTGTATGATTAGGTGAATGCAAATGTTGAGGTGAGAAATACGAACAATTTTCAGTTGATTCAACCCATCAAATTCCGGATTTTGGTTCCCAAAGACTTGCAAAACCTCTTCTCGAGCTCTCGTTTGCCACTCGGGATGTTTACTCAATAAGATCATTGCCCAAACGAGTAAAATAGAAGTAGTCTCCTGTCCAGCAAAATAAAACAGTTTACACTCTTCTACTACTTCGTCAATGGTCATTCCATCATTCTTGTCACCACTTTGTTCGATTTCTTTGAAATTTGATTCCAACAATATGCTTAATAAGTCGTCATGGGGTGCTTCCCCCGCTTTCGTTGCCTTAACCCTTTTACTTATAATACTCCTTATTGAAGACTGAACTTGTTTTTCAATCTCTTTCATTCTTCTGTGCCTTTTAGTAGGCACAAATCTGAGAAAAAATGAAAGTAACATGATCAGAAATGAGAAGCTCTCACAACTTATAGTACTAAAGAAGATGGTTCAATTCTTGAGAACAGTTTCTTGCCAAATTTCACTTATCCTTTACTTAAAATCTACATGCTGCATCAACTTTGATAATATGAAGTCTCTAGAAAAGATTATACGGATATGTAGAGTTTACAAACCATTATCTGATTTTGTTACCTCCACCCAGGTATGTAAACTGATCGGACAACCTTAGCAAAGTGCTGCATCTGTTCTTTTTGAAGTTCGAATATTCTTCTTCCTTCTTGATAGCTACTACCAAATGCCGTTCTTGATATTGCATCACTCGTTAAGTTTTGTAGATGTGGCCACACGTCCACCTCGCAAGATCCTTCTGGGGACATGCTTTTATCCCACTTGCTCAACACGTCCTCACAACTCAAATTGAAGGCCGGAATCATTAGCTGCTCAAAAGCAAAAGAAGCATCAACATATACAGTCCTAACTAGTCAAAACAATATTTCTCGACCAGCCTAAAATAAGGCTTCCCAATTCTCAATTTTATTACATTCACAGATAATTTGCCTAGGTTTTCTAATTATGATCTGGGAATGGAATCAGCATATAAAGGGTATGATTCAATAAAGAAAACCTTCAACTTTTCGAGATGGAAAGCGGGATTGATGATTTTTCTGTGTTTGGCCCATTTATCTGTCTCGTAGCTCACTAATCCTTGCGCAAGTAGCTTGGTCAGAGGATTCTCATTTTTGGGCTTCTGGTATAGATTACTCTTCGACATCACCTCTTTTACAAGTACAGGATCTGTGATAATAACTATAGGCCTTGGCCCAAGCCAAAAAAACGATGCATTTCCTGCAAGGCATGAATACTAAAATGAGACATACTTGAACTGCTTAGCCTGTTTACAGAAAAATATTTATGTTCATACCAACTGATGTTTTTTCTTATGCATTATGATCGTTACATATGTTTTCTGTGAAAACTATCCATTTAGGCCATAAATTTTTTGGATTGAGCGCTTATTACTGCCAAAAACTACAGTTGACATAACATCTTTACTTAAACTTTCTTAAATGCTTTACCCTAAACCAGTACGATCATCAAGTTTCGATTGTTCTCCAAAGCAAACTATTATTCCCTCCCAATAATCATACCACCTTGTAACTCATGGAAATAAAAAATACAACCTCCAATCTGATAGCAATGGTTACACTGAATGTTTGTCACTTTATCAATAGTTAAAGTTAATTATCACGATGCAACTCAAATCTTTAAAATTATACAACAAATCAAACATCACATCTCGATCACTTTCTGTATGCTCTCCAACATTTTTTTTAAAGAAAACTACTCTTCAGACTTTAGTTCAGCATGTATTAATTTTTGGCTCTTCTGTTATAAAGTCAATCAGGTGACCGCTAACCAAATCTTCACACTCATTACCCAACTCACGCTTAAAATTGTTTCACTCAGCCAGTGCTAACTCGAAGCAACCAATTTTCGATCCTCCTATAATTCCAACATCTTTGATATGCTGTTAAATGAGTGTCATCAATAGGTTGATCCTAAGAATGTGCAGCAACCAAGAAAAAGGAGTATTCTGATAATTGCTCCTTTGAAAGAAGCCACTAGCGATTGTGACAGTTGGGAAGAGTTGTTGCGCTAGTTCAAGAAAGTGACTGGGGAAGCATTGGTATACATATATACAGATGGTTTCAGGAAAAGAGAAACATAGACTTTTCTTTTGGATCTTTTCTGGAGGTTAAGAACTCGGACAATTCTCTCGATGTTGGAAGCAAGTGTGAACAAAGGAGAGGAAAGTGTCATTGAGAAGAGGGATTAAACTCTTGCTCTGTTTTGTTTTAGATTCCAAAAACATAGTGTAAAATTACATTTGAAATATTCAGAAGACAACAAATTCAAGAAAACGAAGTAAAAAATCAGAAGGCTGGCCATACCATATTTTTTGATGGTTTTGAAGGGAAATGGAACGACCCTTGGTCTGATATCATCATCAAGACTTATAGGCTTTGATTTTGCTTCTTCCATTATCTTCCACAATTCTTTCAAGTCCCCATGGAGGAATCTATAAGGATTCCCATTGAAACCCTGCTTCCTCAACAGTTTCTCCATCTTCTTCGGCCTGAACCACAACCAATTCGCCACTCTCCATACGAAAATGAGCAGCGCCAAGACACCAAAAGCTGAGATTGTACTTGTGGCGTACCTCATTAGTTCTTGAACTCCCATTTCCATTACTATTACTTTTTTTTTAATGGATAGATGGGTGGATAGACAGATAGATATATATAGAAGAAGAAGAAGAAGAAGAAGAAAAGTATTTTGATACTCTTCTTTATTATTATTATTCACAATGGCGACGTGAGGTAATCTCTTCTTTGGGTTTGACTCGATTGAGCCAGCAAATTCCTCTAAAGCTTTATCTTAATTCTTTTTTGGTTGAATAATATACATATATATGCAACATGTGCGTGGACGTGTCTAGCGGCAAAAGTGAGGTCTTGAGTCCGAAAATATAATTATTTTTAAAAATAGCTAGGATTAAATTAAAACATTGATAGTTTTATGTCAGGAATGTGACTATGGAAATTTGAAAATAAGAGATTAATATATGTATTGTGTTGATTGATCTATGACGAACGTCTATTTTGATTGTTTTGTGAAATCGAAGTACATTAATTCATTCGACTCAAAAAAGCTCAACATCTTTATATGATAATGAAAATAATGATCAACGCGCACAAAAAGATATTTAATTTAAGGTTGTAAATTGAAATTACACATTATTTAAATCTTGTTGTTTTTTTTAACATAACTGAAGTCGAAAAACTTTCAAGTCTCCAAAGCAACATATATAATAATAAAAAAAATTGAACCTCGAGACTCGAGATGTAATTATAGAATTAAAGCGTAAGAAGAAAATTCAAAGTTAAATATCCGAAAAATGACAAAAGTACGATATATCAGTAAAAACAATACATGTAAGTGCATCGAGTCATCAAATTTCTATTGAAATATGATCTGTACCAAGAAAAACACTTGTCATTAGTTGGTTATTAGCGGTATCCCGAAAACGTCTGGGTCAAAATATGACTTTCAAATTAAGTTTTAATTACTGGATGCTGCAAAAAAGAGTGGTGCAAAGATTGAGCATCGAGATGTGACTCTGGAATTAAACCATCTAACCAAAAACAAAGAAATAAGAAAAGTCAAAGTTAAAAAAGCAAATGACAAAATAATTGTTAAAATGTTCAGGAATTCAATATCTAATATTGTCCTTTAGACTCGAGTAAATTGAAATTTAATGTTATTTAAATTAAAATTATTTAAAGTAAATTATTTATCACAAAATTTTCAATTTTCCGTATTTCTATGATTATAATAATTTATATTATCTCATTTCACATATTTTTAATTAATACTCTTAATTAGCAGTAAATTTTTTTAAAATCATATTTTAAATTCATTTTGATTTGTGATATTTTATCGATAAAAACATACTAGGTTTTTTGATGCAAATATGATACATGTTCTTTTTATTATTTTTATAACTTAGATATATTCGATCATATTTTTTTTTTCATTTATGATAATTTCATATGATGATTCAGGTAATTTGAATAAGTTATTTTGTCATTCAATGTCGATTCCTCAACAGAATATTGTATTGTTTTTTCATTTTTTTCGAACAATCAAATTTTATATAACATGTGTTCAAATTTTTTCTCCCAATATTCAATATGTAAAATTGTTTAATTTATTTGTTATTATCATTGTGTTAAGTTGATATTATTTAAAGAAACTATATAAGACTCTTATGATTTATTTATGTATTAATTTTTTTTTATATTTCAAATCAGAATTTTTTTCATTCAAATAGAAATGTATATATAATTATTATCCTTTATTATTATTAAGAAATTATACGTTTGAGTGGAATATTGAATTGTCAATTGATAGATTTTTTAATATCATTGATTCGATAAAAATGTTGAAAAAATGTGATATATTTCAAAAAATAAAAATATAGTTATTTCTTGATTCTTAATTATCTTCATTCCTTTCTTTTTCTTCTCATTTCGTAACATTATTGTAAATTAAAGTTCTTACCCATAAATAATTAGATTATTACGTCGAAGTGAATATCATTTCTTAAAAATAGAAACTATACAAGTAAAAAATCAAATTTATATTTTAGTTTTGCTATATAGATATGTGATCATCCATTTCACCATTTATTATTTGAATTTAGACATTATAAAATGGATTTTAATCCTCTGATTTTAAATAATTGATTCGTCTGTTTCGCTAATAATGATTTATTATTTTGTGACATAATTATCCAACACATTTGAAGGAAACTTAAATTAACATTATTTGATTTGGAGTGGTGCATAATCTAAAATATAAGGCAACATATATCAGTTTTGCAGTTGTAGTTTTTGTCATTTGTCTCGTGAAAAAATAATAATCTGGAATTAACAGATTTTTTGGTGGAATATATAAATACGTTGGGACATGAAATAAACGAGAGTTTTGTGAGAGTAATATTGGATGTTTTTTTTTTATTTATGATTTTAAACTATTTGAACATGTCCAAAGAACAGAACTGGAAACTTATTTAAATATGAGTTAATTCATTTACAAAGAAAAAATATGTCTAAATTTAAAGAGAACCGTAGATAACCAAACAAGAAACATCACAAATTTCATTTCAAATTAGACAAATTAGTTAATAAGAACAATGATGTGTTGTCAATTGTAGTGAAAGATGTGGAGAAACCAAGTGAAACTTCAAAAAAACAAGAACAAATAAAATGGAGTAAGACCCGAAGTATGAACGACTCAAATAAACAAAATAAGAAGGTATTAAAGAGACTAATCAACATCAACTCCGATGATGAAAAAGAAACATGTAAATCAGATATGATGATGGATTGCTGAATTAATCGAATAAAGTAGTGAGAAAAATTAAAAAATTTAAAATATATAAAAGATATTGAATATTGATTCAAAAATCAAAGAAGAAAAAATTTGATAAATTAAACCATGGTTGTTTGAAATGATAGATAAACTGTGAAATAATATTTGTTATTGAATAACTTGTGAAAAATTATGTGCATACGTTGATTTGCAAATTTAACCTAATATTCATAATGTACTCAAGTTCGTTATCCACGTACAACGCACATACTTTGTTAACCTAATACTTTGCTTATTTTTTTGTTGTTGAATAATATACATATATGCAACGTCTGTGTGAACGTGCACATTTGGTCAATTGGACCAATAATTGTTTGGTCTAATCCTGAGTCTCGAAATATAATTCCAAAACAAAAATATCCCAGAAAACATATAATTAAAATAAATTTAACATTCAAATTTTTCCAAAAACTCTGATATTACATGCCATAAACAACAAAGCATTAAAGTTTTCATTAACCATTTCAATAAATATGTAATTTCATAGCTTTATTCACTTGCTGATATTTTTTTTTTTTTGAAAAAATAAAATAAAATAAAATAGCCCTTTGTTTCTGGCCCTTCTGTTAAATCTGTACATAAAACAAAATAATATATGATATAATATATACGATTTGTCTTTATAAATGTATTAATGACTATAATATAATTTACTACAGCTATAATAATGTCATACTATTAATAGTCTTTGTCCAAAGTCCAAGACTAGTGACTTAAGCCATGACGGATGATTAATTATTGTTCTAGAAGCTCCATTGGTAGTTTATTTTAATTTAAATTATTATTATTGAAGGGGCCATCCATATTCCTAATTAAGTTAGGATTAGATACTGAAAAAAGAAACTGCATGAACTTATTCAAATCTTACGTGAGTGCCCCATCATCTAAATATTACCATGAAATACCATAATAATAAATTTCAAAATTTCAATAATTTAAAATTGATGTTATCCGATTGAATTGGGTGAGCCGGGTCGGGGCAATTCACCGAATCGTATGAGAGTTTTGTTTGGGAAAATGAGCAAGTGATATATGTTGATGATTATGGCTTCAAAAGTTACCTGCAAACAAGGAAATGAACTCGTGAATGGCGTTGGAGGGGTGTCCGGTGTAGCCACTCCGATGCTTAAGTTAGCAGGTGAAGATGAAGGAGAAAATGGTTGTATATGTGTGAGGATATATGTGAGTATGAGAAAAAAAATCATCCATTTTATGTAATACATATATGCTATTTATAAGAGGGAAATATCATGATTACCTTGTTTTCAATGCCTACTTATTACTTAGGGTAATATGGCTACCCATATCCTACTTTTGACAACTTATTCTGACACGCCAACCCCTGTGGTTCTGACAGTAATGATTGCCAAACATACGGTATCCCATACTGATGCACTCGAGTGAAATGCTATTTCGAGCTATCCCGGGTAGAAAGTATCCCGAGAACTTGTATGAGAGCCCGGGCTTCGGATAACCCGGGGAGAAGATGTCCCGGACATTCACCCGCTTGGTTTCTGAAGAACTCCTCCCACAAAATTACCCTGATTTGGGTATCCATATAATATCTCGGGTCATCCATGACTCAGACTCTTACGGGAGTATAAAATATATATGCAGACATTGCCATTTTTGCCTCTAACAATATCGCGAAAGTCTGTCCAATGCAAATTCGGACCGAATGGGAAGAATATATGCCTTGGCCTTTTTGTGCCCTAGACACCCCTTGGCTGAATCTTTCAGGATCGAACTCCAATACATCGTCCCCCAAAATCTTGGAATCGTGATGCAATAACATTGTTGGGATGGAAAACTGCATCCCTTCCGGAGACGTAAATGGCCCTTGGAGCAAGACCAGAGCTACAGGTGGATAAAGCCTCAAGACCTAGTACAAAATCATGGCGACCTGGGCAAAAATATCGCAAGAATTACAAACAAGAGATACTACAACAAACGCTTCAATAACTATCTTTCAAGTGGCGATCATACTTGGTGATTGTCTCAGTTTATTCCATCCTCAAACTTTCAAATTTAGATATTAGCAATATGAACTTCGTTCTTCGTATACTTTCAGATCCTTCACAATGTTTTTGAAGGATTTTCCACGTATCCTTAGCAGAAACACAGTTGATCATGCTGTACATGTTTATATCAATTGATATGAAGATGACAATATGCCTTTGAATTGTAGTTTGAAATTTGGACTTAATCATTTGTCCAATCACTTTCTGATTTAATCAAACTATCACCATCTTCATCAGCTCTTTTCGGTGGAGTTCAACCGTTGACATGTTATTTCATATATGGATTTTATATAAAATCTTAATTTGATTTTCCAAAGAGAGTAGTTGGATCCATCCAAGGCATGTGGTCGTAGTGCGGCATTGCAAGTGACACGTCCATTGAATTTTACCTGTTAAACAAAATAACCAGAAACATATTTAGTAACGTCAAGAGTTGGCTCCGATACCAAGTTAAAGTGTTTTGTTTGACATGATGTTAAAATTGTGTGTATCAGATAAATATTATCTCGATGTTGTAACACCTTGTGACAACATACAACGTAATAATATAACATACAAATGATTAGAAATAACACAAAGATAATTATGCACAAGTGAAGACACTTGTGTCATGTGCGATGCTTCAGAGTAAAATAATCACTAGAAAAGAAATCGAGTTTACAAAAACAATACCAGTGAAAGAATGAAAAACTATATTCCTTAACAAATCAAGAAAGTAAATTTCATCTTAAAATCTCAACAACAAAAATAACCAAACATAATAATTCAAATCTTTGTAGCCGAAATTCGGAGCAACAAAACCATTCTTCAATCAACACTTTATACGGGTGTTATATTCAAATGTCTCCAATACGTCACGACAACACAGTAAATTTCGATGCTTCGTCTTTGCAAGTTCTTCTGAAATTTCTCGTTTTTCTTGCTTCTGCTCACGCCTGTACTCTCGCATCTCTTGTACATCAATTATTCTTCAATATATATAAACTTGTGTTGATCTAGATATAACTCCTTGAATATGTTCCTACAAAATTTTAAAAAAAATTAGTTTTTCATTAAGAAACAAATTTTTTTTAAATATTAAAGATCAAATCTAGAGTTTAAAAAACTCAATATTCTAGAAAAAAATTTTTTTTATACAAAATGCTACAGAGTTTCCAGAAACCATACACTCAATCTCAAAATTTTCATCGTTCCTAATACAGACTTGCATTCTTTTTCAACTTTCCCCAAATATATATGCTTTGTTTTCCTTATTCACTTGTCTCAAATATAAAGTCAAGTTAGCACTCTTGTTTTTTTAGTTTTTACTAATATATCTTTATTATCAACTAATTAATAGAAAATTTTCTATTAATTTGTGTACACTATCTTTTCAGTTACCATCTAATAAATTTTCTTTGTCTTACATCTCAATATTCATAGCTTTAATGATGTAATATCACTTGCTGAGGATTTTTTTTAAGAAAAATAATCCTTTATTGATGATTTTTTTTTTAAAAGAAAACAATCCTTTGTTGATGGTCCTTCTGCTAAATCTTATATATATATATAATTAATGAAATACAAAATTATTACCAAGAATTGAATGCGTAGCAAGCTTTAAAAAAAAAAAGCTATCACGTATGATTACTGTTCCAGAAGCTCCATTGGTATTTAATTTACTTATTTAAATTAATAATAATATTTTATGTGGTTTTTAGCCATTTATTGTGAATAAGTTTTTACATCAAAGTATTTTGATAACAATGAAAGGAGAATTTGACTCAGGAGTAGATCTCTTATGAGACGGTCTCACGAATCTTTATCTGTGAGACTGATCAATCCTACCGATATTTACAATAAAAAATAATATTATTAGCATAAAAAGTAATACTTTTTCATGGATGACCCAAATAAGATATCCGTCTCACAAAATACGACCCGTGAGACCGTCTCACACAAGTTTTTGCCTTGACCTTAATAACGTGATTTGATCATGTTATTGTTTATAAATTCAATGGAGGAATTATGGACTGAAATAATGG
Organism: Primulina huaijiensis; assembly: GCF_012295235.1. Lineage (NCBI taxonomy): Eukaryota > Viridiplantae > Streptophyta > Magnoliopsida > Lamiales > Gesneriaceae > Primulina > Primulina huaijiensis. The sequence goes on along the minus strand of NC_133310.1, from coordinate 18,367,403 downwards.
CCTCGTCCCCTATTGTTAAATAAATTTTGAAATGTATTTCTAAACCTATCCATTGATCTAAAAGAAAAAGTATATATTCCATCCACTTCATATACAAAAAAAAAAAAATTATAATGCATAAGTATTATAATCCTGGAACGAATATTCAGACATTTGATTATCGAATATATTACAAAAAAAATTCAATGAATTAAATCATTAAAAATCACAACAAATCTTAGATATCAAAGACGCGAGTGGAGAAACAGGAGGACAGAGATAATGAAACTGTCCAGTAAAGAACTAAAAAATAAGCTCTGAAGGCTCCATCCATACAATTTTCTCCATCAGTATGTTGTGAAACCTCAAACACCATACGAAAAAGTACCATGCCCTCGACGAGTCCAGGTTCGTGTGAGTAGGTAACACAGCCGGGGGAAGCTCAAGTACCGCCTGCAACAACCAAGAGGCTAAATCGATTAACCAGATTCAACACTATCCTTGTAGCTCAAAATGGCTTGAGGTGTAAAACAAGAGATACGCCAATGCATGAGAAAGATAATCCTGCATTGGTTTGGTAAACCAATCCTTGTGTTTATACCCGTTATTAAAAAAAAAAAAAAGATGGCGTCACACGATACTGCTCACAGGATCAGATCGTTCCGCCAAGTGAACAAACTCAATACAATGGTTTAGACTACTTAAAATCTAGTACATGTCCATACCAACCCCTCCAACACATGGATGACTCCCAGAGAAGTCCGACAAAGTTACATCTAATTGTGACACAATTCATTAGTTCAAATCCAAGAGATAACATGAGAAAAAAAGACCTGGGAGAATTTTTGCTGCTTTAAGTAAAATTATACCAAAAGCAAGGTTCATGGCTGGAAAATCACTAGAAGTTTACCCAAATTTAGTAGCATTTACACAAAGTTGTTCTTAAGGAGTGTCCTCATCCTGTTCACCAAGGATAACGTACTTCGAAGGACCACCCTCTTTTGTTGAATGAATGTTTTTCTCGCCATTCTGCAATTTCTGGTACCTGATATACAAAAGAGATCAAAATCAACAATGTAGAATTTTGCAGCAATGCTGAAGATTTCCATCAAGACGTGAAGTCCACATTTTTAAAGAGTGGTGAAATTGCGGTCATTTATGATTTTATTGTATATTTGCAATAAAAGAATTCAATATAACATTAAAATCATGAAAAATATCATGCTTCCCAGTTAGATGTTAATTGACAAGAGAAGTGAGACCATAGATATTGATTGTCAAATTACAGGCTAATCTTTTACAAATTCTAGAAAATAGGATTCACTAAGGCAAACTTTAGGTTTTCCTTCTTTTACATTTTCAGCGTGAACATATGGAACATACTTCTTCACAAGGTAAACAAAATATTTTTTTCTTTTTTAAAAGTAAAACATTCACATTACACACTCAACGTGAACGAAGAACCCGATACTAAAATCATGGAACACCAAAATCTTTGCTGCTAGATTAATATGGTTCATCACAAGTAAACTATAGGTCAATGGTATGTGTTTGATTACTGTCTTACTTTTTTTATGCACATACACACTCTCGTAATTTAAACACATAATATCTAAATGTAGGTCGATCACTTACTTGTACCAGTTAAACAAACCAACACCAGCCATTATTGTTATGAGGCCAAGACCTTTTAGCCATGTGAACTGGTCATGGAAATAGAAGACTGCCACCTGATCAAAATTTCAAAGATTCACAGAATGGCTTTAATATATTGGTTCTACACGAAACTGAATAAAATTAAACTAACTAAACATTTATATTCCTCACAAATCCAAAATTGTAGTGGGAAAAACAAAAGTAAAAAATCCAAAGTTGTAGTGGGAAAACAAAAGTAAAAACTAAGATTTATGGCAAAATGGAACATGCAAATTTATACCAATATAGTCACTGCCTCCTTCACCACTCCTGCTATTGTCACAGTTACAGCACTAGTGACTGACACGAGAATAAACTCCGTCAATACCTGCAATAAGACAGAACTCTAGCTTTTCATAGAACAAGGAATTCGTATTTTGAAGACAGACAAAACATAAACATTTGAAAGCAAGAATCAATTTTACTTTAATGATGTTAATCGAAAATCAAGGAAAACCATAAGTGGACACAAAATACATATAAGACACAGTGGCGACTCCTGATACTGTTCTGGCTATTTGATGAAACTGTTTTGGGATGTCTTCTTGGAATTACGATATATCCACATTTTTTTAATTTTTGTTAACTGAAAACGTCATGTCATGCAACAATTTTGTTGGACTAGTGATGCCTAATCACATAGTTTTAGTTATTTTCATGGTGTGAGGTGTTTTAAAATTTGAAAATTATTGGGTTAAAATATAATATATCGATGTAGTACTTATAGCAAATGATAAAAAGTTGTATTAAAAACTATAATTATATCAGGAGATACAAAATGAGATGAAAAATACACTTTCCGGAGATTGTAGGGGAGAATGCGATATTTGTTTGGTGTTTTCGACAACTGAAAATATTTTTAAAAAATATAAAACGAAGACTGCCCGTGCTTTATCGAGTTATTGAAACTGCTCAGATAAATAGTACTCCATCTTTAGAAAAAGTAGAGTAAAAGAATGATATAAAAAATATTTACCATGAAGAAAGCAAGTGTTCCACCAAACAACAATAGAAAACAACTTCTAGTAGTGTGCCACGAGCTGTCAAAATAGCTAGTCATTTTGAATTCGCGCCATGGATCCAACATCAAAGAAAGCAGAGCAGTTGCAATTGCCATAATTGGGGTCACATAGCTCATCAAAGTAAGTGGATTTTTAAGGCCTTGACACATAGGAAGGAAAACAACAAATTAGTTGGAAAGCCAAAAGAATGTTGTGGAATTTGATCTAATTCATCTAATTGTGGCAACGGTGAATTGTATAAATAACATATTTTGTCTGGTTTTGTGGTGGAAAGCAACTATTTTAACCATTAGGATATCATGATCAACCCGAAAACCGCCAAGTGATTTGACACCAAAACATGGTAATTGATTCACAATAATATCTACTCATCGCTTAGTCTCATAGTTACAAGGCGAGAAAAAAATTTAAGGCCAGACTGAGGGAATAAATGCACTTACCGTAGACTTCTTTCTTCACGTCAGATTTGATCAGCACAAACCGAGTAATATAACACAAAAGCAGAAAAGAAGACATGTGAGAACAATAAAAAAAATGGAAACAAGGAAACGAGATCAGAACCAGAAATTTAACAATTAAACTAGCAAATAAATATTACTCATACTTGGAGAAGAATCTGTGTCATCGTCCATCGAAATCCAGACATAACAGCAGCAAGCATAACAAATATAAAGCCCCAAAACTCAAATTCAGTTTCCTTCGCAACTGCATTAAGAACAAAAATGTCGTTGGTGAAACAAAATAATACAAAAACTGAAGCATGCAAAATTTATACTTGGCTTTGACATATCACAAAACAATAGCCACATTAATATACCGACATAAGTGAACTAGAAGTGTATAATTAAAGAATACTCTTACCAGTTAATAATACCCCGACAGAGATGATAAAAATGATGCCTAGCAGCTGCACACTTGGTGACTCCAATCTTCATAAATTTTGAGTCAAAAGGCAGGTTAAAATGATGAATGACTAAATTTCAACAGAGTGCAGCATATGATTACAGCCTTCACAAGCAGAATCGTATGAAATATATTGATCTATTATGGTACTTCATTTAAACAAAATTGCCCATAAAAACTTAAATTCTAGCATCCTTGAAATCAAGGATTTTAAATCCATTTTAGCTCTTTGAATGATAATCTTGAATTCCAGCAAATTTAAAATCCATCCCATCACATTTTAAACTTATTTATTAATAATACATCCAAATCGATGTCATTCGAAATTCAAGCTCCGAGTACTTTTGCAAATCAAATTGATCCACCCGAATCAATTCCCTCCATCCAATCGTAATCAAAGGTCCTCACCAATCCATGCATATGTTTGTCCGACTTCCTTCAACCTAATGATATTGAATATACAACCTACTTGCAATTTCATTTCAGGCTTAAATTAGTTTGGATTGCCTTTTTCATTGTTTTGTACGAGAACAAATTGAGTTCCAATAAATGTTTCGAAATAATGCTAAATTGTAGTTATGTTAAAAACGGGGGGAGTTCATGGAAAATACCTGAAAGCAAAGGCAAACAGAAGGAGAAATATAGGCGCCGCTGATTTACACTGCAAAAAAATAATGGATTTAGCTAAGGACTTTGTGTCGTCTAACTGAAGGATTAACTAACTGATCAAGAGTTGATTTAAAAAATAAAAGGCATGGATCAAGCCTGATGATTCTATTTGAAGTTCCTGAATACATCATAAAATTACAGGAAAACCAAACTAAATTAGAAAGAAATAACCAGGAAAGTCTTAGTGAAGCAAGAGCATGCATCAGCCAAGTGCATAAACCAAGTGACACTCCTGCGCCATCTAAAAAGGTATGTAAGTCTGGAAGGCCTCATCAAGATCACAATCATAAGTTTTTTTAGCACTTCAATTTTCTTGTGTAGTATTTTTCAATTTTTGTTTATTTTATGCCTCAATCGTGAAGCATGTCAATTTCTGTATTATCCAAGGATTCAGCAGTTTATTCGTAACTTAAAGGTCTGGATTACTACAGTCAGCCACAACACGTCAACAGCCACTACTAGATCCATCCATCGGATATACATGGCAGGAAATTGCAGCCAAGAGAGGCCAGTGGCATTTCTCAACTATCTCACACAAAATCCAAGAAACCGAAGTTTTGAAATTTTAATTGAAGTATCCAACTCTTAAATCAATTTTCATACAATATGATGGAAGAGGAAAGACCAACCATTGTGGCAAATGTGACTGAGATGAACACCAGGGATTCATTGCTTAGATTAACATCCAATGCAGTGCTGAGAGCCGTTGGTACAACTGAGAAAGGCAAAGGCCGTCTGTAGCATTAGTTTGTTAGAGAAGTTAATGATACTTGCTGCCAGAAGCAAGTTTCTTTAAGAAAAGAGTATAAACGAACAATAATATGTTAATAAGGGAGTAGCTTTAGTGCATAGCGAAGGGCCAAAAGTCAAGAGCATGGTGTAGTAAAAAATAACTCGATGAATCACGAGGTTTTGTAGATTTAGGACTCCGATAATTCTATAAATATTAATACTTGTATTATGCTTATTGTCAAACCTTTGAATTAAACTACATTGTTTGATTGTGTTTAATATTGTTTGATCGCACTGTTGTACTAGCACAAGTATTATGAAGTAGTACGGTTGACCCCGAAAGAAAACCAAATAAATATCAATATATCAAAAGTTGGTATCCCAGTACACAAACAAATACTATCGACAGAAATGGGTAGAAAAATTCTGTCAGGACATCATTCTACATACTTATTACAGACAAAGTTTCACATGACCCTCCACGGGACAAAAATTCTGAAACTACACCCCCAAAATAAACGAGTTAACATATTTTGATAAACAATGTCATGCAAATTAAATTCCCATGATCCCATAGTTGTCAAAGGCGAGCGCTTCTCGCGTTTTCAAATAGCGATTCATTAAGAAGAGCCCAGACACTTGCCTGGACTAGCCTCGGAAGTAAGAGCGCGTGAGTGGAATTTTTTTAATTACTTGTTTAGAACAAAAAGCTCAAACCCAAACCTTAGCAACCCAACGCCCCAATGCCGGAATTAGAAGAAGAGAGCCTTGAGGCTTGAATAGAAGAACGAGGTGAGGACATCTACATCTACAACAACTCGAAAGACCGATTTCAAATCTTTTGGATTAAGAGGAAGAAAAAATTGATGTTGATCAAGAAAATGATGAAGACCAAGAAGCATACAAGTCCGAAAGTTCTGGGCACTTTGATGTTTCGATGGAAGAAGATGAACTTAATTTGGATGATTGAAGAATTTTAACCATGTTACTAATTACTATCAACTTATTGATTATTTTTTGTTTTGTGTGACATTGTGACCTAGTTATTTCATATTTAATATATTTATTATAAGATAAATATATATTTTTTTTCAATTTAAAAATGTGTGTCTTGCTCCGGTAAGGCGCACACCTCGCCTTGAGCCTCAGGCTCCATGGCCCTTGTGCGCCTCGGTGCGCCCTTGACAACTATGCATGATACCATTCCCACAAAGAGAGAAAGTAAAGAATCATGTAGCTTCTCTCAAACAAAAGTAGCCCAGAAATTATTGTGACCATGCTATACCGATTGAAGTAAGGAATAAGGACCAAGTAATCTCCTTACCATTATCCAAAAATAACCATTCCATTTTCACGGGCAGTTGCTAAATATTCAATACTAACCTAGTTGCAAGTTGATTTCCATAATTAAAAAAACGAAGAAAAAAGTAAAAACGGAACAATGCATAAGTGTGTCATTAACTTTGTCTGCGTGTTCAAAGACGAAAACGATGGACATTAAATAACAAATAATCAAGCTAACATGGGCGAGACCTGCATAAAAGCTGCAACACTAAAACTAAATAATAAATATAACAGTAAACGATCTTTGTGCTACCTCTCACAAAGTAATCCCTCCATGACATGGCAGAGGAATGAAATCTGTCCGACCAAAACCAAGTAATGGCATTTGACAAAACAGCTTGCATGACAAAGTGGACAGTGTTCATCAACAGTGGGGCAGGGAATTTCCCCATGTTATCCCCTAATAAAGTTTTATTATACCTGTTTGAAATAAATGATAAGTGAGAAACATACTCTTAAAGAAGCAACATCCCAAATTACTAATGATAAAAAAAGGAAGGACTCACAGCGTTAGGATTGTACTGAATGTGTACCAAACCAGTATGAAAAACAATGTTTTCAGCACATCAACAACAGAAATAGGGTTCTTTGTATTCGGCCTAGATGTGCTATTGTAATCCATCCGAGTACTGTCGCTTGTACCAGTTTCATATCTTCTATCAATTGCATCACCATTTTCAACATCAAAAGACAAATAACTCTCATTCTTATTCTCCACACCATTAGTGGAGTTATCATCAATGTCACTACCATGCTCCATCCTTTGTTGAATGTTACTGAAATGGGAACTCTTCCCATTTAAAATACCATTTTCTGGCATATTCTTCTGAACTAAAGGCAGATCAAAATCCAACGCTAGCTCATTTAAATTATTATTTTCTAACTGAGAAGTATGTTTGACATCATTCTCATCGAACCAGCCCGAAAACGAAGGATCCCTTCCAAATCCCAATCCCTTTTCTTCACTCATTAAACTGTCATTTCCACTTTCCTCAACCCTTCGAGTTCTTTCATCACTCTCTACCATTTCTTTCACTACCAACCATTCAATCACATAACAAGTTTGCTAGAATTGTAATATAGAGCCTCAAATTAAGAATCAAGCATGATAAAAAAGGAAAAAAGAAACAAAGGAAAGAAATAATCTTATTCTGAGTTAGCTGAAAAAACCCTTATCCCAGAATCTACAGTGCCGCCGCCGAAAATTTTGCCAACATGAAGCAACCGACCAAAAAATCAGATATCTTTCGAAAAAATATGATAAAAAAATCCAACCTTTAATCATCAGTCAACACCTATACAACACAAAAAATAGTTAACGTACTTGCTATGGAACAAAAAACAAAGCATATCCAAAAAAAAAAAAAAAAA
>NC_133310.1:18355225-18355823 GCF_012295235.1 Primulina huaijiensis | reverse complement strand
ATTCAATCACTCCAACTTTCTCTTCTTCTCTAAAATTATTCTTCATCAAATTTTTGAAGAAAAAAGAAGATGGCTTTCACAAAGCTATTTTTAATTATTTTGGTTATAATACTTACGAATCTTTTACTTATCGGAGAATATCCTCCTCATGTGTTTTCTTTATTTTTACGAATGCTTGTATTTGTTGTTTATCCATTACTTTGTATTGCAATATTCATTAACTAATAAAATGCATCATAATTTTTTTTAGTACCACCATGTCAAACTTGACAAAGCTCGAATTTGTTGCACTCGACATTACGGGGAAAAATTATGTGCCATGGACTCTCGATGTAGAAATGCATCTTGAGTCATTGGGTCTAAGCGAGACTATTAAAGAAAATAGTATATCTTCATCACAAGAAAAAACAAAAGCTATAATATTTTTGCGCCGACATCTTGATGAAGGTTTGAAATGTGAATATCTCATCGAAAAAGATCTCATGGCTCTGTGGAAATGATTAAAAGAAAGATTTGAACATATAAGAGAAGTTATACTTCCGACCGCCCGTGTTGAATGGAATATGTTGAGATTCCAAGATTTTAAGAAAGTAAGTGA
>NC_133310.1:18351725-18355125 GCF_012295235.1 Primulina huaijiensis | reverse complement strand
CACAAACATTTTATTTTCGTAATTATGTGCATCCATGTTCTAACTAGTGGTTGTTTGATTCCAAAAGCATGTATATAATGATTTAAAGGGGCTGCCATGTCTAGGACACATCCAAGCATTGTTTTACACAGGTATAGGGTCCTAGAACATCACCAATACGTTGCAAAAACACGAACACGAACACGAAAGCGGGAACCGTAGGATTGGATTAGCCAAGAAGGGCCGAGAGTTTGTGTCTTCAATGGTGCGGTTTGATGCATGGGGCTTAGGGGCTCGACCAGGGCTCGACCAGGGTCAGGGGTGGTCTCGGTCTAGGGCTGGGTTGGGTTCTAGGGTGGCTAGGATTCGAGCTTGGGGCTGGGGAAGAGTCCACGTGAAGTGGGACTCTCCCCCAAGGTGTTGTACGCTGTTGGCTTGAGAAGAGGGGTTGCGGCTGGCCTGGGCACGAGCCAGGCTGGTCCATCAGGGTCCTATGGTGATGGGCAGGGGTCAAGCCAGGGGCTGGAGTGGTGGGCTGGCTGCTGGCTCGAGAGAAAACAGAAAACGTGAGAGAGGCACCATGAAGACAGCTGTGCGCGCAGGTTGCCTTCCTGATTCAGGTGCTTCGTGAGCGGGGTCCATGGCTTGGGATGGTCTGGGCAGGGTCTGGACGTGGTCTAGGGGTGGTCAGGGTTGTGTGGGCTCGATGGTGGCTCGGCTAGAGGTGACCTAAGCTAACTAGGAGTCTTGTAGCGTGAGTTCATCCATGTGCAGAATGTTGGGTTCGGTTCCAGCGGAGTTTGAGCGAGTCAGGGCTTGTTCCAAGGGCTTGGGCTTGGTCAGTAGGGTCCCTAGATGCAGGGGCGGAGCCACCCTTGGGCTAGGGTGGACTCCAGCCCCACCTACTTTTTTATAAAAAAATAAAAAAATTAGTAATTTTATATTTTATATTTTTTCAGTCCATATTAAAATTAAAACAAATTTTTTATAAATTTTATTTTTTAATTTTTTTAGTCTCATGTTTAAAAATTAAAAATAAAACAATTCTCATAAATAATAACTTATTACTGTTTATGAGTTGTTTATTGTTGTATGCTATGAAATTATGCAACTTTGAAATAAAAAAATTCAACGACTCTAAAATTATATTGAATATTTAGATGTGATTATTCAAGTTGCAATAATATTATCTTATGATGAATATGAATTTTGGAATTNTTTTTTTTAGTTAAGTAACTAAGAGAATGAAGAAAATAAAATTGTCAAGTTATTTTTAAACCAAAGAACATATATCAAAAAATAACGAGCAAACATCAGTTACAGTCTATGAGTGAAGAAAATATCGATTTCAACCAAAATAATAGATCGAAATGAATTAATTTCAAAATTTGATTCGGTGTTGAGGTGCAATAATTGTCCCTACTAGATAGAGCGATCGTATAAAATTTACAAGGATATAAATATTATAATTTCTAATAAAATTTATTATACAATAGTACTATATTTAAAAATATTTTTTAATAAATAAAATTTAAATTTATTTAATCCAATTTTTATATTGCAATTTTTATTTAAAACACGATTATTTTAAAAAAAATTCTAAAATTTCGGTTGATTGTGTTACTGATCGAAATAATCAATTTTTTCGATTTGGTTTGTTAAGTTTTCACAGTAAAGTTCGGTCGGTTCGATTTGTTAGAAAAAAGTTCAGTTAATTCGATTTTAGAATATTCGGTTCAATTTTAACTGAATTTATTATCGTTTAACACATGATGGAGCGAGTCCCAGGTATTTAAGAATCCTGGCTCCGCCCCTGCCAAGATGGGTTGGCTAGGTTTTGGCTCAAGGTGGCTCGGGCGTGGCTCGAGTATATCGGGAGATGGCTCGGGTGGTTCATTAATGTGTCAACTTCGAAAATTAAAAGGCTAAAAATGAATCCATGGGTCCACGGGGGTGGCTCATGACTTGTAAGGGTAGAATAAATAATAAAAATGCTATGTTTAAAATTTGGGATCAAAATAACGAGTTTTAGATTTATTCGAGATTTAATCGCAGCACGAAACGTTAATTAACGAGTTAATTGAAACGCCTAGTTTTAAACTTTATAAATTATGAAAAATTAGGTTTAAGTTTAAATAATTATTAAAAGCCTAAGTTTTTAATTTGAGGATTTTATATTAAGGTTTGGTTTAATTCGGGATTAAAACGCATTAATATGTTATATTTAAAGAATAAATTAAAAGTCATCGATTTAAGCTCAATAAAAATATAAGAAAATTAATGTAAGCTTAAATAATTATTTGGGACATGTTAGAGTCAATGAAATTAAGAAAAAGTCAAAAACGGTAAATTTTATGTCCAGGGATAAAACGGTCTTTTTATACCTAAAAAGTAGTAAACGTCATGGCAGTGCCCTGAATGCTGTTTTATGTGCTTATATGATTATTTTCTATAGTTATGGATGTTTATGGAATTTTATATGTTAAAATGATNGTTGACACATTAATGAACCACCCGAGCCATCTCCCGATATACTCGAGNTATGGTTTAATATGTCAAAATGTTATTTTAAATGTTTTGAGGTTAAAATGATTATTTCAAATGTTTATAAGTTTTTACATGTAAATAATGATTTTTAAATGTCTATGGGATTTTTATGATTTAAGGAAGACATTTAAAAGACATGTTGCATGCTTACTTTCAAAAACAAAAGTATATGTTATGCATGTTTTTTATAAAGTAATGAGAATGTAAACGTTGAAGGAAGTGAAGTAATTGTGACTAATTCGATAATATTGGAGGTTTCGTGAGGGTGACGGTCCCAGTGGGAGCCCGACGATCGTATTTCCATTATTACGCATATGAGGTAACGGTAAGAATGAGAATATCGTGAGGAGAAAAAGCCCCAGAAGGAGCCCATTTATGGGAAAAGGCCCCAGAGAGAACCNGGATCTAAATTAAATTTTTTTATTAATTAATACTCCAACTTAATTATGCTATAACGTCAGCCTAGCTTGATCATCTCCTGTCAGCTTGCATCTATGAACTTCGTCTCACATGTTTGAATCACGAATAGTTTGAGGCGATTGACTTAGATTTTAAAACAAAAATTTATATTAAAATATTTTTAAAAATCAATGGAATAAAGCTTAAAATTATTATTTTTGGCTAAATCTAATATCAAAATATAAAACTATTAGCTAAACCAGCTAATTAAGTGATAATTAAAACACCAATGGTCCATATTTGCAAACCAATAGCCTATATATATTGCAATGATTTTAATATTTTTAACAATTAAATTAAATAAATCGTGCGCACCTCTAATGTGAAAAAATATAATTTTTAACAACTTCAAAATTACGACGTGAAAGCTTTGATTTTTCATGATTTGAAATTCATAACCGATTGCGCATATATA